>NC_040094.1:45236474-45539505 GCF_003369695.1 Bos indicus x Bos taurus
GCAGTTTTCATTAGGGTTTAGAGTAACACCAGAGATTAGAGGTGACACCCAGGTTTGGATGTCTATTTGGATGTCAGTATGGACACCAACCCAAACCTTGACAATCTTGCAGGGGTCCTCCCCCTCCCCTGCCTGCACCTGCCCACCTCTACCTGTTCCTGGACGTGGGTGTTTCCGTGCAGCACGAGAGCAGGGGCTCCTCCATCCTTCTCCGGCGGCAGGGACACACTAAAGCTGAGCACGATAGGGCTTAGCTTGTCCCGGAAGTCGGCCTCATCCTAGGGAAGGGGGCAAGAGACGGCTGTCTTGCTACCACGTACCCTACCTACCCTGTGTGTCCTGCTGACCACCCCTGCAGCGCCTGGCCCCATGCCCCGGGGCTGGATTAACAGGCTCTGCACACCCAGCCCTGCCCACCCCCAGCCTGGGCATACTCGAAGGAAGGCCGTGGCGGTGGAGCAGTTGGGGTTGTGTCTGCCTCTCAGATCCAGGTTCAGGATGGTGCCTGCCTGCTGAGAGTCCAGCAGTAGGACCCGCCGGCCCTGGCGGGGCTTCTGCCGGTCCAGCTGCAGCTCGGCATTCAGGTCTGGCCCAGGCAAGCGGGGCACGTCAGAGTCTCCCAGGCCAGCCTCCAGCGGAGCCCAGGCCCACATGCCTCCTGTCCCCAGGGTGCCACTCACGCAGCTTCTCGGGAATGTTGTGCCCAGTGGCTCCCACACACATCTGGATGTTAAAGCTGCAGAGAGATGAATGGGGCTCTGGGGCTAGGGTCGCCCAGCTGAAGTCCCAGATCCTGCCTGGCCCACACCCTCCGTTTCCTCACCAGCTCACTGGGGTCTTGGTCTGGGACAGGACACAAGTCTTCACAGCAGGGTTCAGTGAATCTTGCACCATCAGCTGGACAGTGACCATCACCACCGGCTGAGCCCTGGTGGGAATTGGGAGGCTTGCCTTGGTGGCCCCTCCTGACCTAGTCTCTGATGGGGTGGGTTCTTCCCCATCCCACCCCTGGAGCCAGCGCTCACCTGTATACCACGACCTTGCTGGCCCCGTAAGCTCCCACAAGCAGGTCTATAGACATTGTGGGAAGGAGGGGAGGTGTCAGAATCGTTAATTAGAGAGTTATGGGGTCTTCATCTCATTTTCTCAGGGGTTTCCCACACTACCTCCCCCCCATAGGAGGTTTGATCTGGCCCCCCAACCCACAGAGTTCTCAGTGGGGCACCAGGTCAGGTTCAAGCCCCTTGCTGTGTCTCTCAGTATCTCCAGCTAATGCCCAAGGGCCCTTCCTGTCTAGTTGGAGGCAGGTCAGGGGCACCTGGGTATCCGTTGTCATCGATATCTGTGGCACCTCGAAGGGAGAAACCAAAGCCAGAGCCTGTGGGGAAGGGGCTGTCTAGGACCTGGGAGGGGGACGGGTTAAGCCCCTCACTCTGACCCAGGTACACCAACACTTGGCCTTGACCGTTGGGACCCCCACAGGGGGCGGCTACTGCGACATCTGGAAAGAACAACAGAAAGGGAGTAGCTATCTGTTATCCAGTCTCTCCAGGCCCTGTAACATTTTCCTGAGCTCTTTCTCTAGGCAGACCCCAGGGAACCAGGAGAGGAATGTGGGGGTCAAGGAGGCATCTGCCCCACTCTCCAAGAGTTTACAATTGGGTGGGAGGAAGACCCATCAAGTCAGATTATTGTAAAAACAGTCTAACAGCCCTCACTATCTATTGAGGACAATATATTGTCATGATTTCTTTTCATCCTGAAAACTAGGCACTATTATTCCCATTTTAAAAGAGAAAATAGAGTCCCAGAAGATTAAGTAACCAAGACCTGCTAAATATTTGCCCCCTCTTCAGCTGGGGCATTCCACTCCCACCATGTAAACCCAGGGTCACACCATGGGGTTGTCATCACTAATAACTTTAATGACCACTCTTGAAAATGTAATCATCATTAATAATCTTATTAATCTGTAAGAATTCTTTGCATGTGATGGCAATTAAGATCTTTGATATATATATTGTAACTGTCTTTCCCTTGCCTTCTGACTTCATGGTATGTTTCCTGTGCAGTTTTTTTCTTTTAAAGATCTACTGACTTTTCTGACAGACTCAGCACAGTCTCGTCCAGTCACCTGATCTTTGGCTTCCCCATCTCTCCACCTATTTTCTAAACATTCAATTACCCTTGCCATATCCTCAGCCATCCCGCCCCACTGCCAGTCCTGGCCAGACCCCACCACACTGGGCACCATGAATTCCTGACCTCCAGCCATCACTAGGGGCCTCCGTGTATGCCTAGCAGTCCCTCAGGGTTTTCTGCTCAGCACCTATTTCAAACCTTCTCTACTCAATCAAGCTCCCTGCCTCTCACTTCCTTCGCAAACAGAAGCAACCAAACTGTTGTGCTTTTTGCTCTTCTCCCCTCTTGACCCTAGAATAGTGTCCCTCCTACCCCTGCCACTAGGCTGAGCATCCCAGCCCTGCATCTCTCAGGCATTGCAGGGACCCACCTCCAGCTCACTCCCCGCCCCTATTTCCCCACAAGATCATTTTCCTCCACATTCCACCTACTCCATAGTCTTTACAATTAAAATAGCCTTCCTTTGATCCTCATCTCCTTTCAGTAATCACCTTTCTCTTTCTCCTTTCACAAACTGGTAGAAAGAGCAGTCTACTCTGGCTGCCATCAGATCTTCACGTTCATTCATACCTTGCACCATGCTAGCCCTGAATTGGTTCTTGTCACTGTCACCAATGACTTCCTTCTTGCTAAAGCCCAGGAATACTTACTTCTCTAGCCCCATCTAATTGTATCTTTTAGCAGCATCTGGAGCCACTGACCCAGCTTCCTTCTGCTTCCAGTACTCTTCCTTTGAGTTCTGGGCCATCAGATCTCCTAGTTTCCCTCCTACCCCTCTGAACATCCCTCTGTCTCCTTTCTAGATCTACTTTCTCTGGGAGTCCCCTAAGTGCTCTTGCTCCCCAGGGCTCTCTCCTGGGCTTCTTCCCACACTGCAAGCTCCCAGGGCCTCATCGACCTTCCCCAATCCCCTATCTCCCATTCAGACCTCTCTGCTGGAAATGGAGGAAGTCACACCCAACTGTTCTCTGGATACGTCTGCCTAAGGCTCCCAAGCCTTTCGTGATCAAACAAGTCCAGGGAATTCCCTGGCGGTCCACTGGTTAGGACTCCGTACTTTCACTGCCAGGGGTATGGGGTTCGATCCCTGATTGGGGAACTAAGATCCTGCAAGTTGTGTAGCATGGCCAAAAAAGAGAGAGAAAGACCAAATGAGAGCAGAGCTGAACTGCTGATCTCTCTCCAGGCCTGTGGCAAGACTTGAGTTTCAGGCAGTGAAAGGCACCACCACCCACCCAACTCCTCTCTCTTAGCCCCACCTCCAGTCACCCATCAAGTTCTAGTAATCTAAGTAATAACTATCTAGAAATCACCCTCATCTCTAACTCTGCTGCCAAAGCCCACATCCCAGTGGTCACCATCTCTTGCCTGGACTAATGCAAACAAATCCCGACTGGTCTCCTTTAACTCTCTCCTGCTCAAAGCCCTTCCTGGCTCCCTCTGCCCTCAGTTCAAATCCACGATCTTTGCCATGGCATAAACCCCTTCTCTCTTCCCTTACCGTTGTAGCCATCCCGATTGAGGTCTCCCAGAGGTGCAATGGCTGAGCCAAATCGCCCATAGAGCTGTGTGCCAGTCAGCAGTAGGTTGGGGGCCCCCAGCATTCGGGCGCCTCGAGTCTGCAGGAACAAGTACACACGCCCCACCTCGGCCAGCTTGCGGTCAGCACGGCTCTCCATGTACAGTGGTGCACCCACCAAGAGGTCATGCCTCCTGCAGGCCCAATGGGTCGTTATGTGGGGATGGGCTACAGGGATGCTGTGGGCCTGAGCTCAGGCTTACCCATCCTTGCCCTCCCGCTCCCCTCAGTGGTCATGTGTGAGTGAGGGCTGGGAAAGGAAGAGATGGGAGACTGAGGGCAGTCAACACCTCTGGTAATTTGGGACCCAAGTGGGTAGGGGTGGGGGCGCCTGGCTTCTCACCCATCCCCATTGACGTCAGTGACGGCCACTGAGTGCCCAAAATATGAAGCCATCTGCAGGAAATGGGGCACACCTTAATTTCTGTCCTCATACTCACACTTTGATCCCACCATGTCTCGTGGAATATTCCAGGGTCTCAATTCCCTTGCCTTGGCCACCCCACCTGATCCTCACCTGCTCTCCATGCAGCCGGTGCAGCATCTGGTGGTACGAGTCCAAAATTTCCACCTGCTCAGAAAACATACAGGAGCATGTCACAGTTGACCTCACCGCAGAAGGGCAGGAAGTTGGGGGGGCGGGGGGCGCGGTTCAGGCTGAAGAGTGAAATCAGTGAGGGGTGGACAGAGGGCACTCACCGCTCCCAGGGTCCAACTCCAGGTGGGGGCACCGAATACATACTCTGGGGAGAGTTGGGCCCAGAAAGTGAGGTCTCTGGAACCCCCACCTGCCTCCCGCCTGCCCTTCCGAATCCCAGCGAGATTTCGATGCCGGTCTTGGAAGTGCTCCTTTCCGGGCGGGACTCCCCAAACCCCACCCCTAAGTGAATTTCTTGCCTGTAGTGTTGGGATTTCCGTCGAAGTTGCCCACGGCCACGGAGTACCCTGAAGGCACAGTGCGAATTAGTCCTTCCGGGAGGGTGAAGCAGGGAAGGGGCCCGAGTGGGAAGGGAGGGGACTCAGAGACCACCCAGTTCAAACTCTGCATTTCGGAGACGGGGAAATCGAGGCCACCGAGAGGTCAAGACCTGCCCGAGGCCGCGAAGCGAATTCAGTGAGAGAAGTCGACATGCTCGCCATTGGGAGCTGGGCTGTCTGCAGAGGGTAGGGAGAGGGAGCTGCCTGAGCAGAGTGGGGGCGCCTTAGTCCTGGGGCTGGCCAGCCAGAGTTGACAATGGGGCGTTCCTGCAGGGGTAGGACCGGGCCGGCGGTGACACTTGAGTGCTAGGAAGCCTCGAAGGGAGGTGCCACGTTACCCCGGTAGCCGTCGTAGTATTGTAAGTGACTCTGGTCGTAGGTGAACTGGGTGGGCACGTGCCACAAAAGGGTGCTTGGGCGGTAACTTGAGATGATATCGGCGATTGGAGCCCGCGCCAGGAGACCTAGGGCGCGTGCGACAGTTGGTATGGGCGCCCAGGAGTCTGGGGTCTGCCCGGGTCGAGAGAAGGGAGGGAGGTGTACGGATGGGCACGTACCTACGAAATAGTACCCGCCAGGAGCCCCAAGCACCAGCTCCCCAGCCTGAAATAGAAGCTCTGAAGGTGAGAGAGGGTCCTGTTTGGGGGGACACCCCCACGCCGTTTATGCTCCCTACTCGCCTGAGTGACTACCGAGCTGAAGCCGGCTTCGCAGTAACGCCTGTCGTCTCCTAGAGAAGGCAAAAAGGAAGGGTCAGCGAAGCCGGCTCTGGGGGGTGGCGCGGAGCCGGGAGGCGGAGTCAAACGAGGGCGGGGCCACAGGGTAATAAGGGACGTGATTTCCTATCGACACCCAGTGGACATGACATGGGGGTGGAGTCAGAAACTGGGCCATCTGGGCGACCCCAGACTGCAAGCAGGATTTGGGAGAGTTGGAGGCCAGGAAAGATCGGGTGAAGGGGGCGGGGGCTAATGGATAACCGCCGCGAGTGGGCGGGGCCGAAACGGAGAGCGGAGCTCACTGAAATGATTTCTCTCGTAAAACTGGCTCATTTTGTTGTCCCGGCAGGGCGAGTACTCTGTGCGGTCGCCGTTTTGGAGCTGAGCCACGAAGCAGCCACCTACGGGCGTCTTCTGAGCCTCCTCCTCGTTCCTATCTAGGACGTTCCAGTGCTGCCAGGGGGCGCAGGCCTGAAGCAGAGCCAGAGGGGAGTGGGGAAGGGGCGGGACTCGGGTTCCTCCCTCCACGTGTCCCCGCCCTCCGTCTGCTCCCTGATCCCGGTCCGGTAGCGCCCACCACAATGCTGTCTCTCCAACTAACGACCGACGCCCCGAGTCCTTGCCCGGCCTTGAAGGTTTGGAAAGTTTGGGTGCCTATGCTTCGTGTTTCATCATCTGGAGGGCACAAGAAGGGGGTAGGGTGCTGAAGCCCGGCCGTCCGCGCTCCTTGTAGCCCCTCCCTTTCTCTTCTTGTGCGAGACTCACAGAGGTCGAAGGGCAGCGAGATGCACTGGCCGCCCTCGGCCTTCCAGGGGCACAGGAAAACGCCGCCGGTCTCCTCCTCGCTGTGGCCCAGGGTCCGTGGGGCGCCCACCACGACGTACACACTGCATAAGAAAGCTGGGTGAGCGCTCCGTGGATTCTGGGGTATCCCGTGCCACAATGCCTGTGCCGGGAGCACACCTCGGAAGGGCGGTGTGCCTTGAGGGTCACTGGATCTTTTCTCAGTGAGACGACACAGACCATAGAAGCCAATCTTTTCATTTTATGGCCAGTGAAACTGACTCCCAGCGAGGAAAGTCACATACTCATCAGAAACCGCGGAACTTAAGGATAAAACTGAGACTATAACTTAGTAGATCTAGGTTCAAATGACAGCTCTATTGTATATAAAAGGTGGACAATACCAATCAATGCTGTCAGGAGAAGTAAATGAAATAAACGCATGAAAAACATTTATGCCAGTGCCAGACAAATAATACATAACGAGGGCTCCAAAAATGCTGAAATTTTTTTTTTCTTTTTAGTTTGAAGGATGTTTACTAAGTAGTGCCCATGAGACCAGTATCTGAAAAAGAGGAGAAAGAAGCAGGAGCAGGCAGGGGGCATTGAGTTGAGATTCAGACCGAATAATAGCCATGGGTCGATGTCCTGGGAACTTTGGAGCTAGAAAGATCCTCAGAACTGTCTGGAGTTGAGATGAGCGAGTCAGACCCTTAACCTCTCCCCTCCTTCCACATTCCTCATTGACTGCTTCCTGGGGCACATTTGGAAGTGGGGGAGCTTTGAGGGAGGTGGCTCTCTTCAGCAGAGGCAACTCCCCAAGGTGCTGATACTTAAAGTTCATCTGCTATTGCTAGGCTCTGAAGCTGGACCTTAGTGTCCATCGCAATAAGGAATGAGCTCAGGGTTGTTCCTATAGCGAGAAAGAGCCAGGACTCTAATTTTAGCAGTCTGAATTTGCAGCCTGATCAATCCCAACCAATAATGCTCTATTGCTTCTTTTCAAATATCAATCATTTTGCTGGGTTGAGGGGATTGGAATAGAAAAGCAAAATGGGAGTAGACAGACAATTTCACAGTTCTGCAGGTCAACTTAAGACATGTGCTCCTTTCTGTATTTCAAGGGGATGAGGGTGGAGTGGGTCATAAAACTGACCCTTGAGGAAAAAATAAGGCATCAACATGGGTCTCCCCTTTGTCTTTGCTCTGCTCAGCTCCCCACTGGTGCCTCTCGCTAACACCCCAGTATTCCTAACAAGAACTCAGCCCAAATAGACCCTGGAAGTCATTTTGCTCAACCTCTATCACAAATGGGGAACTCAAGACCCACAGAAGCAGTGATGGTGGGGAAGTTCCCCAGGGCTCACCTCCCATTGCTGTTCTTGTAGAAGTCCAGTGAAAACCCAAAGTGGCTGCCATTAGGGCCTGTGTAGACAGTGAACTGCACTGAATCCAGGTTCAAGGCCCAGGTTGGAGGCATAGCACCGGGTCCCAAAAGCAGCTGCACCCACTCCAGAAGCCAGAGGGCACGAAGTAGACAAAGAGCTCTGGCCATCTTCCTTCTCCCACAGCCTCCTAGGCAGTACTGGGTTAGTGGCTTCCTCTTTCAGTTCCACCACAGGAAGTCTTTTCTTATCAACCTGAAACCTACTTGCTGAGTAGTAGGCAGAGTCCTGGGCCATATGGTTTCTAGGGTTGCTGGGAAGAGAGTAAGTCCACCCTGGGGGTGGATGCTTATGGTTGAAAGCCAATTCTTCCCTTTTCTTGAATGTATTTTATCATCAAGTCCTGCTGGTTCTGCTCAACAATATCTCTTGAATCTTCATTCCATTTCTGCTACCACCACACTAGTCTAAACCACCGCTGCTTCCTGCTTGGGATAATGCAACATGCCTCCACTCTAGCCCAGTTCTACAGGTCCTCCTCCCCGCCCCCCCCAGTTCCCTGCGCTGCCAAGGCACACTGTGACTTGGTCAGAAGTGGGGGAAGGAGTGAGGAAGCTCCTGGCCCTGATAAGACCCGAGGCTGCTGTATCCTTAAAAGAATAAGGCACTTATCCACTTCCTCCTTCTGGGACCTTTGGCAGCTTCACTCAGTCATATTGGCACAATAGCTTCCTCACTCACCCTCCGTCCAGGGCCAAGTCTTAATGTGGCCACAGCAATGTAGCCAGTGCTGGGGGAGGGGTGGTGAATGGATCCTGGCTGAAGGGAGGAGATGGGGATAAAGTGGAGTCATCCCAGGGTGTTCTGGCTCACAGGCTCTGAGATTTGCACCAGCTGTTCAGTTGAAGGCAGGTCTAACTCCTTCTTGGGTGACAGAGCTCTTGTCCAATCACTAAGACCTGATTCTAGTGGGGTCATTGCCTAGGGGATGCCTCCCTCAATTCCTCGGGCTGGCACTCTGGGGTTAACACACAGGGATGCAGCACTGATCACTCTGCTTAGTCATGGTCTGTTCACTGGATTTTGTCCACAGGCCCCTTGAGAATGAGGTTCCTTTCTGGTGCCCCAGGACCTAGCCAAGAGCCCATCACACTGTAGGCATTGCCGACAGACTGAATAGCAGCAGGCACTGAGGATTGGAAGATGCAAATGCAGGCTCACACAGTGGAAAGAAAAGGAATAGTTTTGAGCAGAAAGGGCACTTTTTAACGGATGTTCAGAGGAAGAGGCGTGCCAAGCAAGTCTTACTGGCGCACTGCATTGTCTTCCCAAAAAAGCAGGTTGTCAGGAAGGAAATTTGAGAGATCTGCTGGGGTAAAGAACATAGTCACATTGCTTTTGCTCGTATTTTCTTTTTAAATATTTTATTTATTTGGCTGCGTTGGGTCTTAGTTGCATCATCTGGGATCTTTCCTTGCAGTGCACGGATTCTGTAGTTGCGGTGTGGGAACTGTTGCTCCTTGGCGTGTGGGATCTTAAGTTTCCCAACCAGGGATCGAACCCAAGTTCTCTGCATTGCAAGGTGGATTCCACTGGACTACCAGGGCTGTTAGATTTTCTGATCAAACTTAACCATCATCTTATCCCGCCCAACTCCCCAGGCCATTCTGGAATCCCTGCAGCACCGCCTTTGCCCTCATAATTCACCTCCTTTGAGCACACAGCTCAAAATCCTATCCCTTTCTAGGTTAGAAGCACCTCGAACTTTAGTCTGGGCCTCCTTCACTGCTGAATTCCCAGTGCCAAGCTCACAGCAAGCACGTAATACTTAGTCCTGTACTTAGCTTCCACCCTCCCAGTCCTCAGCTGAGTGGAACTGTATTACTGGTGTACCGTGTAGCCCCAAATTAACTCACACTTCACCAAGGTTTTTAATAAATTCTCGTTCTGTTCAAGACATTGAGTGGTAAGAGATATAAAGACAGTTGTCAAGGATCCTTAAAAAACAGTCCAGAGAGAGTTAAGACGTGACATGAACACATATAACTGCAGCAGAATAGTAAATGCCTTGAAAAAGGTAGGGGTGATACCTAGCTGAAGTCATTTATATTATCAGCTTCTTCATAACAACGCTATGAATTAGCTACTATTATGTCCCTTTTAGAAATGCTAAAACTGTGGCATGGAGTTTTAGGTAAATAGTCCAAGTGTACACAGAGTGGCAAAAACTGTGTGTCAAACACATTTGTGCTTGAACTCACGTTCTTAACCATTGTACTATATTGCCTTTTGTCAGAGAATGAAGGGGTTTTTCGACAAAGGAAGTAACAGCAGAACACAGAGGTCAGTTATAGAGAAAGGTAAGTAGTCAACACAGGGGAGGACTGGGGCATGAGGGTGGAATGAAGGCTGGGGTCTCATCACTGCAGGTCCCTGAATGTCTGAGAAATCTGAACTTTAATTCATAGGAGATGGAGAATCAGATTTTTTAATTAATAAATCAGGGAATAAGATACATGATAAATGGTGCTCCAATCAGAATTATACTAGCTGCCTATGGATAGAAGGGATTAGAAAAGGCAGGACTTAGTGGGAAGATCAGATGGATGGTGCCTACCATCCTCTCAGTTAAAGGTGATGAGGCCTGAACCAGGGTACTGGTGGCAGGAGCAAAGGAGGGCAGAGATTACACAATCAGCACCTGCCATGTGGTAGGGAGGTGTCAAAAGTAATTCAGAGCTATGCTGGCTGGCTGGTAGGATGGGTAGTATCATTAACTCAAACAGGATCAGATTTGGGAAGGGACAGTTTTGGTATTCAATAGATTCTATTCCTTGTGGGAGTGCTGTTGGGGACACAGCTGAGTTGACAGTAGGCAGAGGAGGGCTGACACATTGCTCTCACTTTTCCATCCCATCAGCCTAAGTCTTCGAATCTCTCAATGAATGCTAAGCCTTCATGAAGTCAACAATTGCTGAACTACCATGGGTCTGGCAGTGAGCTAGGCAATGTGGAGGATATAGAGAAAAATCTTCATCTTTGATGTTTCCTTGCTAAATCCTGATGCATAATCCTGTTACTAATAGTATTTTGCTTTGCTTTTATCTTTCTTGAACACATAATCAAAATGTTACTGAAAGTGTTCAACTCCCTACATAAAACACTAGTCTAAGGGATTAAGAAAAAAAAAAAAAAAAAGTATAAGAATTGGTCCCTACACTCTCAAGAGTTTACTATTTTACTGGGAAGCAGCGAGTACTAAATGAACCACAATTCTGAAAATCCAGTATATCCGAGTCAGGGAGGCCAGCCAGGAAAAGGCTGCAATAATTCAGACACGGGATGAGGTGATGGTACCCCTGGCAAACAAGAATGGAAAGGGTTGACAAGGCCTGAATTAGTCACTGAGGGTGTAGAGGAGGAAGAACTTCCATGTTGCAGCCCAGGCGGCTGAGGCAGGTAGCAGAACCCTTGCTGTAATCAGGCAGCCGCACAGACCTTCACATGGAGGATCTCTACAGGTCAGTCTGCCTCTTTGCTGACACCTTGCCTGCTCAGAACACCACTTTTTTTTTTTTGGGCTGTGCCACAAGACTTGGGGGATCTTAGTTCCCTGACTAGGGACTGAACCCAAGCCATGGTGGTGAAAATGCAGAGTCCCAACCACCAGACCGCCAGGGAATTTCCACTTTTCATTTTCTAACATCCTTTACTTGGGGGCGGGGATTTTGCTATTTTAGAGAAATAGGCAGATCTGAGTTGAGCATCCAACTCAAGGTTCAAGTGGAATAGCTTCTCTTTTCAAGGGGAGAATACAACTGTGTAAGAATAGGAAAATAGAAATAGACATTGTACTGTTCCTTCTTGAAAGGCTGAAGAAGAGAGGAAACGAATTCATCACTACAGGACTATGGTAAGCATTTGATGCACAATCTCCCCTGCCTTTTGCATAAAGAAGAGTAGAGAATTTTATCTGCTCAGTAACAATTAGCACATTCTTCCTTTTACCAGGTAGCTCTCTAGCACTGTACTCATAGTAAAGGGTTGAGAATAACTCAGGACTGGTACTGGAGGACTCAGGACTCTGGCAGGGAAGGCCAGGCAGGTGACTCATTTCAATTGCCCTGAAGTCCACTCAAAAGCCCCCAAATCGGGATTTCCCTGGTAGTCGAGATTAAGATTCCATGCTTCCACTGTAGGGGGCACAGGTTCAATCCCTGGTCAGGGAAAGATCCTGCATGCCACCCAATGCAGCCAAAAAGAAAAACAAATCTGGGAGAGTTGGTGGAAAGGAGATATACATTCCAAGACATCTACGTAAGACTGACAGAAACTTAACCATCACTTCCTCCCACAACACAACGTTTCACCTCTACTTGCACAGACTGAGCTTTGAGAAGCACAATCTAAACATCATAAACAGCTGGTTCATAAGAATCTATCCTTTGACCACTTCATACAAGATGTTATTTGTGACCCATAACTCCATCCCTTCCCCACTCAGTGGATGGGGCAACAATCACGACAGACTCTAAAGTTTCCACAAATCATTGGTTTATTAGAAAGTTCCTTTCCCTAATTTTACAGCGTATATATCTCTATCATATGTGATAAAGTTAAATACAATCTGTTATGCTTGTAAGTAAGGATAGATTATTTTGTTTCTCCTTTTAGTTTTAAAATCACTATTGTGGAAATTAAAGGAAACTGCCCCCAGGAAGGTAGAGAGGCAGCCAGAGTATGGCTCAATCTACAAGCTAATGGGAAGCAGCACAAAAATGTTAATACTGTATTATTTATTTACATGGGCTGAAAGCAAAGAAAAATGAGTCCCTTCACTTCAAACAGATGATTTCATTTTCCAGTGCTATTTATCAAAAAAGTGATGCTTCTGAATCAGATGAGGAGCACTGAACAGGTAGAAGGCTCAACAGAGTCTCTGTTTGCCCAGCACTTGCTTGACATGAACTCAAAGCCTTTCTGTCTTGGACATTGAAGAAGAAAGGCAGAACACGGAGCCCTGGCCCATGTACGTAGGGTTTTGTTTTTCCTGTCAGGTGACCAGCCAACCAATTCTAGCCACAGGAGTAGGTAAGGAAATTCCCAACAGGGAAGTTCTAACTACATCAAAGAAGACGAGATCTACAAGATGAACACCTTTGGGTCATTGTACTCATCAGGACTGAGAGCCAGGTGAAAGGTAAGAAGAGGAGGAAGAGGAATTCAGGTGGTACTGCCTCTGCTAAGTGTCATGAGAGAAAAGAAAAAAGGAATCTTTACTGCCTAAACTAAGCTGGGTAGAGGCATGGAAACTATGAAGCAGAAAAATCTGCAGAATCTAAAAATGTGCTCACCTCAATTAGAGGAGGAAGACCGTCCCAACTCTACCACGCTCCAGTCTACTTCTACTTCAGTTTCTAGCCAACCCAAAAGGCACATGAAAAATTTTTGTCAGAGGGGGCTAAGTACTAGGAAGGCAAATGGACTGCCTGGGACAGGCACCCTGGAAACCCAGGAATCCCCAAGGACAATCACTTTGAATCTCACTGCTTCCAGAGAATAAAGCTCTTGAATCTCTCTCCTCCTCCGTGGGGCCCACCAGTTTCTCTGTATGAAATGGCAAACCACATAAGGGAGACTGTCAAAACTATTCCTCAATACCCCTAGCTGACTGCAGCCCGTTAGTTCAAAACTCCCAGTACTGGCGGCACCACTTACTGCAAATTAGGTCTCAGCAAAAAAAAAAGTTAAGCAATGTTCCTCTTTTTAACATTTTTATGGTTCATAACTTCAAAAAATACATGAACTTGATAAAATATACATGCTTAGTCATTTTTGCATCTAGCAGAAAACAAATACTTTATTTTTTGTTTTGTTTTCATTTGATAACCTTTAAAGTTTCTTAATTCAACTAGGGCAAACATATTTACACAAAGCCACCAGAACAAGGATCACTTAAAGAGCTGGATGTAAAAAATATTATTGCAGTATACTACAAATATGGAACCTTTTTATATGAGCTACAAAAAGCAGCATTTACGTTTATAGAGTTCAGTGCAATTTTTTACATTAAAAAAATCCTATAAATTAAGAAGGAAACATCAACATGACAGAAGTAAATACACCCTTCGGACACATGAGCTCCTCTCTGTTCCGCAGCTTCTATTCATGATACGATCTTCTTTTCTGGGATATGCAGATGTCTCTTCTGGGATGAGGGACACAAGGACAACAGTGCCAAACGTGTGGCTCTGTTTGTGTGGGAAGTGGATCAAATGACAGCCTGAGTGGCATCTGGTTCCAGGTCAGACTCCCTTTCCACCTCACTCGGGATAAATAAGGTCACCAAGGTCAAAGACACTGAGAAGGCAGGACCGGATGGACAACCCGCCAACCAGAGAGGAGGAAAATGTTTTAAAATTTATACACAGAAGTGCAGAGGATAAAAAGTAGAGGGAGGAGGGGAGTATCTAAACTCGACAGTTTGGGGATGTTGCCGAAGAGGGGTGGGTAGCACTTACTGGTGTTCCCTAGCCTAGAAACACAGGAGAGGGAGGGACAAACAGAAAAGGAAAAAGGGAAAAAAAATCCCTGATAGTAAACCCAAAGCAAACCTCAAATCTAAAACCACCCCTGCAAGCCAAAACTCACTTCTTTGGCTGTCAGACACTGCCCATTCCAGCTTCTACTTGCTGGTATTAATGGCTCGACACCCCAAAGGAAGATGCATGGGTCACCTTCCCTGGCCCTGTCTGGGCTCCTGTCCCCTAACTCATGTGCCATGGCTGGGGGGGTGCTGCAGGTCCTGACCTGAGAAGATGGGGTGAAGTAGTGGGTGAAGGTGGAGGGCAGTTGCAGCTGCTGCAGCAGGCCGGGGAGCCAGCAGGGTAGGGTAGAGGGCAGCGTGTGGAACAGGGTGGAAGGTGAAGGGCCCGGGATGGATGGCTGAGGCAGGAATGATGTGGATGGGGTGGCTAGCCAGAAAGGTGGCGGGATGACCAGGGATGATGGAGTGAGTGAGGTGGGACAAGGAGATGGGGGTCAGGTGGGGCTGGGGGATATGATGCACTTGGGCTAGTGGCTGGGGGTGAGGGTGGGGGTGAATGCCAATGGCAGCGGCAGCTGCTGCGGCATGATGCTGTAGGATGGCATGCTGCACAGTTGTGATGGAGGTGGCAGAGGCCGTGGCCGGCTGCTGAATGTGGATAGGCTGCAAGGCTGGAGTGGCTGGGGCCAGGGCGGCCGAAGCGGGGAAGGCCTTCACCTGCTTGGCCAGAAGCTGCTGCTGGATGTGCTGCTGTGCGGCCTGCTGGAGCTTGCTGTACTTCTCCATCTCCTCGGGAGTGAAGGTGATGGGCTGGCTCTCCAGTGGGGCGAGGGATGCATCCTCGGCTCCATCAACTGACTCAATACTGGGTTCCCCACTGGGCGGTGCGTAACCGGGGAAGGGCTCGAGGTCTGATGCTATAGGCAGCAAGCTGGACTCCACGGGGCCTGGCTGACTGCCACTATCCAGGGACTCAAGGGTGTCCCCGTCGCTGGGGTCAGGGAGGTAGTTATGGGAGATGGATGGGTCCCCAGGATAGCAGTCAGAGTGCACTGGGGTGCCTAGTGGAGCCACAGGGTGATCAGCAGTAGCTTCTTCAGACTTTGGCTCTTCTGGGGGTGGGTCTGATAAGGGGCCAGCTGTCTCCTCTGAGGGGAACTGATGTCCAAATGGAGCATCACTATTCCCTGGAGGCCCTTCTTCTGTCTCTGACTGTTCTTGCTCTTCTCCCCTTTCTAAGCCAGACTCTTCACATTTCTTGGCGTTGGGCTTTCGGGTAGCTGGGAGCTTCCCTATCAGAGGAAGGACAGGCTTGTTGCCAAGAGAAGGGGGGAGCTTGGGTCCAAAATAACCTTGTGGGGGGTCCTTGAGCTTGAGACCGGCTTTATTAGGGGTGGCCAGCACCTCCTCACTCATACTGGGTTTCCTCTCCACTTTCCTTGACTGAATCTTTTCCAGCAGCAGCTTGGCAGTGACAGAGTTCTTGTCTTCAGGGCTGCAGTCACCTTCTGACCCTCTTCCTGGGCCAACGCTGCTGTTCTGGGAGGGTGGGCCTATTCCCTTACCATCATCTCCTCTGCCGTCTTCTTTCTTCTTCTCCCCAGGACCTTCTCCCCGGCCTGATCGGAAGTAATGGGGAGACTGGGAGCGGTAGATTTTAGAGCGAATGAAGTCTCGACGACCAGAACGCCTCTCTTCAGGGCTCTCGTGCCCCCACGATCCCTTCCTGGAGCCTGATCTCTGTGAAGGGCTCCGGGTGCTGCGGCTGCGGTCCCGGCTATAGCTCCGACTCCGCTGCCAGCTGTGGGCTGTGGTGCTGCGGCTTCTCCTTTTGCTCCGGCTGCGACTACAGCTGCTGCTGCGGCTACGGCCCCTGGATCTTGAGCGCTCTCTGGTATGACTCCGAGATCGGCTTCGGGACTGGCTGCCACTGAGGCTATAGTCATCATCAGAAGATGAATATTTGTGCCGCTTGGACCGGTGCTTGGAGCTGGCGTAGTCTGAGTCATCAGAGTCATGGGAGCGCTTGGAGTGCCTTCGTGACCGGTCACTATAGTCACTATAGCTGTCATCAGAGTAACTGTGTTGTCTACTATAGCAGCTCTGGTCTGAAGAAGCATCTGAGCTACTGGAGTAAGAGCGCCGGGAGGAATGGCGAGAGGAATGGTGCCGGCCAGACCGTGAGCGGCTTCGGGAATGCTCACTGCCCGACTCTTCCTCTTCCTCCTCCTCCTCCTCCTCCTCCTCACTGTACTGGGATGGAGACTTCTGGTGCAGCCGGCGTGATGATGCATCATCACTGTCCTCATCTCCACTACTGGGTCGACTTCGATGGCTGGATCGGCTGCTCCGCTTGGTGCCAGCTCTTCGCTGGCAGGATGATGCGGGAGGTTCACCCCTGTGTTTCCTCCCACTATGATCTTGGGCGCTCCCACTGCCTCCGCCTTCATCCTTCTTGCCGCTGCTCCCTTCCTCAGCTGGAAGGGATCTCCGCTGCGAATCATCCTGGGCTCGCCGCCGTCTTCTTGGTGGTGCAGGGCTACCACTACCAGGGGGTTCTGGTTTGGGCCCCCGTTCAGAATCTGCTGGGGCTGATGATTTATTCTTTTTTCGTTTTCGCTTCTTGCGCTTCTTAGACTTCTCCCCAGATTCTGCCTTAGAGCTTTTCTCTTCTGGGTCAGCCCTGTGTTTCCGTTTATGTTTGCTGGATTTTTTGTGCTTCTTTTTCTTTTTGTGTCGGTGGGACTTCCCAGATCGTTCTTTCTTGCTAGGAAGGCTTCTCCCTGTGTCTTCTGTCTCTGATCCATGGCTACCCCCAGGCTCCTGCTTATTTAGGCCGCTACAGGCAGCCCCTGAAGCAGGTGCATCGATTCTGCCTCCTGAAGAATGTTGAACACTCTCTTCCTCCTCCTGGCTTTTATGTAGCTCACTAGGATCAAGGCCTTGGAGATGGTCCTTTGAGGAGCCTCCTATGTCCTTTGGCTTTTCTGTCCCTTTTGCTCTGGCATCTTTGTTCCTTGAAAGCTTGAAGTCAAAATACAAAGGGTTACAACTGTACGAAATGGAGGGTTCTGCCTTCGTGAAAATTAACAGTTCTGATGGCCACTGGAGGGCAGTGCTTTCATCTTTGCTTAAAACCGGAAAGAAAGGACCAGTTGGATGTTTGGGTCCCTCCCGGCTTTCTCTCCCTGCTGGAGTAGCCCGAGAAGTTTCTTTATGAGGGTCAGACTCACACATTTGGATCTCTGAATCCTTCTGACTCTGAATCTCTAAACTATGCTCACTTACATCCCCTCCTGAGGGCTTCTTTGTCTCAGCTTTGCTTCCAGGCTCTGAGGGCTCAGCCGCACTGGTTTCCATTTGCTGTTCGGAGACTTCACTGACTGTCTTTTCCGGTCCTTGGCTTGCTGTCACCTTGATGCAGCCTTTAGGCTTGGGAGAACTACTTTTTTTGCTGTCTAGGGCATTCTTTGGGTGTGTACTATTATCACCTTCCATTTGTTCACTGGCTCTCATAAAGAGCAGAAAAGGAAAATTAGGTTTTACTTTGCAGTGTGCTGGGGGGATGTAGTGGTAATACTCTGGCTCTGTAGCCCCAGCTCCTTCTTCTCGCTTCATTCTTTTTAACTTAGATAATGTTGAGGCAAGGGACCCTCCGTCCTGAGGGTCTTCATCCTCTTTTTTACCATCGAGATTACTGCTACCATCAGAATCTCCCACCTTCTGCAGTCCTTGGTCTGCACCCTTTTCATCAGCTTTTGTTCCATCATCAGAGGTCCCTTCCTCTGCGTGGTCCTTGAAAACTGATGCTATTGATTCGAGTTTGACAGGAGCCTTCTTGGCAAAGGAAAATGACACTCCCAATTTTTGTAGTGGGGTCCCCAGATTATTCTTAATGCCAAAGCTGATGCCTTGAGAGGCTGGCCCAGGAGCCTGTGCCAGCCCAGTGGTATTAGTGATTTGTACTGCAGTGAATGGGCCTCCTTTATCCGTGGAGAATTCAGATCCCAGGCCACAAGCAGCAGCGGTACTTGTGCCACTGTTTGTTGCTGATTCATCCTTCTCATCATCTCCAGCTTCTTCATCTACAGCCACTGTGGTTGGTCTGAACATGGGACCACTTCCAGGTGCACTATACAATGGTTTAGAAAAATGAAAAACAAACAAAAAAACAGGTTTAGGGGTACATTTCATACTATGTTATTTTTTTGGCCGTGCCACAAAGCATGCAGGATCTTAGTTCCCTGAGGAGGGATCAAACCCATGCTCCCTGCAGTGGAGGCACAGAGTCTTAACTGTTGGACCACCAGGGAAGTCCCTCATACTTCTAAAACACTTCTCTCTTATGTTTGACCATTCATCACAGGCAGATCTTAAAGACACTGAATGGTGGTCCTTCCTCAGCACTATGCTAACGGAAGGAACTTGCTCAGTAAGGTAAGGCAAAGTCTCATATTGCTAATCTACCGAGCTACATTCATAGGGATAGACAGTTACTGCTGTTTCTTCCTAAGCTGTCTAAATACTGAGGTTTAACCTCACAACTGAATACACTATCATTACCATCTGGCATAGCCCACCTGTCTTGTATCTGCTCTCAATTTTTACTGTACCATCCTACCCATCATTATGCTACCAAACATATGGCTGAAAATTTATTCCCAAAGGTTGCACAGTTCACCCTTGAATGATATGGGTTTGCAGGTTTGAAATACAAGGGCCCACTTATACAGATTTTTTTTTTTTAGTATATACATGTCACACAATTTGCAGCTGACTGAATCTTTGGATGTGGAACTGCAAATACAGAAGACTGACTATAAAGTTATACACAATTTCTGACTGTGTAGGTGTATGAGTTTGTGTGGGGACTGGAGTCATCAGCACCCCTCACCTCCACATTGTTCAAGGATCAATTGTACTTTGTACAGCTAAAAACCAAACCAAAACAAAAACACAACCCTCGATTTCTTCTCTGCTTTCAGATTTCAATTTTTTAAAATGTGCCTATTCCCTGAGCTGAACACAGTCAGAGACCTCCACTGTGCTACTCTCTGATGGTCTGTGGTTAGGTTAGCATGTCTGTTACAGAAATGAAGAGTCTGTGTCTATCTCCTGGCACCATGTCCAAACATTTGCTTTGGTTTTATGACATCTTCTGGGCACTCCATACAACGATCATGATTCTACCAAGTACTTTCTCAGCTTTGAAAACAGAAACACCAAGGAGCCTCAGAGCCAGTGTTTTAAACTCCTGTCACATCTGAAATTTTTACAGTGTGGGTTATACAGGTATCTCTTAAGCCAAACTCAAGACCTGAAGACAATTATTTGGATGAAATTCTCTTAATCTAAACCCTAACTACTAGTTGTCCTAAACTCAGGGACCAAATATATTCAGATAATATGGTAACCCCTTTGCTATCTGAACTCTTGTTATTGGAAGATGGAACCCACCTGACTAGGGTAGCAAGAGATACTCTCACTGTGTCACAAAATCCACCCCATAGGAAAGAAACCTTCAAACTGAAATAAAAAAGAATTTATTGTGACCTTTTGCTTACTCTTTGCCATGCAACTCCAATATACTATGGGGTCATGCATTACTCCTAGGATGATGAAATATACCTGATGATGGATCAAAACCTTCTTCTATCTTCCCAAGAGTTTACTTGGTCATCTTTTAACTGTTTATTTCTTAAACAGTACTAATGCTGCACAGTTTGATTGAATAAATACATAAAAAAGAACTAAAAGTCACCAATGAAGAAAAACATGTACTAAAATATGTCTGGAACTAAAAAGTGGTCTGGTATATATTTTTAAAGAAAGTATCCTTACAACAAGTCCAAGAGGAATGTATTTATTACATAAAGAACTGCTAAGAAGGAATCAGAATCAGTTTACAGGCATTGTAACTCAGTATTAGAGGTCATGGGTTAATTCTGTTTCAAAACTTACACTATATGTGTTCTCTTCCTTCCTCCTTTTTCCAAAACACAAGAGAAGTTAATAAGTAAACAAGTACCCAAAAATCTAGAAAGGTCACGATCTTGAAAACTCTGGCCTCAACGTCACTGTAAACTTTTAAAAGTCACATAGTTTTTCTTTCCACTGTAACCAGCTCCTCTTGTTCCTGGCCAGCCTTTAAAAACAAACAGAGGGACCTAAATCCTTCAGATTGAGGCACATACCTCATGAATTCTCAGATGCTCAAAGACTAGGTCCATCAAAGACTAGCTGCTTGGGAATGCAGCCCTAGGTGGGGCTAAGGGGGGCTAATTCCACCTAAGGCTAAATACCAGCCCCATACTTATCATCAAGAACCATGAAGGAACATTAAAAACAATACTCAAGAAGGCAGGAATCTGTAGAGAAATAAATAGAATCTCCTAGGCTTTATTGCTTATTACTAACTAACAGAAGCAGAAGATATTAAGAAGAGGTGGCAAGAATACACAGAAGAACTGTACAAAAAAGATCTTCATGACCAAGATAATCACGATGGTATGATCACTCACCTAGAGCCAGACATCCTGGAATGTGAAGTCAAGTGGGCCTTAGAAAACATCACTACGAACAAAGCTAGCGGAGATGATGGAATTCCAGTTAAGCTATTTCAAATCCTGAAAGATGATGCTGTGAACGTGCTGCACTCAATATGCCAGCAAATTTGGAAAACTCAGCAGTGGCCACAGGACTGGAAAAGGTCCGTTTTCATTCCAATCCCAAAGAAAGGCAATGCCAAAGAATGCTCAAACTACCGCACAATTGCACTCATCTCACACACTAGTAAAGTAATGCTCAAAATTCTCCAAGCCAGGCTTCAGCAATATGTGAACCGTGAACTTCCAGATGTTCAAGCTGGTTTTAGAAAAGGCAGAGGAACCAGAGATCAAATTGCCAACATCTGCTGGATCATCGAAAAAGCAAGAGAGTTCCAGAAAAACATCTATTTCTGCTTTATTGACTATGCCAAAGCCTTTGACTGGGTGGATCACAATAAACTGCGGAAAATTCTGAATGAGATGGGAATACCAGACCACTTGACCTGCCACCTGAGAAACCTATATGCAGGTCAGGAAGCAACAGTTAGAACTGGACATGGAACAACAGACTGTTTCCAAATAGGAAAAGGAGGACGTCAAGGCTGTATATTGTCACCCTGCTTATTTAACTTATATGCAGAGTACATCATGAGAAACGCTGGGCTGGAAGAAGCACAAGCTGGAATTAAGATTGCCGGGAGGAATACCAATAACCTCAGATATGCAGATGACACCACCCTTAAGGCAGAAACTGAAGAGGAACTAAAAAGCCTCTTGATGAAAGTGAAAGTGGAGAGTGAAAAGGTTGGCTTAAAGCTCAACATTCAGAAAGCGAAGATGATGGCATCTGGTCCCATTACTTCATGGCAAATAGATGGGGAAACAGTGGAAACAGTGCCAGACTTTATTTTTTGGGGCTCCAAAATCACTGCAGATGGAGACTGCAGCCATGAAATTAAAAGACTCTTACTCCTTGGAAGGAAAGTTATGACCAACCTAGATAGCATATTCAAAAGCAGAGACATTACTTTGCCAACAAAGGTCCGTCTAGTCAAGGTTATAGTTTTTCCTGTGGTCATGTATGGATGTGAGAGTTGGACTGTGAAGAAAGCTGAGCGCTGAAGAATTGATGCTTTTGAACTGTGGTGTTGGAGAAGACTCTTGACAGTCCCTTGGACTGCAAGCAGATCCAACCAGTCCATTCTGAAGGAGATCAGCCCTGGGTGTTCTTTGGAAGGAATGATGCTAAAGCTGAAACTCCAGTACTTTGGCCACCTCATGCGAAGAGTTGACTCATTGGAAAAGGCTCTGATGCTGGGAGGGATTGCGGGCAGGAGGAAAAGGGGACGACAGAGGATGAGATGGCTGGATGGCATCACCAACTCGATGGACCTAAGTTTGAGTGAACTCCGGGAGTTGGTGATGGACAGGGAGGCCTGGTGTGCTGCGCGATTCACGGGGTTGCAAGGAGTCGGACACGACTCAGCGACTGAACTGAACTGAACTGACTGAACTCTACACAGTTAAAACACTGAAATCTGCTCCAGTAGAATACTGTAAGGTATGTGCTTTTCTACATAAGAATAATATGGGAGGGGAATTCCCTGGTGTGGTTAGGACTTGGCGATTTCACTGCCATGGCTCGGGGTTCAATCCCTGGTTGGGCACTGAGATCCCTCAAGCAGAGAGGCAAGGAAAGATGGAGAATGGGAATAATATTTGCATAATTTACTGATTTACTGAGGATCTTCTATGTGCTAGAATTCTTTTGTAAGCACTTTGATATAACAACTTAATGACTTCTCACAAGAACTGTAAGAATTAAGTTATTATCATTTCCATCTTACAGATAAGGAAACTGAGGCATAGAGCTTAGATAATTAAGGTCACACAGATCATAGGTTTATGGCCTCAGGAGCATATATTCTTCTTCTTTTTTTTAATTTGGCTGTGTTGGGTCTTAGTTGCAGCATGTAGGCTCAACTGCTCTGATCCATGTGGGATTTTAGTTCCCTCTATCAGGGATCGAACCCACATCCCCTACACTGCAAGGCAGATGGTCCCTTAACCACTGGCCCATCAGGGAAGTTCCAGGAGTGCATATTCTTAATCAGTATATTATACTCCAAGTATAGATATTCTTTTAGCTTGAAAGAAGATCTATTTAAAATTTAAGGATTATATGTCAATTATACCTTAATTTTTTAAGAAAAGGATTATTAAATTCTTAAATCTTAAAAATTATTAATTATTTGTAAGCCCTCAGAGAGACAGTGTCCTCACCATTCAGCTTGTTTTCTTTGCTCTGCCAACTCGTGGAGCCGCCGTAGGGCTTTCTCCTGTTTCTTCTCATCCTTGCGGGATCTTGAGGAGACATTTCGAGCAAACTCTCTCTGCTTGAGATCTTTCAATCTCTGAGGTAACAAAAGAAAGGAACAGGGAGTGGGTGATTTAGAATAACTTGGGGATCCTGAAAGCAAGGCCTTCAGAATTTTTATCCATAATCAATGGTTTTAGCATAGTGTAGAATATACATTGTTGTACTCTTATGGTAATTGAAAACACAATGGCTGATTACTCTGGGTAAAGCACCTGGAGTATCTGCATTCCTAATTAGGACAGCATACCATTTGCTTTATTGGCCAAAATTAAATAATTTCAGAAGCAACAAACAAATTTTAGAACACTAGGAGAAAAGAAAAGGGACTATTCAATCACCTGCTCTTTCAGGATGCAAAACTAGACAAATAGAATATGAGTTAAACTGTAATAACACAAGCCAAAGAGAACAGAAAGGGGTTAAGCCAGTACAGAAAATTACCCAGGTGTAAGATCTTAAAAAGCAATGTACAGCTTACATGGGAAGGTTATCTGAATCAGACTAACAAATAGAAAGCCTACTTTGCTTTCCCCATTAAAAGGTGCTATTCTTTTCATCATGAACAGTTTTCCTGTGAATTAATCAAACCGTCTTCCAATGCTTGCATGTTCAGAGCTCACCAGTCTGACCACTTTCATCTGGTCAGTCTGCTGAAATTACAAAGTAATAGGTGTGGCTTTTCATTCCTTCATGGCCCCAAGAGGAACAACCAGGGAATGAGATGGGAGAATAGATAAGCCAAAGAATTTATTACTTAAAATCCTGATGAAAGAATGGGTCTTTTATTCTCAGAAGATACTATACATAATTATCCTTAAAACAAAAACAACAACCAAAAAATAACAACAGTGTTATGACACACTGATGACAAGAATCCAGACATATCTATCTGCAATGAAGACAGAACTAAAATCAGTTTCAACATACTAGAGAATATAAAAGCAAACAAACCAAAACAAAACACATACATTAACCTATGCTTTTTACAACAGCACTGAGAAAAGGAATTTGACCCAATATAAAGTGGACATTGCTTTGTGGAAAGGCATGATGCTGAACAGACAGAGGAATTTTCTTATCTAATATTTATGAAATGTGTTTTGAGTATTTTTGAATTGGGAGAGGGAAAGGGTGGAAAGACACACACAGAAAAAGATATACAGCTAAAGACACTAGTAGAAAAACTCACTCTTGTGATCTGGGCTTCCAAATTAGAAGGATTTGCTTTCAATACATCAGCTGAAAATGTCACATCACAAAGAAAAAAAAAAGTAAAAAATAAAACAAGAGTGGAAGAGAAAAAAAATAAAGCAAGCATTACTACACAAGCTCTCTTAGTGACTGCAAACTATTATACTGAACAATCAGGGACAAAGCCATCAACTCTAAAACGTTTGAGGAGAGGGAAGCACCTGCACAAAACATGTATGTGTACATACACAGACTGACACAGTAATAATCCCTTCTAGATAAATGGAACTGTCTCCATTCCTTTAGGAAAAATGGTTACAGAACTTCAGG
This sequence comes from Bos indicus x Bos taurus, assembly GCF_003369695.1. Classification (NCBI taxonomy): domain Eukaryota; kingdom Metazoa; phylum Chordata; class Mammalia; order Artiodactyla; family Bovidae; genus Bos; species Bos indicus x Bos taurus. The sequence continues at coordinate 45,261,057 of NC_040094.1, forward strand.
AGAGACCACTGCGGTCTATGAGTAGTTAGTCTTATTTACCTTTATTTGGGGGATGTTCAAGTAACCGACGGCTGGCAAAATTGTTTTACTGAGGCTGGCTACTCAGAATTAAGCTTTTTATAAAAAACACTTCAAGATGAAGGAGCAACTATTTTAAATAAACATGAATTCCAAATTCCTCCTTCCAAGGAGAATGGGGCATGGAGAGTCTATCAGGTCTACTGAATGATTATTTTAGGCCACAAACCTAGTTTTTTTCCTGACCCAAACACTTAACAGGCTCTCTGGCCAAGATAAATAAAATGTCATATTTCTTCTCATTTCTACTGTTTTTTCTCCAGCCACCTCATAGGCCTGGAAAAATCTCCCCACACCCAGTCATTCCTTTCCGTCTTACACTTTTAGGAGTTATTTCCCAAACTAAAGGACCCTGTCTAAAAGAATGAGCATTTTATCAAAGTCTTGAGTCTCCAGGCCAAGTCAATGATTTCCAGTCATTCAGCAGCCACTTGGTACAAACTTGAAGTTGAAGGGACAGACTATTTCCACATCATCCTGAAGACCTCCCATCTCAAATTCCCACCCACCACAATAATTAGAAGTAGGGAAGGAAGAAAATAGGATGATATCAATAAAACAAGTGCAAATTCCAATCCTATACAAGATATAGGCAACACTCCTATATCACCTCTATAAACTCTATGGTCAAGTCTGGGGTTTTAAAAAGAGAATTTGGAACCCTAGAATTTAACTCAAATCTTAAAGACAAGACTTGGCAACTTTCCCAAACCCAAAATGTCTATTTGAGGTCTCTCTTAGATAAGGGTGTTCCAATGGTAAAAATGGATTCCTAAACCCAAGTCTCTTCTTTCTATTCAAGGTCAAACTGAATTCCCCTCACAAAGTTTCTATTGATCTCTACATAAGATGGGATTCTTTTTCTTTCTGAGCTGTCTTACTAGCACTTTGTTACAGTGCTCACCTAGCAACCATCATTTTGTCTGACTACTTATTCCTGTCTTTCAGAAGGGCAGTATGTATAAAATTTCAGTTTCACCTCTCTGAACTCAAAATCCCTCATTAGAAAAACAGGGTTATATAGCAATAGATTAACAAGATTAAGTGTCAAAATAAATACATGTAAAGCATTTTTTATATCTAAATGGTTCAATTCTGCCCCTTCCCCTGTATTTGGGGCAGGAACTTTGGCTTATCTTTATAATCAACCCTGCATTGTTAAGGAGCAGCACTAAACCCACAGACTGCATCTGGTAAGTGGCTGGTGAATAATATGGCTTAAAACACTGGATCCTTGATTTTCAACAATTTCTTTTTGTTATCATCCGTAGGAAAGTTTGGTAAGAAATATTTTCCTATATTTACTAGTGACATATGCTAAGTCACTTCAGCCGTGTCCGACTCTGTGCGACCCCACAGACGGCAGCCCACCAGGCTCCCCCGTCCCTGGGATTCTCCAGGCAAGAACACTGGAGTGGGTTGCCATTTCCTTCTCCAATGCATGAAAGTGCAAAGTGAAAGTGAAGTCGCTCAGTCGTGTCCGACCCTCAGTGACCCCATGGACTGCAGCCCACCAGGCTCCTCCATCCATGGGATTTTCCAGGCAAGAGTACTGGAGTGGGGTGCCATTGCCTTCTCCGGCTAGAGACACAGTCAAGTTAAATAACATAGTTTTCCTAGGTATTACTATTATATAGTAAGGAAGTCTTACTCTTTTTTTGTCCGGACACACTGCTTGGCATGTAGGTTAAGTTCCCCAGTCAGGGTTGAATCCAGGCACTGGCAGTGAAAGTGCTGAGTCCTAACCACCGCATTGCCAGGGAATTCTCATAAATCTCGTTCTTTAGAGAACCAAAAGGTCAGAATTTTAAGCCCCTTAACTTCTGAACAGAATTGGACCAATGGCAAAAAAAGTACTGACCAGAAACTTCTCAATTTCCAATCTAAAAAGTAATTTTTTTTTATAAAGGTATAAGACCCTAATTCAGAGTCAGTTTTCCGAAGTTGCCTATTTTATTTCAAAAGGCTACCAAGCTTAGCTCATTTGTCACTGAATACCCACATGAAATTCTCCCTGTGACCTGTACTTTTACTTTCCACTTGAATTCTGAGGGGAACTAAACTTTAGATAACCTTTTCTAAACAAGAATAAAAGAGCAACATATCTGTCTGTCAAAGAAGACAGAGTTCCAGTAAGGAAATCAAAAAGTACAGATGTGTCATCAATCCAAAACTATTTTCAAAGGCTGAGCAAATTCCATACTGTACACACAAAGTCAAGTTAAAACCTTCAAACCAGCACACTGTCTAATGTGAATGGATCTAATTAATCATTTAGGTGACTCCAAAGCTACTATGTCCTATATATTATCTCTGAAAATTATAAAGTATAATTTCTGAAGAAAGTTGCTAATAAATTTACGTATTTATTCAACTATTAATGTTTATTAATATAAATTTAAGCCATATAACACAATTTTAGCTGGAAAATATCTGATTCAAAGGAAAGGAGACCAAACCCCATTCATAATGAAAGGGTTTGAAGATCCTGTTTTTCTAAAAAATCAACAACAAATGTCCAAAAAAGTATACACACTTGTGGCAGGAAACATAATTTCTCATTGATTTCAATCACATGGTAGCTGGCATTTCCATTAAATTTCCCAAAAGACCAGTAGAGGGACGAACTTAACAAATAACCCAGCACTTAAAATATCCATCCACAGTTGGGCTAAAGACCACTTCAAATGTAAATGACATTTCCAGTTCTTAAAACCGGCTAAACCGCAGTGTACTGGCAGAAAAATATCTGCTCCAGACACAAAATCCTGCTCTACCTTTCAACTCTGAACAATTAAACCAAGGAACTGAGAATCTGGTATATCTTACCAGGTTTTTGGTGCAGATGATAAGCTTGCCCACGTTATTAATAATGTGGAGTGTCAACAGTAAGGAGTGGTGATGTATGCGAGCCAGGAATGAATGAGCCACAGACTTCTGCACACTGTTTTCCCTACCAACAAAAGATAGTAACGACCTCAATCTAATAAAATACTTTTAATATCTTTTGATGCTACACTTCTCTCTTGAACCACAACAAAATTTGATGCTAGAAGCTTATATTTGATTGAGTATACTTCACTAGGAATAAATCTATTATCTTTCTCAAGTATTTAAAATTATTGCACTTTAAATAATAAAACCGTTATTTCCATGTGAAGAGAATTTCAGGTATTAGAAAATAGGCAGAGAGTATTTTCTATTGCCACTAAACATCCTATGTTCCAATACACATGCAATTCTAAAGAGAAACTGAATTCTATCTCTTTGGGGTCAGAAGATTATCTGTGATTTCTTTCTCTCACCAGACAGCAATCCCTCTCTCCAAGGAGACAGACTGCTCTTAGTCTTCCTTCATAACTAACCCTCCAACACACACACCTTATCTATGGTACAGGAGACTTCATGAACGGAGATGGAAAATAGTGAGCAAAGAAGCAGTGGTTGTTTATAACTCAATCTGTTTTTCTGCCCAAACATAATCCAGCCTTTTTTGAGCTTCAACTACTCCCTTTCCATTATGTCAACGATCCCACATACCCCTAAATCCATGGCTTTTCTCCCCACTGTTCCCAGCCTCTCTCCAATGACAGAACATTAATGAGGAATGTCTCTCCTCTCCCAAACCGGAGCAGTCATGCTGCAGTTACTTGGCCAATTCAAGATTCAGTGTGTGTGATGCCTCTGGATGAGCCAGTCCAGGAAATCACTGTGCAGTGAGGGAGGGAAAAGACTAGCAGAGAACACAGAGAGCCTCAGCAGTAAACCACTCAGGGAAAAAAGATTCGAGTTGAAAGATTAAGGAAATCCAAGTTACTGGGCATTAGGTGTAAATTCTTTTAGCACGTGCATATCAGTAAGTGATGAAAATGAGTTTTATTCAGTAACATAGAAACCCAAATGTTTTGTAACAGAAAACTAAAACTAATGCTGATTACAGATACTGAAAAAAGTCAGAGGGGAAATAGACAAGTATACATTTTTTGGGGCTAAGTAACTGTAATTCTAATTAGTGATTTATGGCAATACTTTATTTGTGCACAATTACTCTGAAACACAATAACTTAATATCATTTGGTGAATGTCAAATTAATCTGTCATAAAATCACTGCATTATATTTATGTTCTGAAATTCAGCAAAAACCTTAAAAGTATGGTATGAATAGCATCATGCATATACTGCTTTAAGGTATTTTCCACACATCCATACCTAAACATACACACACATATCTATGTACATGAAGTCACCATCATCACTACTAAAAGTTAACTTTGATAATGAAGTTTTTAAAAATAATTCTATTAATATGTATTTCATATATCATAAAATTAATCCATTTAAAGTGTAAAATTTAGTGGGTTTATTAGTATATTTTCAGAGTTGTACCACCAGCAGCACTAATTTTAGAATATTTCCATTATCCCCAAAGGAAAACCCAACCATTAGCATTCATTCCTCACTGTCCCTTGCTACCCAATGTGTGGAAACCTGAACTGTATTCTCCATAGATTTGCTTATTCTAAGCTTTTCATATAAACAAAATCATACAATATAAGGTTTTTTTGTGACTGGCTTCTTCCACTTAGCATAATATTTTCAAGATTCATGCATGCTGTATTTATCAGTAAGTCATTCTATTTTATTGCTGAATAACATTTCATTGTATGACTGCCACATCTTGTATATCCATCACTTAATGGATATTTCAGTTGTTTCCTCTTTTGGGTCACGATGAATAGTGTTGCTGTAAACAAACCTGTACAAGTTTTCATGTGGACCTGTTTTTATTTCTCTTGAGTATATATCGGTCATATGGTAGCTTTATATTTAACATTCTGAGGAACTATCAAGTGTTTTCCACAGGGGCTGCACCATTTTATTACCCCTCTAGCAGTGTAGAAAAGTTCTAATTTCTCCATATCTTCTCTAGCGCTTACTGAATTTCTTTCATTTTGGCAACCTAAGTAGGTGTGAAATGGTATACCATTGTGGTTTTGCAGATAACAAGTTTTAAGAATATCTATGTAATCCTTGAGATCATATCTGAAAACAAAGATTTGCCCTCTATGTAAAATTTGAAGGAGCATAATTCAGAAGAGCTGCTTAGGCCCAAAGCAAATGAAACAGCAACATCCTAGTTCAGAGTTCTCTTTTCAGTAATATTGTTCATAAACTTATCATTCCTGAAGTTGCTTTAACTTTTGAGATTACAACAGAACATATAGCCTGATATGCCAGAATCTCCCATGGTGCACCACTGTGAAGAATGTATGTGTACACGAGCAGAAAACCAGTTGAAAGCTACAGAATGTAAATAAGGCAGAATCACTTTTATTCACTTTGGAACTGAGTGCCAAAAGGAAGAACAGAGTTAGAAATACATACTAACAGTATTAAAGTATAGGGTTTACCAGCAACCTTAGCTCCGAAAAGGTCTGCTTAGGGTTACCCCTGATCACAAAAGCAGACGGTTTCCCTGAACAGACACAGAGTTTTCCAAGATTAACTATGCTGTGATAGCAGGGTGTAAGGAGTCTATTTTCAACAAAAGCAGAGGTGGTGGGTAAGATTTAACAGGTGAAAAGGCTCAAATCATGCTCAATTTTTAGGAGACTGGCCAAATGAAGTCATTCTTTTATTAACTAAAACAGTCCCAAAGAAAATGGCATCCACAGCAATACAAAACACAACCGAACCTAAAATTTTCACCTCTCTGCTGTAGGTTATTAAATTACAACTACAATATGCTTAAGTTCTGAGATACATTCCTCTCTCATCACATTTGCTTTTGCTTCTCAGAGAAAAATCTCTTCAGAAGTGAACTGTGCTCTTTAAGTCAGTATTTATAAAGCTTTGGCATTCATAAATACTTTATGATTTTCTTAACCTTTTTCACATTTTTACAATAATCAATTTATTATTTTTCTAATTTATAATTTTCTATCAACACTTCAAATATACAGCAGCTATGAAATATCTTCATAGTAGCTAATCTTAGTGGTTTCACTTAGAATGATCTTTTTCATTTTACTTTAGTCCGAGAATTATCTTTTCTCACCTTGCCTTTTTAGTTTTGTTTTTATTGATACTTTTCTGTGTCCCATCCACTGTGACCCCTGCACTGAACATCGTAAGTTGCACTGAAAAAGGAATATAGTTACATTTCAAATCTGCAGTGGTCTTGCCAGAGGTTCAACTGGCTTTGGTATGCTTACTGTCCTGATGTAGGAAGTGCCAAGCATAGAGGATTGAATGTATCTTGGCAAAAACTGGACAAGTAGTGAAATTTCAAGTGGAGAGTACACTAAACTTGAATGAAGCCCATGTGAAGTCCAAAAATGATCATTCCTTCCATCACCAAACAATTTCTCAAAATACTTCAATTCAGAACCTATTTTATTTTTGAGAGGCGAGGAAAACTCTGAACATTTCTGTTTTTTGGTACACATTACCAGGTGCTATAGTTAACTAAGAGCAAGCAATGCTGTCAGAAAGTCAACAGTTTAGACAAAGTTAATTTAAATCATGTAGTAGTTAGAGATTCTACTCTGTATAGTTCAGAATAGAGAAGTCACTAATACCTGTTACAGGCTTAAATGGTTTAGTAATTTAATTTAGTTCAGTCATTTACAAAATCCAGGAAACCATTATTTTTACAGCTAAAATAGACCTTGGTATTTCTTTTTTTTAAAAAAAGTAGAACAGTACAGGGGTTTTCATACTGAAGCTATTTTAGCAGGAAGAAGAGGCAGGCTGAAAGCATTCTTTACTCTGATGGAGATATTGATTCTATGAACAAGTTCAAGCAATTTCTCAAGGTTGCTTTACAGTACCAGATTTTGATAACTGGATCGTACTACCACATGGTTTTGAAACTGCAAGGAAGTTATACAAACACTAACTAAGCAGGAACAAGCAGGCGTCTTTTCAATGTGCTACTTTCCTAGCATCAACTACAACCTGTGGAAGCTTGTTGGAGGTGAGGGAAAGGTATAGTCCTGAGTCACAAACTTAAAAATGTTTATAGCGGGATTTGGCAGGTAACACAGGTTGGTGTAAGAGAGAAGATGAAGTGGAAATCATATATATATAATTGGAGAAGGAGCACATGCATTTCTAAAGAGAAGGTAAGCTTTCAGCTTTAGCCAACTGTTATGTTGATTATGTAGGCCCAATGTTCTCAGAAGCTTCAATTTTTCAAGATAAATCAAAACCTGAATTATGTAACATCTCATTTAAAAATGTTGGGAATCAACTGAAATTAAAGGAGAAAAAACTACCACCACAAATACCAGACAAACACAGTTGATCCTTGAATAACATGGGTTTGAATTGTGTAGATCCACTGATATGTGGATTTTTTTCAATAGTAAATACTACAGTACTATATGACAGGATTTTCTTCAATAGTAAATACTACAGTACAATAATAAACATTACAGTACTACAGATCTGGGGTTGGTTGAATCCACAGATATGGAACCATCGAGAGGGAGAGAAATCTCAGATACGAAGGGCCAACAACAAATCATACTCAGATTTTCGACTGAATGGAGGGTTGGCACCCCTAACCCCATGTTGTTCAAGGGTCAACTGTGCATGCATCTGGGGGAATTTGTGATCTCTAGTTTATGTACTGGAAGCTAGTGAGGAGGGCCCCTTAGTGGCACAAATAAAAGAGTAAGACTGGAAGAATCCTGAATGAGTAACAAGACACTAAGAAAGCAAAACTAAAACACATCAGTGTTAAAATAATGCACCGACCACTGTGCTGCTACAAATTTACCTATGGGAAAGAGATTATTCTTTGGAGTTTGGAATTTAAATCTTGCAAGGCTAAAGAAAATGGTTTCTACTGTATATCCATTAGCAGATATGTGTTTTTAAAAGCTATGTAAAATAAAAAGGCACAGAGGTAGAGATGGAAAAATGTTTTGCTTCACAGTCAACTTTAACTTTTGTAACTAAGCCAACAAAGGTAGAAGATGAATACTAACGTTTATTGAACACTCAGGCATATGAAACTTATATAAAAATGCATCACAGATTGGATTACCTCTTAAGAAAAGGAAGGCTTACCCTTGGAGATCTCAAAATGTACAAAATTATCACTATTAAAGAGTGTTAAACTGCTAAAAACAGCCAAAATGTCTAATTAGGATTTTCATCTCTGAAAATCAAGCTGGGTCTTAATACTTGCATATTAATGACTCTCTTCACAAGATATCTCAGAAAACTGAGAAAAACTAGTGAATAGTGAGATGTACATAGCACCAAGGAGGTGGGGAGGATTACAAAAATCACCACAAATGAAGGTGACCAAATAGATCCTTTTTGAGACATTGTGTGTGTGTGCTCGCAAAATTGCTTCAGTCGTCTCTAACTCTTCACGACCCTATGGACTACAGCCCACAAGGCTCCTCTGCTCATGGGATTCTCCAGGCAAGAATACTGGAGTGGACAGCCATTCTTCTCCAGAGGATCTTCCCAACCCAAGGATCAAACCCGTGTCTCTTATGTCTCCTGCATTGGCAGGCAGGTTCTTAACCACTAGTGATTATTTGTGCTTAATAAAGATAAGGGCGTGTTCAGGATCCTACCTATACTAGGAAGTTTACCACTAACATATAGATTATTTCTCTGGAAAGTTTTAATGGTGTAACTTTGACAGAAGATGCAAACTAGGGATTACTAATATAGGGTTGAAAGTACTTACCTATTATCTCAGATTCATAATAATCCTGTGTGCCTGCCTGGAAGACAAGACAGGGTGTCTATGATTTTAGAGCATAAATTTGGAAAATGGTAGGTCCATTTGTATGGTAAGTTCATGTCCATCAAAGAGGAATGAAAAATAGGACCTATCTCCTCCTCTTAGGAGTTACTTAGCTGCTTTGTGGCTGTTTTGTACCAAGGTCAATTAAAGTCTCCTTAGAAATCCTAAAGGCAGGAAAAAGAACTATAATAACAAACTTAGACTGCATCTGTTCTTTGTTTTATACCTAAGATGGGTTTTTGATTAAGATGAAGAAATCAACTTACATACATTCATTAATCATACCAGCTAGATTTTTTTTGCCAGACCAGGAATCACAGATATATTCTATATTAATGGATAAGGTAATTCAATATAAGAAATCCTTAATTTTTTTACTTTCATTTTGATGAATCTCTAAAACAGAGTAATGCATGAATATATCTGAGATCACTGAGATGAAAACAGTATAAATGTTTACAACATAACTAGGGGCTTATAATGACAGAAACTGGTCTGTATCAAACAAAGGCCACACAGTATCATGGGTACTTGAAAGTTTTTCAGTAGTTCTAAGAGAACAGAGTTTCTCAACCTCAGCACTACTGATCAATATTCTGGGCCAGATTCTTTGTTGCAAGGAGCTTTTCTGTGAACTGTAGGATGTTTAGCAGCATCCTTAGTCTCTACTCACTAGGTGCCATTAACACCATCTCTCTTGTTGTGATAATCAAAGATGTCTCCAGACATTGCCAAGTGTCCCTTGGGAGACAAAATCTCCCCAGGTGAAGAATCACAAAAGAAGAGAAAAGTGGTGAGAGAACTGAGTCCACACAAGGTGCACAAGAGAATAAATATGTGAAACTCAAATGAACCAGAGCTATAATAATTTTACTATTCTCAAACTGAGAGCACATCACTAAAAATCATCATCACTTTAATTGTTGTCAATGTGAATTTTATTAGTTTTGTAGTTATCTCAGATTTAATTTGCCAAACTGTTTTGCTCTGACAATTTTTTCCCGTTATAAAGCAAGTCAACACATGATTCAAGTTTGAATCATACTTCCTCATTCATTTTTTTCTAAGAAAGGGAAGTCAAGAAACTTATCAACTACAAATGTAATCTTTCTTAATGTTCTTTTGGTGTCTAAGTTTCTTCTGGAGTCTTAATTTTTTTTAAAAATGTATTTTATATTGGCGTATAGTTTATTTGTAATGCATTAGTTTTAAGTAAACAGCAAAATGATTTAGTTATACATATACATGTAACTACTCTTTTAATTTATCAAATACAATTCTTAAAGAAATTTCTTAAAGAAATTCTCATGAGCCCAAAATGGTAGACATATATTTAGATGCTAAATGTCTTTGTTAACTCCAGAGAACAAAACAAAAACAAAAAACTCCCAAATTTGACTTACACACACACCAAAAAGCTGAGAAAAATTATTGGATACAATAATTTGGATGCAATAAATTGGATGCAACAGTCACTGTTACATTTGTCTTTCTTGATTCTTTGAAATAGTAAGGTAATTGCTAATATATCTTGTCCATATATATGCTCTCTAGTTTTCTCTTCCTTAAATCAAGCAGAGCTGACAATATATTAAAACAATGTCTAAAGTTGCATATAAAGTTGAAAAGTTGTCTTCAATACAACTCTATTAATGAAAGATTCTTAAATCTTAAACTGGTTAGGTGTGGTTAACTATGGAAAAGATTGCTGCAAAAAAGTGGAAGACCACAACTAGCTTATAAACTATTCCTATGCTAGTAAAAGAAAACTTAGTCAAAGCTTGCCTTTTACGTGCACTGAAATGGTTGGCTGGGAGATGAAGCAAAGATTAGAAAAACGGTTCAAAATGTCCAGCTTATAAGAGCATTTCAGCAATGCTCATACAGCTTACAAATTTATCAAATACAACCACTGTGCCCCCAAAGACCTGGCAAGTTCTGCTAAAGTCACCTATGATCAAATGTCTCAAAATTGTCCTACAGGTTTAAGGACTCATTTCCTTCTTCTAAAATTTCCCAAGGGAATTAATGCCACCTTCTTTATGCTGGTAACTAGTTAGGAATCATTTACTTTTCTAAATCAATGAACGGAAGAAAGAAAAAAAGGCCATAAAGAAGGTGTAATTTGTTTTTCAACAAGCTCTTCAACATGCAGCATCAGAATTTTTTGTTAAAGTTAAAATAGCATCTAACTTTATTTCTCTTTTCAAGATTTATCTATCTTCCAAGGTATACCAAGTAACAAAATGACTTACTGATAGGAAATACCCAACACAGCATGAATTCTTAGATAACAGAAGATGAAATGACCAAAGCCTGAGATAACTGTTCAAAGTTTAACAAGTTCAGGAACAGGGAGAACTGGAAAAAAGCTCCCAATGATCCTTAGCTGAATTATCAAACTAAATGCAAATTTAGAAACCATTCAAAGCCAAAAATTTTATGCATGAACCTCACAATTCTTCACTCTACAATCTTAGAAGGATGAGGTCTATGTCAGGACTTCTGTCACTGAAAAAAAATCAAGTCAGTCAGATGACCTCAGATAAAGACAGGCAGATACAAGAAACCACAGTCAACAAGTTTGGGGGAGTATTCTCATAAAGTTTAAAATTTATAACAACAAATAACGTATCTTTTTCTTTTTTAGAAATTAACTATTCCTCACCTGCTTGTGTGCATGATCATAGGAGTTGATATGGTTGTCAAATTCCTGGTGTTTCTGATACTGCTTATCACAGAGTTCACAGTAAAAGTTGGCTCTAAGGTCTTCCAGTGCTTTGGCAATGGCCTTCTCTTTGTCAACATAATCCTATAGGAACCACAAAATAAAACAAAGAAAAATGAACTTGGCGAATGTTATAAAAAAGTAGTCTTATTGGAAGAGAGAAAAAGGGCTTTTCATAATATTTAATGGTACCAGTTAAAGTCAGATAGAACACAAGGAGCAATCTGGTAGGGTAATTAGTGTGTGGTTATACTAAGAGCTGTCTTCAAATAAACAAAAGTTGAAAGAACTTAATTTCACCTTCGCTTTTGGCAGTCTGGTGGACTAGATACTGTGGCATCCCCTACTCCTATCCCTGGCTAAAAGCCCCTCAACCAACCAGACGACATAAAACACAATTTTCACTGTATTGCAGGAACCATAGAAAGAAAAGCAAATCCCAAAAGGGGAAATCAAAGAAGAAAAAAAGAACAAAACAAAATTTAAATCAGCCATGATCTGAAACTGAAATTAGAGCTGTGATAGGCAAGGGCTCGCCTTAGGACATATGGGTGACAATGGTGCTTGAGGTTGGAGAAAGGTGGTGCAGCTAAACCTGAGAAGCCTCACTAAAAAGGAAAAGAGCCTGGAAGTGGCTGGAAATTTCAGCATCTCTGGGTCTTGGCAGAAGGGATAAAAAATGTTCTCAGAAAGCATCCTCAATTTTGGTCCCAAATTTTCCCCTAGATTAGGAACAGCAAAATAGGAGTTATAATCAAAGATTAGTACACACATAAGAGGAAATAAATCTATCAAAAGCAAGAGTCACAAAAAATAAGCAGCAGATTTAAGCCTCCAAGAACTCAGATTTTGGAATATTCTATTATAGAATATAAAGTAATTATAAAATGTTTAAAATATAAAATGGAGTTACAGATATGAGCAAACAAAACACTATTATAAAAAAATAAAACAAAACCAAAAAACTATGCAAATTGAGAAAGAACCAAATGAGATTTTTACAACTGAAAAACCTAATTGCAAAATATTTTTAAATGCATTAACTCTTTAGGGGATAGGTTTAAAGACAGTCAAGAAACAGCTCAAAATAGATAAAGCAGGGGTGGTGAAAATGTTCTGGAATTAGACTGCAGCAATAGCTGCATGACCTTGTGGAATATACTAAAAAGCACTGAACTGTACAATTTAAAAGGATGAGTTTCATGGTAGGTGAACTGACATAAAGGCTGAAAATTTTTCAGAAGTGATAAGACAGGATTTCACAGGTACACAAAGCATAAGGTAAACCACACAGGTTAAATAAAAAATAAGCACCTAATACATGCTAGTGAAACGGTACGTTATGGGATTAAAGACAATGAAATCATAAAACTACCCAGAAAAAAATTAAGGATCACCCATAATTATACTAATAGTAGATTCAAAAGCAATTAAAAAAAAGATAGAAAATAGTACGCTTCAGTGTGAGAGAAAACATTTTCAATTGTATACCAAAAGAAAATTTTTTAGAAATGATCAAGGCATTTCTAGATAAAAAGAGAATTTACCAAGAGATTCATTAAAAAGGACCTTCTTAAAGCAGAATTTTTGAAATCATAGATTGTGACCCACTAGTGGGTCATGACATTGATTTAGCAGACTGTTACAAATACAAATATGATGCTGTGGAAGTGCTGCATTCAATATGCTAAAAAATTTGGAAAACCAGCAGTGGCCACAGGACTGGAAAAGGTCAGTTTCCATCCTAATCCCAAGGAAAGGCAATGCCAAAGAATGTTCAAACTATCGCACAATTGCACTCACCTCACACACACCACTGAAGTGACTTAGCAGCAGCAGCACACACTAATAAAGTAATGATCAAAATTCCCCAAGCCAGGCTTCAACAGTACGTGAACCATGAACTTCCAGATGTTCAAGTTGGATTTAGAAAAGGCAGAGGAACCAGAGATCAAATTGCCAACATCCACTGGATCATCGAAAAAGCAAGGGAGTTCCAGAAAAACATCTACTTCTGCTTTATTGACTATGCCAAAGCCTTTGACTGTGTGGATCACAACCAACTGTGGAAAATTCTTAGAGAGATGGGAATACCAGACCACCTGACCTGCCTCTTGAGAAATCTAAATGCTGGTCAGTAAGCAAGTTAGAACTGGACATGGAACAACAGACTGATCCCAAATCGGGAAAGGAGTATATTAAGGCTGTATAATGCCACCCTGCTTATTTAACTTATATGTAGAGTACATCATGAGAAATGCTGGGCTGGATGAAGCACAAGCTGGAATCAAGATTCTGGGAGAAATATCAATAACCTCCGATATGCAGATGACACCACCCTTATGGCAGAAAGTGAAGAAGAACTAAAGAGCCTCTTGATGAAAGTGAAAGAGGAGAGTGAAAAAGTTGGCTTAAAACTCAAAATTCAGAAAAGTAAGATTATGGCATCTGGTCCCATCACTTCGTGGCAAACAGATGGGGAGACAATGGAAACAGTGATAGACCTCATTTTCCTGGGCTCAAAATCACTACAGATGTTGACTGCAGCCATGAAATTAAAAGACGCTTGCTCCTTGGAGGAAAAGCTATGACCAACCTAGACAGCATATTAAAAAGCAGAGACGTTACTTTGCCAACAAAGGTCCATCTAGTCAAAGCTATGGTTTTTCCAGTAGTCATGTATGAATTTGAGAGTTGGACTATAAAGAAAGCTGAGTGCCGAAGAATTGATGCTTTTGAGTTATGGTGTTGGAGAAGACTCTTGAGAGTCCCTTGGACTGCAAGCAGATCCAACCAGTCCATCCGAAAGGAAATCAGCCATGAATGTTCTTTGGAAGGACTGATGTTGAAGCTGAAACTCCAATACTTTGGTCACCTGATGCAAAGAACTGCCTCAATGGAAAAGACCCTGATGCTGGCAAAGACTGAAAGTGGGAGGAAAAGGGGACGACAGAGGATGAGATGGTTGGATGGCATCACTGACTCGATGGACATGAATTTGAGCAAGCTCCAGGAGTTGCTGATGGACAGGGAAGCCTGGTGTGCTGCAGTCCATGGGGTCACAAAGAGTTGGACACAACTGAGTGACTGAATTGAACATTAGACTTTGTTAAATTAAGCATTATTTGTATTAAAATTTCAAAGATCATTATTAGAAGAGAGAGAGGAGAGTAAAAAAGTTGGCTTAAAGCTCAACATTCAGAAAACAAAGATCATGGCATCCAGTCCCCATCACTTCACGGCAAACAGATGGAGAAACAGTGGAAACAGTGGCAGACTTTATTTTCTTGGGCTCCAAAATCACTGCAGATGGTGACTGCAGCCATGAAATTAAAAGATGCTTACTCCTTGGAATAAGTTATGACCAACCTAGACAGAGGATGAGACGGTTGGACGGCATCACCGACTCAATGGACATGAGTCTGAATAAACTCCGGGAGTTGCTGATGGACAGGGAGGCCTGGCGTGCTGCAGTCCATGGGGTCGCAAAGAGTTGGACACGACTGAGTGACTGAACTGAACTGAGGAATACTAAAGGGGGGAAGATTAAGAAAACTTCAGTTTTATAAAGGTAATACAGGCCAACAAAACACAGAAAAATTAAGAATATAGAAAGTAAAAAGATCTAAGAAACAGACTTACAAGTAATCACAAGAAATGTAAATGCACTAAAATAAAACCGTCAGAAAAATTTAACTACATGCTGATTAGAAGAGATATCCCTATGAGGACTTTGAAAGTTAAAGGACAGAAAAAGATATGCCAGGCAAATTACTAACCAAAAGAAGTTGGAATGACTATTAATGTTCAAGTTTTTAGACTTTATAGTAGAAAACTTTACTTGAGTTTGTGGCTAGCTATGGACTTAAACATAACAAGATTATTCTCCAAATAAGTGGCACTGGTAAGTTTGAAAAGCCAACAAAGATATGCTGGTTTTACATTAGTCTTAATGAGGTTTTGGCTCAAAACTGTGGGGACTGGCAAAAAGAGGTGGTCTGGTTTGACTCAGCAGTTCCACTTAAACAGAGATCGAGACACATCTCAAAGCAAGTGGCTTAATTCATTTGCTATAAGGTAATACAAAAGAGTGAGAAGGGGAAAGGAATGGTAACATGATTGCTTTGCTAGCCTTTTAGTAGGTGCCATTACTCTCATGAGCAGCTCCTTCTAGTTAACAGACCTAAAGATAAATCTCATTGCAAAGGTTCTACAATCAGTTTTTTATTCAGCTTAGTATCTTTTGGACAGTTTCAAAACATCTCTATCATCTAACATCTCTCTACAACTATTCAAGTTGAGCTACTTAGTTAGTAAGCAAGAAAAGGTTGCTGTGTTTTGTGTAAGGCCAGTACTAAACTAGTTTGAACAGACTAGTTAAGACTGAAAAATGAATAATGTGGCACATTATGATTTTTTCCCCTCTTCAGTCCTTCTCACTAGTTTTCTCTAAGCTTCCTAGACTACTTCATGTTGTCTGGCTAAAAGCAATTTGTGGATATTCTTCCTTATCAGTGCTGGTTTCCCAGAAAGAAGTCAGAAAGTTCACTTGCCCAATTTTCCTTAAAATTAAGGTGAAGACATATGATCTACCATCTCTTCCTGTGAAATGTATTTTATATGAGACTTTGATTCAAAAGTGAGCAGTACAAAGAAGTGCCAAGTGGAATCCATCTTCTAGCAATGGTGGCTGCAAAAGCATATTGATTACAAGAGATTATTGTATCTCAAGTCTTTCAATGGGAACCACATTCCTTCTTTCGTAAGTACTTTCTTTGAAATTTCTTTTAGATAGTCTTTTGCTAGCAAATGGATTTTTTTAATCTGAAAATTTATTTTTAATCTTTATTCTTAAAGATATTTTTGCTGGGTATACAATTATAGGTTGATGGTTGTTTGTTCTGAGCATATTCAACATTCCATTAGATTGCATCAATAACAGAACTGACACTGTATTCTGATTTCCTTGTTACTGTAACAGTTCTTCAAAGACTGTCTTTTGTTTGATATTGTACAGTTTTATCAGGATTTTATCAGGATATTACAGTTTTATCTATGTGTACACCTTCTTTTTTATCTTGCTCCAGAGATTCATTAGGCTTCCCGAATATATGAGTTGTGTCTTTCGTCAAATTCTGGGATCTCTTCTTTGAACACTGCCTCTGCCATTTTTCTTTCATTCTGGAACTCTACCTAAACACATTAGTTTTACATTCTTTATCATATAACTCCATTTTTTTCATGTATTTTCCATTTCTCCTTTTCTTGCCCTCCCTCTCTCCACTTTTTGCTACATTCTTCAGATGTGTTACAATTCAAAATTCAACTTTGTGTAAAATGCTATTAAATCTTCCCCTTAAATCTTGTGCCCTTCCTTACTCATAATCTGAATTCTTAAAAAAAAATTTTTTTAAACAAATCCACTTTATTTATTTTTTAATAAGTTTAAATCCTCAAAGGGTAACAGCATCACACAGATTCCGGATCCAATGGCCTTAGCAGGAAAGATTGTTTTGGAACTGGTATGAACCATGTCACTGTTTCCATGAGTGTAAATTATCCTTCCCCAGATTACTCTGGTTTTGTTAGGTTTTCCACCAGGAGTTAGTGAGTTGTTCTTTGCTTTGCACACATAAGCTCATCTCTTGCCTAGACAGAATTCAGTTTCATCTCAAGCATATACACCTTCCATTTTCAGGCGAGTTGTGTGGTTCCCTCTGGTTCCATAGACCTCGATTATAGACAGCAAAAATGGCCTCAGACCACAACCTTCCAGACATATTTGTTGTTTTAGAAGTCCTATTTCCAGCAAGCCTCCAGAGTCCAAGATGGTTGAAAGAGCCCAATTTATTCTTAAACATACTAAATATGCTTGTCTTACATGCTTTAATCTGTGCTTACAATTTTAGTATCTTAAATCTTAAAGAGGTCTGACCCGTCTCTTTTTTTCTTCATTAATTCTAGTCCATAGTGTCTAGTTTCTCAGTTGGATTTATGATTTGACTATGATTTCTTATTTGGGGGAGCTTTATTTAGGAGTTCTTTTTTTCATGTGTGCGACTAGCAGGATTTTAGTTCCCCATTCAGGGACTGAATCTGCGCTATAGCAGTGAAAGCGCCACTGCACCATCAGGTAAATTCCCTTTATAGGAGTTCTTTGAGGCCTAAGTTGTTTCAGAGAAGTTTGAATTTTCTTCTTCCCAAGGGCCTGAGATCATTTTATCATGTATTTCATTTGTTTTTAAAATGTCCCATTTTTATTTTATGTCCCACTAAAAAAGAAACAACTTCTCAGTCATTATCTCTACTTTCTCCTATTAGGATTTTTAAAATACTGCATTAAAGTATTACCCCACTGATCTTAGATATTCTGTTCTGTTTGGGTTTTGTGTGTGTGTGTGTGTGTGTGTTTTCTTTCAATTTCAGTTTGGATAATTTCTATTGACTTGCCTTCAAATTTATAGATTCTATCCTCTTCTGTGTTTAGTCTGCTGCTAAGTTCAATCTTCATCTCTGATACTGTATTTTCCCTTTCTCCCTGGGTGATTTAATCCATTTTCATGACAATAACATCATCGATATGCTACAAATCTCCCAGTCCAATATTTCTTGCTGAGACCAACAAAAGAATGCAGCTTTAAAGAGGAAAAGAAGTAGGGGAAGGGAAGGTGGGAAAACAGGGAAGACAAAATAAGATGGCAGATTTAAATCCAAATATACTTGAAATGACTTTATTACTAGATTAAATATTCCAATTAAGAAAGACTAGGAGGAAAAAAGAAATTAGAAGACAGACTAGATAAAACACCTCTAAATAATCCAATTAAATATTGATTACAAAAGTTAACAGAAAAAGGGTGAAAACAGATGCATTCTCTATGAATTGAAGGGAACTTCCTCAATCTGATAAAGCCATCTATGAAAAACGTCAGCTAACATCACACTTAAAAGACTAAAAGCTAGCCCCCTAAAATCAGAAGAGAGATGTCTGTTCCCTTCTAAGACAGTTATCTGCTTTTGCCATTTCACTGCTAAATGAATTTAGCAAAGTTGTAGGATACAAGATAGGATACAAGATTAACATAAAAAAAATAACAATATCATAAAAAACTAGAGTGTGTGTGCCTAGTCACTCAGTCATGTCCACTCTTTGCGACCACATGGACTGTAGCCCGCCAGGCTCCTCTGTCCATGGGGATTCTCTAGGCAAGAACACTGGAGTAGGTTGCCATCCCCTCCTTCAGGGAATCTTCTCAACCCAGGAGCTGAACCCAGGTTTCCCACACTGCAGGCAGATTCTTTACCATCTTAGCCACCAGGGAAGCCCAAGAATACTGGAGTGGGTAGCCTATCCCTTCTCCAGGGGAACTTCCCAACCAAGGAATCAAACCAGGGTCTCCTGCATTGCAGGCAGATTCTTTACTAGCTGAGCTACCTGGGAAGCCCAAAAAACCACAATACATAGGATTGAATTAACAAGAGAAATATAGAACTTAAACATTGAATTTGTATGGAAGCACAAAAGACCCCAAACAGCCAAAGCAATCTCTAGAAAGAAAAACAGCTGGAGGAATCAGAGTCCCTGAGTTCAGACTATACTACAAACTAGAGTAATCAAGACACTATGGTACTGGCATAAAAACAGAAATATAGATCAATGATACAAGATAGAAAGCCCAGAGATAAACCTAAGCACCTACAGTCACCTAATCTATGACAGAGGAGGCAAGAATATACAAGGGAGAAAAGACAGCCTCTTCAATAAGTGGTGCTGGGAAAACTGGATGACTCTAGGTAAAAGAATGAAATAAGAACACTATTTAACACCCTACACAAAATAAACTCAAAATGGATTAAAGACCTAAATGTAAGATGAGACACTATAAAACTCTTAGAGGAAAATACAAGCAAAATGTTATTTGACATAAACCACAGCAAGACCTTTTTGACTCACCTTCTAAAGAATGAAATTTAAAATAAACAAATGGGATCTATTTAAACTTAAAAGTTTTTGCATGACAAAGGAAATCATAAACAAGATAAAAAGACAACCCATAGAACAGGAAAAAATATCTGCAAACGAAACAACGGACAAAGGATTGATTAATCTCCAAAATATACAAACAGCTCACGGAGCTCAGTATCAAAAAATGAACAAAGAATCCAATAAAAAAAATGGGTCAATCAAAAACCTAAACAGATATCTCTCCAGGGGAGACACAGATGGCCCTTTAAGGCACATGAAAAGATGCTCAACATCATTAATTATTAGACAAATACAAATAAAAATTACAATGAAGTATCATCTCACACAGGTCAGAACGACCATCATCAAAAAGTCTACAAACAATAAATGCTGGAGAGTGGAGAAAAGGGAATCCTATTACAGGTTGGTGGGAATGTAAATTGATATAGCCTCTGTGGAGAACAGTATGGAGGTTCCTTAAAAGACTAAAAACAGAACTACCTTAGGACCCAGCAATTCCACTACTAGGCATATACCCTAAGAAAACCAAAATTCAAAGTGACACACGTTCACTGCAGCCCTATTTACAAAAGCCAGGACATGGAAACAACCTAAATGTACAATGATAGATGAATGGATAAAGAGGTGGTACATATATACAACTGAATATTGCTCAGCCATAAAAAAGAACAAAATTTAGTCATTTGTAGAGATGTGGATGGACCTACAGTCTGTCATACTGAGTGAAGTTAGTCAGAAAGAGAAAAACATCATATTTTAGTGCATACATGTGGAATGTAAAGCAATTATACTTCAATTTAAAACACCCCAAACCAATCTATAGAATCAACATAATCCTTATCAGAATCCCAGCTGGGGGATTTCCCTGGCACTCGAGTCGTTAAGACTGTGCTTCCGGACTTCCCTGATGGTCCAGCAGTTAAGAATCCGCCTGCCAATGCAGGGGGTGTGGGTTCAATCCCTGGTCCAGGAAAATTCCACATGCTATGGAGCAACTGGGCCCATGAGCCAGTGCCATAACTACTGGAGCCACTGTGTCCTAGAGCCCGTGCTCTGAAACGAGAGAAGCCACTACAATGAGAAGCCCACACATTGCAACTAGGGAAAGCCTGTGCACATCAATGAAGACCCAGCACAGCCATAAATAAACACATAATAAATTTTTTTTAATTAAAAAAAAAGAAAAAAAGACTTTGCACTTCCAATGCAGGGGGCACGGGTTCAATCCATGGTCAGGGAACTAAGATGCCACATGCTGCAAGGTACAGCCAAAAACAGAATAAGTAAAAAGATTTAATAAACAAATAATGAAAGAACTGCAACTGCCTTCTTTGTAGAAATTGACAAGCTCATTCTAAAATGCACACAGAACTGTAAGGGACCAAGAACAGCCAAAACAATCCTAAAAATGAATAAATTAGAAAGGCTCACACTTCTCAACTGCAAAATTTGCTACAAAGCAACAGTAGTAAAGACAGTGTGTTTCTCCAAAGGCATGCAGATTAATGGAATATAAATGAGAGGGAAAACCCCACACATTTATGGTCAACTGATTTCTGATGAGGTGCCAAGGCCATTCAATGGGGAAAAAATAGTCTTTTCAACAAATAATGCTGGGACAACTGTGCAGGCACAGGCAAAAGACTGAATTTGGACCCCTTTCTGTTAATTTTGACATGCAAAAATTAATTTAAAATATACCAAAGACCCAAAGCTATAAGAGCTAAAACTATAAAACTCTTAGAAGGAAACATAGGTGTAACTTTTCATGGTCTTGGATTAAGCAATGGGTTCTTAGATATGATATCAAAAACACAAGCAACCAAAGAAACAAAGATAAAATGGACTTCACCAAAATTTAAAACTATGAGCAACAAAGGACATTATCAAGTGAAACGACAATAAAAAAAGGAAGAAAATATCTGCAAATCATACATCTGACAAAGGTTCTTATAACACAATAAAATGAAAATTAATAAAACAGACAAATAAAATTAATAAAATTAATAAAAACACAGTCTGTCAAAAGACAGACCTCCCTGGTAGTCCAATGGTTAATAATCCTCCTGCCAATGCAGGCAACACAGATTTGATCCCTGGTCTGGGCAGATTCCATATACCATGGGGCAACTAAGCCTGTGTGGCACAACTACTGAAGCCCACACACCCTAGAGCTGGTGCTCCACCACAAGAGAAGCCACACAATGAGAAGCCCTTTCATCACAACTACAGAGTAGCCCCCACTCATTCCCAGCACAGCCAAAAATAAAACAAATTAAATTTTTTTTTTAATTTTAAGAAATACAGTATTATTTTTTAAAAATGCGCAAAAGATCTGAATAGACATTTCTCAAAAAAACATCATTTAAAGGTCAATAAGCACATGAAAAGGTGCTCAACCAAAACCAAAAGAAGATACTGCTACTTCATACCTACTACAATGACTATAATAAAAAAGAAAACGAGTGTTAAGAATGTGGAGAAATTGTAACTCTCATATAGCACTGGTGGGAATGCAAAGTGGTACAACCATCTGTGGAAAAGAGTGGTGGTTCCTTAAAAAGTTAAACACTGACTTACCATTTAACTAGCAATTTCATTCCTAGGTATACACAAAAGAGAATTGAAAAATATATTCACACAAAAACTTGCACAAGATGTTCAGAGCAGGATTATCACAATAGCCAAAAATTGGAAACAACTCATATGGCCATTAATTGATGAATAAACAAACTGTAGTATACTCATACAATGCAATATTATTCAGTCCTAAAAAGGGATGAAGTTTTGATACATACTATTTACATGGATGAACTTGGGAAACATTATGCTAAGTAAAAGAAGTCAGATACAAAAAGCCACATATTGAATGATTTATTAATAATTTACATGAAATGATCAGAATAGGCAGATCTATAGTGACAAACAGTGGCTGCCAGGGGAGGGAGACGTGGTGGGGTGGGGGAAGAAGGAGGAGTGACTGCTGACAAGTACACGGTTTCTTCTGGGAGTAAAGTAGATGTTCTAGAATTAATGGTGATGGTTGTACAACACTGTGAATATGCTGAGTTACTAAACTATATTACATATGGGTGAACAGCAGCAAAAAAAAATCTACCTGAAAAAACATAACTGAATGATAAACACGAAATTCAGAATAGTGCTTACCTCAGGAAGAGGAAGTGAATGGGATGGGATCATAAAGTTATTGATAACGTTCTTTTTCTTAAATAGAGCAGAGTGTTAAACACAAGTGTCTATAGTTGCTTTTTATATCTTCTACATATTTGCTAAATACCTTATCAATATTGATGCTAAGGGTATCAAAATAGGACAGCATTTCCACCCCCCACCCCCCCATTAAAAGTGTGGTAGAGCTATTTGGCTTTAAAACTATGTACAACTTTCACACACACACACAAAGAATAGAAGGCAGTGAGTGTAGACTATTTTTTCAAAAATAGTAGCTGCAGTGACTAAGAGTCAATAGAGTGAAGTTTATTTTGGTTTTAGTGGTTCCTTTCCCCTAAGAATGTGTGAGAATGTTTACTGGTGATAGGAAATGTATGAGTGAGTTTGCCAACACAAGAAAAAAGATGTAAACTTCTTGATAAGACAGAGAGGATTAGGATCCAGAATTCAGATGTAGGTAGGAAGTTCATTTGACAAACCATGAAACCAGGGAAAAACATTTAAGGATGGGAACAGATAGACCAAAGTCTGATGGCAGATTTATAGATAGAAGAAGGCACTCTCATTTGATAGTCTAAATTGTCTCTACGCTTCCTACTAGGAGTAAGAAAAGATGCAAGAAGGACAAGGGTAGCTGAGGGAAGGTAAGAGCTTGAGGATCAATGTTTTGAGAATGACCGCTGAACAGACTAAGAGGAAGATAACGCATGAAAGGATTCCTTGACAGTTCTGAGAGTCCACTGAGTTGGCACCAGTCCCAGACTACGCTACTGCAATGATGTAGAAATGAAGGATGCAAGTATTTGTACTGAGTGGAGATAGGTTCTTGGTAAGCAGGCATGACAAAAAGGACTGGGAAGAAAGGAAGCTGGAATTGAAGTGTTGAGAGAAGGAAAAAGATCAATCTGTGGTGTTCAAGACCTATAAATTAAGGAGTGGCTAAGTTACTAAAGTCAAGGTTCCAAGGTCATGTGAAGGTGAAGAACAAACATGAAATAAAGGAGTGAAACATCAAGAAATGGAGAGGGTTTTAGGAGCTGTATAATTCACAGTTGATAAGATTTCTGAGTAAAAAAAAATCTGATCAATAAAATGAGGATAATTCCTGTTCTATCTCCACAAAGAGTTCAAAAGTGAAATAATTTCTTGGTCAGGAGAGAAAGAGTCTCAAAATATAATATATAATTTAATGAGGTTGTGTACTACTCAGATATTTCATGTATTCATTACTTGATAACTTTCACTTGAAAAACAATAAAAATGCATTCTCTAAAATGTTTATATTCCTGACAGTGTATCAAATGAGATGACAATCAAAACTGCAAACTACACAAGGAAACAAACCACTGTGAGAAAGTCAGAAGCAGCAAATTACAAAAACATTTATAAAGTACTATAGATGATAGAGACTTGAAAGAAATTATAAAATAAGAAAATTTAGAATGTTTTAAGAAAAATAAGACAGAAATAGTAACCAAAAGGCAAAGGTTTTGCTTTCCAAAAAATTGGCAATTTTGGGGGAAAAGAATCAAAAAGATATTTTAAAAGGCACTGATTTTCAATACAGTTGTTTTTAAAGAAGTCATTGAAATATAATAAAACTATAAATATTAATTTTAGAATATACATGGTAGGTATATAAGTATTAAATGTACAGATCTTTCAATTTTCCTGTATGCTCAACAATTTTCATTATGAAGTATCACTGAAATAAAAGTAAGTAAATGATAAATTAGGTACAACTAGAAGAGAAAATCCTCTATACTATCTTCTAAACTCTGTTTTTCCCTTTTAGATTTAAATCTTTAATCCACCTGTAGTTGATTAGTGTACAGTATGGAAGTACAGTCTCCTCCAACAATACAAGAGAAGACTCTACACATGGACATCATCAGATGGCCCAAACCAAAATCAGACTGATTATATTCTTTGCAGCCAAAGATGGAGAAGCTCTATACAGTCAACAAAAACAAGACTGGGAGCTAACTGTGGCTCAGATCATGAATTCCTTATTGCCAAATTCAGACTTAAATTGACCATTCAGGTATGACCTGAATCACATCCCTTGATTATACAGTGGAAGTGAGAAATAGATTCAAGGGATTAGATCTTATAGAGTGCCTCAAGAACTGTGGACAAAGGTTCGTGACACTGTACAGGAGACAGTGAGCAAGACCATCCCCAAGAAAAAGAAATGCAAAAAAGCAAAATGGCTGTCTGAGGAGGCCTTACAAATAGCTGAGAAAAGAAGTGAAGCAAAAAACAAAGGAGAAAAGCAAAGATATACCCATCTGAATGCAGAGTTCCAAAGAATAGCAAGGAGAGATAGGAAAGCCTTCCTCAGTGATCAGTGCAAAGAAATAGAGGAAAACAATAGAATGGGAAAAACTAGAGATCTCTTCAAGAAAATTAAAGATACCAAGGGAACATTTCATGCAAAGATGGACACAATAAAGGACAGAAATGGTATGGACCTCACAGAAGCAGAAGATATTAAGAAGTGGCAAGAATGTACAGAAGAACTATACAAAAAAGATCTTCATGACCCAGATAATCACAATAGTATGATTACTCACCTAGAGCCAGACATCCTGGAATACAAAGTCAAGTAGGCCTTAGGAAGCATTACTACGAACAAAGCTAATGGAGGTGATGGAATTCCAGTTGAGCTATTTCAAATCCTGAAAGATGATGCTGTGAAAGGGCTGCACTCAATATGCCAGCAAATTTGGAAAACTCAGCAGTGGCCATACTGGAAAAGGTCAGTTTTCATCCTAATCCCAAAGAAAGGCAATGCGAAAGAATGTTCAAACTATTGCACAATTGCATTCATCTCACACACTAACAAAGTAATGCTCAAAATTCTCCAAGCCAGGCTTCAACAGTACATGAACCGTGAACTTCCAGATGTTCAAGCTGGATTCAGAAAAGGCAGAGGAACCAGAGATCAAATTGCCAACATCCGCTGGATCATCGAAAAAGCAAGAGAGTTCCAGAAAAACACCTACTTCTGCTTTATTGACTATGCCAAAGCCTTTGACTGTGTGGATCACTTGGAACCAACTGTGGAAAATTCTTAAAGAGATGGGAATACCAGACCACCTGACCTGCCTCTTGAGAAATCTGAATGCAGGTCAGTAAGCAAGTTAGAACTGGACATGGAACAACAGACTGATCCCAAATCGGGAAAGGAGTACGTTAAGGCTGTATAATGCCACCCTGCTTATTTAACTTATATGTAGAGTACATCATGAGAAATGCTGGGCTGGATGAAGCACAAGCTGGAATCAAGATTCTGGGAGAAATATCAATAACCTCAGATATGCAGATGACACCACCCTTATGGCAGAAAGTGAAGAGGAACTAAAGAGCCTCTTGATGAAAGTGAAAGAGGAGAGTGAAAAAGTTGGCTTAAAACTCAAAATTCAGAAAAGTAAGATTATGGCATCTGGTCCCATCACTTCGTGGCAAACAGACGGGGAGACAATGGAAACAGTGATAGACTTCATTTTCCTGGGCTCAAAATCACTACAGATGTTGACTGCAGCCATGAAATTAAAAGACGCTTGCTCCTTGGAGGAAAAGCTATGACCAACCTAGACAGCATATTAAAAAGCAGAGACATTACTTTGCCAACAAAGGCCCATCTAGTCAAAGCTATGGTTTTTCCAGTAGTCATGTATGGATTTGAGAGTTGGACTATAAAGAAAGCTGAGCGCTGAAGAATTGACGCTTTTGAGCTGTGGTGTTGGAGAAGACTCTTGAGAGTCCCTTGGACTGCAAGCAGATCCGACCAGTCCATCTGAAAGGAAATCAGCCCTGAATGTTCTTTGGAAGGACTGATGTTGAAGCTGAAACTCCAATACTTTGGCCACCTGATGCAAAGAACTGATTCACTGGAAAAGACCCTGATGCTGGGAAGGATTGAGGGCGGGAGTGGAAGAGGACAGAGGATGATATGGTTGGATGGCATCATCAACTCAATGGATATGAGTTGAGTAAACCCCAGGAGTTGGTGATGGACAGGGAGGCCTGGCATGCTGCTGTCCATGGGGTCACAAAGAGTCAAACATGACTGAGCAACTGAACTGAACTGATGGGGGCAGAAGTTCAAAGTCACTATTTCCCATATGGATAGCCAATTGTCTCAGAATCATTTACTGAAAAATTCATTCTTTTCCCCACTTATTTGCAATATCACCTTTCTCTTATCAAGTGGTCAAATATGTAAGGGTCTGCATCTGGGCTCTCTTTTCTGTTCCATTGGCCTATTCCTGTGCCAATAACATATCTTAATTACTGTAGCTTTCTATCTTATACTTTAAGAATTCTTTGACTATTCTTGGGCCTTTGCACTTTCATATAAATTTTGGAATCAGCTTATCAAATTCCATACAAAATTTTATTGGGATTTCTATCTGACTGATTTGAATATATAGGAAGATTGAAGGAAAACAAATGCCCTTACAATACTGGATCTTTTAATTCATGACCATAATAAAAAAAAAATCTCATTTTTAAAATTTATTGTTCTTTAA
Source organism: Bos indicus x Bos taurus (assembly GCF_003369695.1). NCBI lineage: Eukaryota > Metazoa > Chordata > Mammalia > Artiodactyla > Bovidae > Bos > Bos indicus x Bos taurus. The sequence goes on from NC_040094.1 coordinate 45,288,357, forward strand.
TGCCTCATTGAAAATAATGCTTCACAATTTTTCTCTTAAGTCTCCCACATCTCATTAGATCTATACTCAAATGCTTCATATACTTGTTTGCTATTACAATTGATGACATTTTGTTATCTCCAGCTTCTAATTCTCTGTTCTTGATATACAGATGCCACCCCTTGGTGGCTCAGATGGTAAAGAATCTGCCTTCAATGCAGGAGACCCAGATTCAATCCCTGGGTTGGAAAGATCCCCTGGAGAAGGAAATGGCTACCCACTCCAGTACTCTTGCCTGGAGAATCCCATGGACACAGGAGCCTGGCAGGCTACAGTCTGTATGCAAATTTAAATTAGATTTTGTATCAAGCATCCCGCTAAACTCTGTTATTTGTAACTCTTGTGTAAATTCTCTTGGATATCTCTGAATATAATCATAGCTACAAACAAAAGACCGTTGTCTCTCCCTTTCATCTTATATCTTTGTTTCCACCTGTCTGCCTTACTGCCTTGCTAGTTAAGACTTCGAACACAATATTTAATAAAAACAATAACTCAGGCATCCTTGTCACATTTCCCTATCTCAAAAGGAAAGTTTTCAACTTTTCAATATTAAGTATGATGTCTCCTGTACAGTTTTTATAGGCATTCCATCTGGTTAAAAAAGGTCCTTTCTTGGTCAGGTGGACAAGATTATGAATGAATGATTAAGATGATTACATAATTTTTTCTCTTTAGTCATGTAACATGGTTGACTATATAAACTGATTTTAACATTAAATCAATCTTGCATTCCTGGGATAACTTAGTTATGGCATATCCTAAATTAGTTCTCGTATTTTAAGATTTGCATCTGTAACCTATGTGCAGGGCAGGGAGAGAAACTCAAACACAGAGAACAGACTTATGGACACAGTGGAGGAGGGAGAGGGTGGGACGAGTTGAGAGTAACACTGAAATATACACATTCAGTTCAGTTCAGTTCAGCTGCTCAGTCGCGTCTGACTCTTTGTGACCCCATGGACTGCAGCACGCCAGGCTTCCCTGTCCATCACCAACTCCCAGAGTTTGCTCAAATTCATGTCCATTGAGTCAGTGATGCCATCCAACCATCTCACCCTCTGTCGTCCCCTTCTCTTCCTGCCTTCAATCCTTCCTGGCATCAGGGTCTTTTCAAATGAGTCAGCTCTTCGCATCAGGTGGCCAAAGTATTGGAGTTTAAGCTTCACCATCAGTCCTTCCAATGAACAGTCAGGACTGATTTCCTTTAGGATATACATTACCACGTGTAAAACAGATAGCTAATGGGAAGCTGCTGTATAGCACAGGGAGCTCAGTCTAGTGCTTTGTGACAAACCAGAGGGGTGTCAGATGGGGTGAGAGGTAGGATGGAGGTTCAAGAGGGAGGGGACATATGTATACCGATGGCTGATTCATGTTGATGTATGGTAGAAACCAACCAACACTGTAAAGCAATTATCCTCCGATTAAAAAATAAGTTTAAAAAAAGGAAAAAAATTTTAAAAATCTGCATTTGTGTTATATGTCATTATAATTAACTGTCCTTATCAGGATTTATCTTCAAGATGGTACTTTCTGTTGTTTTTTATAGCCACTAAGTCATGTCTGACTCTTTTGTAATCCCCATGGGCTACAGCCTGTTAGGCTCCTTCTGTCCATGGGATTTCCCAGGCAAGAATACTGGAGTTAAACTGCCATTTCTTTCTCCAGGGGATCTATGGTACTAGTCTCTTTCATTAAATGAGCTAGGATTTTTTCTTCATTTTCAATTCCCTGAAGATCAGGAATAGCTGCTGTTCAAGGCCGAAGTTATTTCTTTTATGATTTTTGATAGAACTCAGTATAGTGAAGTTATTTGGGCTGTATGGAAAGATTTTTCACTACATATTTAACTTATATAATTTATACACATTATAAGATTACTGAGGTTTTCCATTTCTATTCAAGTCTATTTTAGGAAGTTATATATTTTAAGAATTCATCTACTTAAAACTATCTTTACATTCAAAGCATAGTTATCCGTACTATTTTTATCTTTTACTGCCTGCCACACCTACAATGATATCCTCTCTTTTCATTATTGATATTGGTTTTCTACCATCTTTTCTTTCTCAATATCACCACAAGTATGTCAAAGAACAAACTTTTGGATCTGTTGTATATTTGTTTTCTATTTCATTCTTTTTTTGTTCTTATCATTATCTTCATTACTTCTTTTTTTTTTTTTTTTAACATTCTTTGTGTTTATTTTGCTATTCTTTTGGCTAACTTCCCAAGAGAAACGTTTACTTCATTTATTTCTTGCCTTTCTTTTTTTCTGAGGTAAGCATTTAAGGACATGTATTTGCTATAAAATATAATATTGCTTTAGCTTACCTTACAAATTTTGATGTGTAACATTTTTTTCTTTCAGTCCAAAATATTTTGCAATTACGATTGTGATTTCTGCTTCTACTGGCAGGTTAAATAAAAATGTGTATCTTAATTTTGAAAGGTTTTTAAAAACTTTTAAAAAGCTAATTGTTTTGTGGCTTGATAACTTGATTTTCCAGGTGGCGCTAGTGGTAAAGAATCCGCCTGCCAACGCAGGAGACACAAGAGAGGCTGGTTTGATCCCTGGGTCTGGAAGATCCCCTAGAGGAGGAAACGGCACCCCACTCCAGTATTCCTGACTGCAAAATTCCACGAAAGGAGCCTGGAGGGCTACAGTCTGTGGGGCCGCAAAGTGTTGGACATGACTGAGAAACTAAGCACACACACACACAAAACTTGATTTCAGTTCTCTGAAATTTGTTCATACTTTTATGACACACCAAACATGGTAGAAAAAAATTTTTTGTTTAAATAAATGTTTCACATACATTTGAAAATTGCTATTTTCAAAGTGATTGGATACACAGCTCTATAAAAGCATTAGGTGAAATTTGTTAAATGTGTTGTTCCAAGCTTCCAAACATCCTTGCAGATATTTCTTTCCTCTACTTGTATCAATTACTGAGAGATATATATTAAAATCTCCCATTACTGTGGTAGATTTAACAATTCTACTTGCAGTTCTGTCAGTTTTTGCTTTATACATTTTTTTTTAATGGTAGAACAGGTTTTTAAAAATGAATCCCTTTACTTTCTGCTTACCTTAAATACCAAGACCAAAATCAGTTTCTATATGATAGTTTTCACTAAATCTGTTTCTTATCTTCAAATTTACCTATTTCATAGTAGAGATTGAACTTACTGAAACATCTTAAAAAGCAAGTACGTTGGTCTTTTTTTTTCCAAGAGAAAAACAATCAGAAATTTATTACCAGGGCATCATGCATACACATCCGAGTAGTCAGTGATGGCTAACTCAAAAGGGGTGGTTAAAACTTGAGCTTATATGCATCTTAACAAAATAACAATAACTTTTTAGAGAAGTGACAAGACAAAGGAAAAGGACTTTAAGTTTCTAGAACAGCAAATGGGGGAACTAATGGAAGATAAGAGTTAGTTAGTAAAGGTTTGCTTCCCTGTTGGTGCTAAGTGGTAAAGAACCTGCCTGCTAATGCAGGAGACATGAGATGCAGGTTCAATCCCTGGGTCGGGAAGATCCCCTGGAGGAAGAAATGGCAACATACTCCAGTATCTTTGCCTGGAGAATCCCAAAGACAGAGGAGTCTAGCAGGCTACAGTCCACGGGGTTGCACAGAGTAGGACATGACTGAAGTGACTCAGCACAAAGCACGATAAAGGTTTGCTACGTAGATCTCTCTGGTGCCCATCTTTGGGCTGATTAGGGTCTAGAGTTGTCTCTGGTGATTAATTTCTGTCCTCCTGGTAGAGAAGGGAAGGGGGATGCCCCTGGTGAGTCATTTTTGAAAGCTAACTTATATTCTAAGCTACAGTTTTCTATTACTATTAGCTTAAAAAGGAAGATACTAAAGTTCTCCATTGTTATTCTTTAAACTCCTCATCCATTAAAAAAGGAAAAAAAGGCTTATCAATAGTATCAAGCTCTCAAAGGACTCATCAATTCTTACTATTATTACCTAATGTATTCCAGGCATTGTTTTCAAACCCTAATGTAGTCTCCACAACAGACATACAAAGTGGTTGTTACATTTAGAGATAATAATATCTCTAAAGTTTTTAACAGAAGCAATAAATAACAGAAACCTGAGGACTAAGACTAATCAATACCAAATGGCAAACAAATGTTGTTGTCAAAGGATTGTTTTCACCAAAATGAATATCTCAATGTGAAAGCCCCACATGCAAGAATGGTTTCATTTAAGTACCTTGTACTTCTGCCTCAGTTCTTCCGTGTCTTCTTTTTCTACTTCTAAGACACGGCGCCGTTCGGTAGCATCTTCAGCATAATCAAGCTTAACAAAAATAGATACAATTAGACTTAATTGCCATAGTACTCCCATCTAGCCATAAAAAAGTCATTTACACAACTACAGTACTATATGAAAATATGTAATTTGCTCAACTGCCTCTTGCTTTACTGTCACATCACAGAGAAAAAAAACATGCAAAATAGTTCATTAATCCTCTCATGCTGGTGGTTCCCAACAGGCATAGTTGATAACAGATTTTACTTCAATGTTCAATGACAAAGAATTAGCAGTAAATGGAGCATAATATTTCAAGCAATGAAAAGAAGGTATCACAGATGAGAGCAGTACACAGCTCTATTGTTGTTCAGTCACTAAGTATTGCCCAACTCTTTGCAACCCCAAGAATTGCAGCAAGCCAGGCTTCCTTATCCTCCACCATCTCCCGGAGTTTGCTAAAACTCATGTCCATTGAGTTGATGATGTCATCCAACCATTTCGTCCTCTGTCGCCCCCTTCTCCCTTTGCCCTCAATCTTTCTCAGCATTAGGATCTTTTCCAATGAGTTGGCTCTTCACATCAGGTAGCCAAAGTATTGGAGCTTCAGCATCAGTCCTTCCAATGAATATTCAGGGCTGACATCCTTTAGGATTGGCTGGTTTGATCTCCGTGCTGTTCAAGGGACTCTCAAGAGTCTAGTACCACAGTTGGAAAGCATCGATTCTTCAGCGTGCAGCCTTCTTCATGGTCCAACTCTCACATCTGTACGTGACTACAGGAAAAACTATAGCTTTGACATGAACCTTTGTTGGCAAAGTGATGTCTCTTCTTTTTAATATGCTGTTTAGGTTTATCATAGCTTTCCTTTCAAGGAGCAAGCATCTCTTAACTGCATGGCTGCAGTCACCATCCGATGAAAATAAAATCTGCTGCTGTTTCCATTTTTACCCCGTCTATTTGCCATGAAGTGATAGGACTGGATGCCATGATCTTAGTTTTTTGAATGTGAGTTTTAAGCCAGCTTTTTCACTCTCCTCTTTCACCTTCATCAAAAGGCTCTTTAGTTCCTCTTCGCTTTCTGCCCTTAGAGTGGTATCATCTGCATATCTGAGGTTGTTGACACAGCTCTGTAGGGGCAAAGCTTCTACCACAACAAATATTTTAAGATTTGAGCTACAGAGCCTACTGAAATGAGCATAAGGGCCTGGGTTTAAGTCTGATCTTATCTTGTGGCATAATGTTGGGGCAATCACTCAACTTCTTTGTAAAGGGGCATTATTTGCCACCTACCTACCTCAAAGACAGCACTAAATGAGAATATAAAATAAGTTTTTTAATTTTCCCTCAAAAATATAAATATTACACCTGAATTTTGGAATTAGTATCCATTTTAAATACCCCATAAAACAAGTCAACCAATGAGATCAATTTACCTCCATTTCCATGCGACCCATGCCCATGACATCATATTTGACGACGATTGGAATGGGATCTGTTCTCCCTGTAACAGGAACATATAATCAAGGTGAGATGTAAGGCTAAGCCAACAGCTCTCTTTACACATTGGGTTTGGGTGGTTAGAGATCTTGCCTTGGAGTGCAGAGACCAGAAAGCTACAGTGAACCAAACACAAGCCATTCTCACAGCTTACAACCAAACCTACCTCTCCAGTTTAAGCCCAACTAACCACCTTGGCTGACCTTCCAGTTGGGGATGATTCCAGATTACTAAAGCAAAATTAAATAAGTAATGCAAAGCATTCCTAAGCAATGGCACCAGGAAGTTTAAAATCAAGAACACTAGAAATTCCTTTTTAAAAAGGCTCCCAAATAACTTTCCATCAAGAATCACTTCACTCTTACTGTTCACTGACATTTTCCCACACACACTTTTAAAACTGGTAATAAATATGTCAACTGACAGGTTTAAATCGGAAGAGCACAGTTTCAAACATGACACAGGAAAATTCAATAACTGCAACTCAGCGTGTTTAGTATTTCTTTGTATTCAAAATATGCTTTACAATTAAATGAAGGGGTGAAAATAATTAAAAGGAACGCAACAGTTAGTTGCCCTGAGGAAAGAATAGTTTTACTTTTATTTTTTTTTTTTAGTTTTACTTTTAAACTGGTGCTCCAAGGTCCCATTTTTCCAGAGTGGATTTAACACTGGCTATGGCAATCAGTAAGCTGTGAAAAGGACTAGTTGCGAAGAAAATTGACTTTAAACTAATTGATCTATGCTGGAGATTTTTTAAAATGTATATTTAATCCACTCATAACCAGCCAAACAAAGCAAAATGGGGCAGACAAGCACTTTACTACCACAGCTGTTTTACATCACAACTTGCGCTGTTTATTGTGATGTAAGCCCACTGAAAAGAGGACTTACCTTATCCGTTGTATACCTTTAGTGAAAAAACACAATGTTTACTTCCCTCATCATTTCACTCAGGCTGGTGTAAACAATTGTTTTTTAAATTAATTTATTTTTTTGTTGTTGTTATACACACATATATATTATACCTTTGGGCTAAAAGTTGAGTTTTGTCAGGCTAAATCTGAGATATGACCAAAACTGAATTTGGGGGGTTAAAAAAAAAGCAATAAATGCCATGCCCATGACTAGGATTAGTCTCGGAGGGGAAAAAAGCTGTTTCCAAAGTGACCAGCAACCACTTGAATCTAGTTGCTCTGTATTTGTGGGATTGATTTTTGTTTCAAAAAGAAATGAAAAACAAATTCAGAAGTTTAATTACTTATCACCAATCTCCCATTATTGCTTTTAAACAATAAGAAGCTAATCAAGAATAATTATCACATGAAAAAAAAATTTAAGTAAATAAAGAACATCTCACACCAGAAAAGAGAACCAAGTTGTAAAACAGCCTTATTTTAGATACTATCAAAAACTGCCAGTTAAACAAAATAAAAATGTGTTACTACCTTCTGCCCAATGGTATAATAAATAAGCAGTGACTGCAATCTTTAGCAAAAGGACCAAATTAAGACAGGTTATAAAAATGACTTCCTAGGTGCAATATCACTTTCATAACGTCTCAATCAGGGATTTACTGGTTAAAAACAAATGGTCCAATGAAAGAATTGGAAAGAAATGTCAAAGTTATTTTTTTTGTTTTGATATATTTTTTGATCTGTCAGAATTTGCTTTGTTAAGAATCAAGAAAATTTTGGTAGAAATTCATTACCTCTGTAAACCCCTGTTATAAACTCTGCATTAGTACTTTTGCCTTCTAGGGCAGTCAAAGTTTGTTTTAATTTATTTATAAATTGCAGTAGCAAGTGCTAGTGCCCATTATATTGTGGGGAAATCAAGTTTTTACAGTATTAGAATTTAATGTTTTAACTGATTTTTTTTTTTTTTTTGGCAATTCTAACACAAACAGGTACATCCCTTCTTAACGTTACCCTTTCATGAACAAGGATCAGACAAGTTGCATAAGGAAAGGAAAGGAAAATGAAAAAGACCAAGCAGAAGGATGAAGGCTACAACAGAGAAAGTAAGCCTAACATATTGGTGCACTGATGACAAAGGAGTAATTCAGTCTGAAAATAAAAAATTACCACTGCTAAGTTTACCATCACCACAACAAGTCCAGGATCATAATGCTGTAAAAAAGAAACACCATTTGTTAGGCAGAAACCATTAGGGTAGGAAACAGGCCTTCTAGCAGGCAGACAGGATGGGGTAAAGTAACAAATTGGGCTTTGTCCCTCCCCCAATTTCAGCTGGGGATGCAGGAAGGTCACTGTGTGCTACCGCAGTTGTTTTCATACCAGTTGGATCAGGGTGTGAGATTTTTGTACTGCTACTTGAGAAAAACATGAACAACCTCTTCTACAACAATGCAGGGGTTGGGGGGAAGGTGGGAGAAAGTGAGAGAACTATCTCTCGCTAGAAAGTGAGAGAACTATCTCTCCCTAGAAAGTGAGAGAACTATCTCTCCCTTCCAGTTTCTCATTTAACTACTCATTCTGTTCAAATCAGTACTCAAGGCCCGAGGTGGGACTTGTTCCTTAAGGAAATAACATCAAAGACAGATCATCAAGGGATTATCAAGTCATTGGCTGCACTAAAAGAACTCTAAGAGGACTGTCTCGTAGAGGGGATCATCAAGACCTCATTATAATAAATAAAAGGTCTGGAAAATAACCTTAGATTGTCAGTGCTTGGAAAACATGAACATTTGAGTTCTGTTATGAATGAATACAACTTTTGTGGTAGACTTCCTCAGAACTTTGTTTCCTTTTAATCAAGTCTTCCCAAGTCCACCAACAGCTTTCTTTCTGCACATAATAAAGCCAAACTTTGAAGACCACCAGGAACTCCAGAGAAATTGGCATCAAAAGGCCTGTCACATTTACAATTAGTCCACTCAGAGAAAACAGTCTGGCTTTAAAAACAATCTGAAGGTAACATTGCTGCCTCCGCCAAGTAGTAATTTTTTCCCATTATTAGAAGTTCCAGACCAAGGAAAAATCCCACTGGGAAAAGACACTGAAGAATACATACATGAAGAGGCTGCAGTATTAAAAAAAAAACAAAAAACCCTCATTTATTCATTTGTGATCAATGACAAATCCTATCATAAAGGAATATCTGAGTAACAACCCATAGTGATGACTTTTCAATGATAAATAGCAAAAAAATGTTTGCTAATATAATAATCCCCTAGAAAACTCAACTTCTTTTTAATACAAATTGAACTACATCCAGTTTCTCTTATTTCTTGGCTTCTCTTAACAGGGACAAGTATTTCTTAAAATTCATTAAAATAAGAACATTTTGTTGTTTATTTCATTTCAAAGGAGGCAACTTCAACCAGAACAATAAATACTTTCCTTAAGAAGAAACTGTCCTCTTCAGCCAAAGATCTATATATAGATACTCTGACTGTGATCTAGCTGACTGGACAAGGGTGGGAAAAAAACATACTACTTATAGAAAATTCTACTATCAATGTATTCATGTGAGGGGAAAAAAATTGATATTCATATTTTCTAAATAAAAACTTTAAATATATATATATATACACACACACAAGTACTGAATCATTATGCTGTATACCTGAAACCAAAATAATATTCTACATCAACTGTACCTCAATAAAAAATTTTTTTAAAGAGATGGAAAAAACTTTTAATGAGGTTTCACTGACCAACTGGTACTGTATACTCTATATTTTAGAAGGTAGGCTTACTTCTACAATGACACATGTGCTAAAATACTCATGTACACATCTCTTGCTAAAATGTAAAGGTAATATAACTTATCTTAACTCAAGAGAGAATAAGGCCAAATATGAAAACTCACTGATTGCTTATAGCCACAGTTTCTGAGAATGAGCCCTTTCATTAACCAGTTTCGATTTTGAAACACTTTAGGATACTCCAATCTACAAAACTGGCCCAAAGAACTGGACTGTAGAGAAATTATTTTTTTTTTTTTAAACAAACACTATTTTTAAATAAACCCCAGGAAAAGAACAACTAGAGAGAAAATATTGAAGAACAACCATAATCTGGTAAACAGCACATTTCAGAAACAGAAGACACATGACTTCTCCACAGAAACAAATTAGAAATGAAGAAGCTTCCAAAGTGATTAAAACAGTTTTTGGATAGTCAGCAGATAAGATAACACTACAATTTACATTTGCTGTCTGTTCCTTTGCTGAGATTCATCCAACAACAAATAATTATTGAGTTGCTTCTACATACCAAGCACTACTGCAAGGCTTTGGGCATATTTTTGTGATAGTAATTAAAACAAAGTCCTATAGCCCATGAATAATCTATAATTAGGCAAAATAATCTTACCAATATAAACTTCTGGCATGAGGGAGTAGAAAATAACATTTGTGGACCTAATGCATGTATGGTTCAAAAAGCTTTAATGTCTAACATCTTTCAAAGAAGTCTAAAACTGTTTTTAAAGACTGACCCTAATAAGGCAAAAGTAAATATAAAAGCCATCAAAAAAGTCACAAATTTTACTTCCAAAAGGCCACTAAGTTGATAAAAGTCAAGAATCTGACCTGACATCTTAAATTTATTTACTTTAAGCAACTCAAATATATATGTGAAAATCAAGAATAATACAAAATTAGGATGGTGACTATTCTCTGATTTGTAAAATTACTCAAAGTAAGACTCTATAGTAAGCTATAGTGAAGTCGCTCAGTCGTGTCCAACTCTTTTCGACCCCATGGACTACAGCCTACCAGGCTCCTCTGTCCATGGGATTTTCCAGGCAATAGTACTGGAGTGGATTGCCATTTCCTTCTCCAGGGGATCTTCCCAACCCAGGGATCGAACCCGGGTCTCCCGCATTGTAGACAGACGCTTTACCGTCTGAGCCACCAGGGAAGTCATTATGTTAATGTGTTTAAATATAATTTCATTCATTTAAAAAAACAGTGATTACATACAACTTTCAGAAATACTTCCTGGGTAAAAAGTGGTATATATATTTCCAAACCAAAGCTTTACTTCTGCAAATTTCTCCTTAAAATAACAGTCTTCAGTAGCATAAAAATAATGATTATTTTCATCATCATTTAGATATCTTTTTCTTAGTAAACATCAAGTATATTAATTATACCCTATGGCTTTTAAGTTTTTTTTTTTTTTTTAAAGAATTCCTACTCAAAATAGAATCCAAAGTCTCTAGTGCTACAAAAACTAACTATATTCTTGCCACAGACTGTTTAATGATCTATATAACAACAAGGTTATTTTGATTTTCAGGCACAGGTGTTTGTTTTTTTTTTAAGGGCACAGAAGTTTAAAAAACTATGACCTAAAAATCCTTCCATCTTCCCAAAGAATCAGAGCTACTTTCTAGGACAAAATAGTTCAATTTTAATCATGTAATCTAATATATTAAGAAAAGGTTAGTTTTGTTTTGTTTCTCTTGGCTAAGCATACATATATTTATTTCATTGTCAGCTGACAGGGCCTCAAAACAACTCCCTGGTGGCTCAGTGGTAAAGAATCTGCCTGCCAATGCAGGAGATATAAGTTTGATCCCTGGGTCAGAAAGATCCTCTGGAGAAGGAAATGGCAACCCACTCCAGTATTCTTGCCTGGAAAATCCCATGGACAGAGAAGCTTGGTGGGCTACAGTCCATGGGGTCATAAAAGAGACACGACTTAGTGGCTAAATGTAGACAGTATAGAGTAGCTAGTCCTATGGTATTGTAATGTCCAACAATCCAATGTTTTCTTAGAGTTGTATTCACTTACTATTAAGTTATTCCATAACTACACTGAGAATTCCTTAATATTCCAAGATCATTCTTAAACCCCAAAATGTTTTCCAGCTCCATTTAAACTGCTCTTCCTTAATCCTACACCTCAAACTCGCAACTCACCTTTATTTTCTATATTTTTCTAGGTAGTCCCTAAAAAAGGTGGCTACAAAATCTCAGTTCTCTAGTAAGAGGTAACTTCTAAACACTTGTGTCACTCTGGACAACTAGCCCATGAGTCCCTGCAGCCTCTCCAGCAAAATGGAAACATTATCTCCACTTTCGGGACTGGCATGTAGATCAAAACAGACAATAGAAGATGCTTTGTAAACCCTAACATTTCACCATGATGCTGCTAAACACTGTTGTCTTAAGGCCTCAGAAAATTAAAAAATCAATTTGTTCATTTCCAAAACTGGCATTTTAAAATACCTTAAAATTAAAAATACTCTAAGAAGCTGTGATAGATTCTAATGTTCTACCAACAACCTGGTGATAATGAAACAGTCCTATTTACTGAAGGAGAAAATTATCATCTACCCCCAAATCCTTCCCATATTATCATTCCATTAACAAGAGTGACTACTGAGTTTGAAAAGGTTACACAAATATTACATCTAAGCCAAAAGAATGAAGTATACTTTAGCAAGACTTTCTCCAAATTAAAACAGATCACCTAAGAAATTTATCAGGTACAAACAATTTTCTTAGGTAAATTATACCTAAACAAAACAGAAAAACTTAAACACTGTCAAAATGCTTACTATTTTACTATTACTGTCACCTGAGAAATACACTAACACCTATGTATGTGTACTGAATAGTAAGTTATTAATCCACTGTATGCCAAATTTGTAATAGATGAAGTCTACATGGAATGTAGAAGTAAATTGAGAAAGTCAAATAAATTGAAATTACTGAAAAATCTCCCTTATTTCCTCTGGCATCTCTTCTAAAAAGCCCAGAGATCCTAGGTTATCCATAGAAATTTTCTTTTCCAGTTCTAAAGTCTATGATTCCATACAACTTTGAAGGCATTTCTGTCTCCTCTTAGTTTCGACTTTTCAAATATTGGCTAACCAGTGAAATTTTATATTTTCAACTGTTTTCACCTGATTGGAAACACTACTCTAATTACAATAAAATCATGATGATTATATACTAATTTTATATATTGGTATATTTTATATACTAATTTTATATATTGCTAATTTTAAGTTTCTTGGACATGCCACTCTCGTAAGAAGTACGAGAAACCAGTTTCATTTTAATCATGCAAACTAATCTAGGGCACGAAGTCCATAAATAATAATGTAGGAAACAGTGTAAATCAAGATAAAGATAAGATTATAAGAAAAATAAATAGCATTATACTAAATCAGACTAAAAATCACTAATCTATTTTGGATGAGCAAAAGAACCGTCTACCCCGACTTGCCACAGTGAAGGTAACATTCTCAGAAGCTTATTTTATTCATATGATCTAAAGCAAATTACTTAGGGAGCTTATTTAAAATGTAATTTCCTGAACCCCAATGCAGACCTGCTGAGTTGTACTGGTTGGGAATCTACATTTTTAACAAGCACCCAAAGTGATTCTGCTGCTCACTAAAGCTTGAGAATCACCAGTCTAATGGTAAAAGTACTAGAGTAGAGGTAGGAAGGTTTGTTATAAACACAGCTACTATCCTCAGCAGTTTGACTATGGATAAACACTTAGGTTTCTCAATCTGTTTAAAGTGGCATTATCTCCCAACCTACTATTGGGAGAGGAAAATGAGATAAGATACAGGTATAAAGCTTATATGCCATCATGTTTAATTCCCCAAACAGTTCTGAAATCTTTTAAATATTTGAGCATACTGAAGAAAGGTCACACCACTAACTGATTGCAGAGCTTGAATTTAAACCCAGGTCAAATTTCAAGTGAGGTCATAAAGTAGTAACCTGTGAATCAAATATAGGCCTTGCATATGTTTGTTTATCTCAGATTACTTTAAACTTTGAGCCAACATTTTTCAATTACTAAGTTTCACCAGAATATCTGGATTTCTGGTTTTGTTTTTTAAATTCAGGTCTGGCAACACATGACACTATATTCCTACACAGTAACAATGAGCAGGAGCTAGCTGAGTGGCAGTTATTCCTCTCCAGACATGGCACAACTCACACTACTTCCTACTTACTGTCTCAAGTTCAGTGGGCTTCAACTGTGTATGTTACCACCTGGCCCCAACAGGCATCGGAGCTTCCAAGTCCTACTCCTGAGACTGTCCTCTGCTCTTTCCTTCTAAGCTCCAGCTAGATTTTCTCTGTAACTCATTTGGTTACAGAATTATCTACGTCACACATTTCAGAAGACTTAGTAAGACAGAAAAGGCTGAATTTAGAACTAATAAACCACATTTATACATGTAAGATGATATTATTTTGTCCCCTTTTCTAAATGTACAATCCATTACTTCAAATTTTGGTAGCCATTTTTAATAAATATTTTCGTTTTTAGCTTTTTTCTTTATCAAAATATATTTCTCACAAATCATATTTTTAAACTTTGTGTTCTTATCATGTTTATATCTGGTCCTCCTTTTAAATACCAGTGGTTCTTATGGATGAATGATTCCATGTATCAACTAACAAGTATAGTTGGGCAGATGCTAATACAGTTGTTTGCTTCCTTATTCTCGCAATGAAATCTTTCACTTATTAAATCCTTCAAGAAATAAGTTAAAATTCTAAGTTATGTTTTTCAATTCTCTATTAAGCCCCCACTGTACCTTTAACTTCACAATTACAGTATTATATTGCACTAGATTTATCTGTTACACTTGTGTCTATATTAGACATAAGCCTCCAGAGACAAGAGCTATATCTTATTCATTCCTTAACTCTTAAGACTTAGTACAGATCTGGCACATTCTACAGATTCAGTAACTATATGCAGAATAAAAAAACATATTGAAAAGCAACAACAGAAAACACATAAACGCCTGTAATTGTTATCACTTAGGAGTTTACAGTCTAACAAGAGTTAAGTACGTAAGTAAGTGAAGTTGCTCAGTAGTGTCCGACTCTTTGCGACCCCATCTTTTCGACCCCATGGACTGTAGCCTACCAGGCTTCTCTGTCCATGGGATTCTCCAGGCAAGAATACTGGAGTGGGTTACCATTTCCTTCTCCAGGGGATCTTCCCGACCCAGGGATCGAACCCAGGTCTCCCGCATTGGAGGCAGACGCTTTAACCTCTGAGCCACCAGGGAAGATGGCTCATGAGAGTTAAGAGACACATAAATACAAATTATTCAAGGTAGAATGTTAAAAACACCACAAGAGAAATACAAAGTGTAAGAAAAAATAAAGGAGGAAATTATAGTATGAGACAAGAAATTACAGTATTCTCTTTACCTTTGGAGATCAATTATCTATCACTCCTAAAAATGTGGCCAAGGTTCTTACTACTCAATCTAGCTTCAAGTTTCCAGTGAATTTACAGAAATTTATATTTATCATCAAGAACATAAATGACCACTTCACGAGCTCTAAGAAAAAACATCACATTCAAAGCTACCTACATTTTTTTCAACCAGAGTAACTATTGTACATTTCAATTATGCAGTACTTTATTTCTCACCACCATCACATTTCTCCAGAAGACAGAAGTAAGCCACTACACAGCATTTAAGTACATTTTAGATAGCATACTGATTAAAAGCATAGGTTTTTAGCAACATGATTCTACTACCTATGTGCTGTAAGATTTTGGGCAAAGAATTGCTTAAAATGTCAATCTCCTCATCTGTAAAAAAAGAGTAACTACCCCAGAGAGGACTTAAATTAGACTATACATGTGTAAGCACTTTGTAAACACTTAAACACTAGCTATTATTAAGGATTAACAACTAAACCCAGTGAACAAAGGCTTGCTAGCAAGACACATGCATGAATCAACTGCTATTATGCTTCATAGTTGATTTATCATGCTTCATAACTACACTTTCCTTTCCAGTTCCACTGCTATCATTTTATTCTATGCCCTTATCAACTCAGACAACTTTCTAAATGGTTTTACATCTTCAGTCATACTTTGGCAAGATTCGTACTTAACTTCTACCACCAATGTGCTAATTGGTATAATGGAAAGAAATAGATCACAAATCAAGAGAACTAGGGACTGCCTTTCAACATTCTGGAACCCTAAACCTACATTTCTTCATTTGTAAAATGAATTTCTGATTAAATTAGCTTTAATATTTCTATCTGCTAGATAAGTCTATACCTCTTCTAATAAAAAACTGCCTTTTGTTTACAAAATAAAGTTTCAAATTGGAGCAGCCTTCTACACTCAGTGTGGTAGTTAGTTAGCAGCATGGGTTTTGGAGTCAGAAAGACCAAGGTTTGAATTCTGATATTGTCATTTACTGACGGTTTATTCTTAAGCAACTCGCTCAACTTCTTTAAGCCTCAGTTTTTCCTCTGCAAAGCTGGAATAACATAGTCTTGCTTTAAGAATTATATGTGTTAAATAGACAGACAATGGAAGAAGCTGCTATATGGGGACAGAGAACTCAACCCGGTGCTCTGTGACAAACCAGAGGGGTGGGATGAGGTAGGGAGTGGGAGGAGATTCAGGAGGGAGGGGACATACATGGACTGGCAGCTGATTTATGTTGTTGTATGGGAGAAGCCAACATAACACTGTAAAGCAATTATCTTCCAATTAAAAATTAAAAAAAATAATTAAATGAGGTTTTAGTTAAGATAATACTAGATTTGTGCCTATCTGAACCAAATTCCCATTACTGCTTTCTAGTTATGGTTTCTCATCTGCTCTTGGACACCCAGAACCCTGCTTCAACCAAATAATTATGGTTTTTTCCATCCTTTTATATGTCAAAGTTCACTTTAAAAATATGTATTTTGATAAGTTCTTCTGCTTTTAAAGTGTGACATTCACTGCCGAATGGACACTTTCTGCTCTAGCCAGCTACACCTACTCTTCACCAACTGTAATCACCTTGTATACATCAGTGTCTCTTTCTTTGGTAATACTTATTCCTCCCTCCTTAAGACTTCATTGTGAGGTCTTCCCTAGTCATTTATCCTTACAGAGTTTACTCTTAAGGTTTCTTCCACTTATCTCCTAAAATAAATGGCAAACTTATGAGAGTAAGGGTAGTATCTCACAATGTCATGTATACTGTTTATTATGGTCTCTTGAAAACAAGTATTTAATAGAAGTGCAACTATTTTAATGTAATTCTTCACCAGTGAATGCTTCATTTAACGTAATCTACCTTGAGGATGTCCAAACTGCTTCTATAACTGGTCTACTCTTTTCTTAGTAAAAAAGTATCTGATCTAAATTTAGAAAAATTTGCTACTTCCTTTCTAATTATTTTGCATGAACTTGATATATATTTAATGTCTTCTGGTTAAATAACACTTTAACATATATTTAATGTCTGTCTATAAATGTAACAATCTCTATACTGAGCAACTAGTCTATACAGCATCTGAGTTCACTATTTCCCCTTCTCATATCCCCCAATCCCTTTTCATTTCTCAATTCAGTTCAGTCACTCAGTTGTGTCCGACTCTTTGCGACCCCATGAATCACAGCACGCCAGGCCTCCCTGTCTGTCCATCACCAACTCCCGGAGTTCACTCAAACTCATGTCCATCGAGCCAGTGATGCCATCCAGCCATCTCATCCTCTCTCGTCCCCTTCTCCTCCTGCTCCCAATCCCTCCCAGCATCAGGGTCTTTTCCAGTGAGTCAACTCTTCACATGAGGTGGCCAAAGTATTGGAGTTTCAGCTTTACCATCAGTCCTTTCAATGAACACCCAGGAGTGATCTCCCTTAGGATGGACTGGTTGGACGTTCTTGCAGTCCAAGGGACTCTCAAGAGTCTTCTCCAACACCACAGTTCAAAAGCATCAATTCTTCTGCACTCAGCCTTCTTCACAGTTCAACTCTCACATCCATACATGACCACTGGAAAAACCATAGCCTTGACTAGATGGACCTTTGCTGGCAAAGTAATATCCCTGCTTTTTAATATGCCATCTAGGTTGGTAATCGAGAAGGCAATGGCACCCCACTCCAATACTCTTGCCTGGAAAATCCCATGGATGGAGGAGCCTGGTAGGCTGCAGTCCATGGGGTCGCTAAGAGTCGGACACGACTGAGTGACTTCACTTTCACTTTTCACTTTCATGCATTGGAGAAGGAAATGGCAGCCCACTCCAGTGTTCTTGCCTGGAGAATCCCAGGGACGGCAGAGCCTGGTGGGTTGCCGTCTATGGGGTTGCACAGAGTTGGACACGACTGAATCGACTTAGCAGCAGCAGCAGCAGGTTGGTAATAACTCTAGCTCTAAAATCTAGACTTTTTAACTACAGATTGTCAATTCTAAATTTTGTTTACTAACTGGATTCAGCTGGATTCATTTGTTTATATTAACTAAATTCCATTAAGATAGTCAGGGGTTATATATAATCTGTTATCTTACTAAATTTGATACCTGAATTACTAAAATTATGCTTACCTTTGAAAATGCATAAAGACTGCACAGCTCATTTAATTACCTAGGAACAAAGATCATTATAGCTACCAGGCTCCTTCAGCTAGACCAGCAACAAGTATAACTAAGCCTTTCTGACAATCCATACTGACATGCAGAATGTTTACATTCTAGATGTGGCATATAATCCATGAAAACAAATTTCAAAGGGAAACTAAGGAAGGACAACAACTCAGCTTTTTACAAATATCCTATCCAGAACATTTACTGTGTCATCATAGTATTAAAGAAAACCTATTTTTCCCCAGCCAAAGAATGATTTTTCTTAGAAGTTAGTGTGGTTTTAAAAATCAACATTCTAACTTAACAATAAAGTCCAAATTTTAACACTACATATTTCTACTGTATGGGATTCAAATCTAGTTTTTCTTTAGTCATAAAATGTATTAATATAAGCACTGTTGGGGCTTAGCTAATGCAGGGTTTATCCAACTATATTTACCATTTGTTTGCTAACTGAAACTAGAGTGGGAGGAGGGATACATACATAAAACCAAAGAAACACTAAAGAAACCAACTCTACTCTGCTTGGATTCTGTCTACTCTGAGTCTTTTTCAAAACAATTTTCTTTCTACATTTTTTAGTAGTAATAGTGTATCATATCAAATTTTAAAAGGATACAGTAAAAAGCAACTCACTTTCCCTTCACAGTCTGCCTTAACAATGACTTTTCTCTGCTGCCGCTGCTGCTAAGTCACTTCAGTCGTGTCCAACTCTGTGCAACCCCATAGACGGCCTCCCATCAGGCTCCCCCATCCCTGGGATTCTCCAGGCAAGAACACTGTGGGTTACCATTTCCTTCTCCAATGCATGAAAGTGAAAGTGAAGTCGCTCAGTCAAGACCCCATGGACTGCAGCCCACCAGGCTCCTCCGTCCATGGATTTTCCAGGCAAGACTTTTCTCTGCACAGTAAAGCAAATAAGAAACAAATATATGCACAAACCCCACAGAATGTACCCTTTTAATGTTTCACAGTGAAATGCTTCAGTTCATCTCTCTTGACATATTTTCCAGCCAACGATTTCATACAATAAAATTTTTATGCTTCAATCTCAAAAATCTAATTCAACATTTTTAAGAAAAAGATATGTGAGAAACCTATAGATATAATACATTTCATATACAACTTGTAGGACTTTGGGAAAGCTGCTTAAGTATCAACAAAAGCTATGGACATGTTACAACAGAGAAAGCAACTGTTAAGAACCATATAAATTATTTGGTAATCAGGAAAAAATGTATACTTTATATCTTAATTTTTTTTAAAATCAATAAACAGGCAACTATGTTTTAGAAGCTGGTTAGCTGCTGGGTTGATGTGTATTCCATTTAAAATAATGGAAAATAGAAACACACTGTTTTATGTGCCACTAAGAAATTTTAAAAGCTGCCATTGTAACTTTAATGCCATTAATAAGGTACATCTAATTTTACCTTTATTAAAATATGAAAAAATGTCTTAGGATCAAGGAAATATGGTAGACTATTTCTAATCTTTTATCACAGTGATATAATGAATAACTTCAATCATACATTATTTTTTGCATTTCATGAATAAGTTAAAGATAGAATTGTTGGATCTAAAGGGATACATGCATTTTAATCTTTAAGTAATTCAACTGTTCTCTATAGTGGTTTTATCCGTTTACAATCTCACTGGCTATAATGTAAGAACCTATTTTCCCCAAATCTGACCAGGCTAGTCTTTTTTAAAGCCTTTTCCAAGCCAACAAGTAAAAAATCATATCTCATAGTTTAATATGCATTATCTCTAATATGAGAAGAAATGAGAATATTTTCATATGCCTAAAGGTCATCTGCAATACTTTTCTGTAAACAGTATTCATAGCCATTTCCCCCTTTCTATTTTGATTACAAGTATTTCACATACCGATAAATACATAAAGAAATCTGTCCTCTGTCTACAATGATATATTACAGATATTTCCCCCAGTTTGTTTAGCTGTTGTTCTTTTACTTTACTATGATGAAATATAGTCAAATTTATCCTTCTTTTAAGGATTTCTGGGTTTGGAGTTGAACTTAAAGTTCTCCTTATTATAAGATTATCTTTAATAATTATCCTACTGTTTATTTTAACAATTTTATTTTTTACATTTAATTATTTGTCCCAACCCCACTGCTTAGTGACTGAGGCTCTTTTAGATGTAACTAAGAGCTCAGAATTACTGAAACAAAAAGCAAAATTAGGGACTTATGACCCTAAAACATACACAGCATTAAAAGCACAGAACTGGGAGTCAAATATCCAGCACATATTCAGTTCAGTTCAGTTCAGTCGCTCAGTCATGTCCGATTCTTTGCAACCCCACTGACTAACACACCAAGCTTCCCTGTCCATCACCAACTCCCGGAGCTGGCTCAAACTCATGTCCACAGAGTTGGTGATGCCATCCAAACAGTAATAGCACATATTAGTATCTTAGCGGAGAAGGCAATGGCACCCCACTCCAGTACTCTTGCCTGGAAAATCCCATGGACAGAGGAGCCTAGTAGGCTGCAGTCCATGGGGTCGCAAAGAGTCAGACACGACTGAGTGACTTCCCTTTCACTTTTCACTTTCATGCACTGGAGAAGGAAATGGCCAACCCACTCCAGTGTTCTTGCCTGGAGAATCCCAAGGACGGAGGAGCCTGGTGGGCTGCAGTCCATGGGGTCGTGAAGAGTCAGACACGACTGAGCAACTTCACTTTCACTTTTCACTTTCCTGCACTGGAGAAGGAAATGGCAACCCACTCCAGTGTTCTTGCCTGGAGAATCCCAGGGACAGCAGAGCCTGGTGGGCTGCCGTCTATGGGGTCGCACAGAGTCGAACACGACTGAAGCGACTTAGCAGCAGCAGCAGCAGCAGCAGTATCTTAGCTGCTGCTGCTACTGCTACTACTGTTACAAATTCTGGGAAATAGAGAGTAGCAAGATAGAGGCTTCTCTGTGATTTTTATGATACTTAGGTTTTTGATGAATACCTAAAGATTAACTCAAATTCAGTTAAAATACTTAAACACACACCATACAATTGAGGTGTTAATAACAATTAGCATTTACATAGTGTTTTACAGTTTGCATAAAGTAACTTCACTTAATTACTTTACCCTCATAATCACTGTGAGAATATAGGCAGAGATTTTAATCCTCATTTATTGCTGAAACAAATAATTCAACTTGTCCCTTTACTTAAAGTAAGTGGCAGAGCCAAATTCAAACCTAAATCCTAAGTTTCCAAATGCTGCTCTCACTGCTTCATACCCTATACCAAGTGCTTCTAAACAAAAATAAAAGAGAATCCCTACTCTCAAGGAACTTAAAGCAATTTGTCAATTAAGTATTCAATTGATCACATACTAAAAAATATAAAACACGGTCCCTGGCCTCAAAAAACCTTCAAAAGTGTAGTGTAAGTTTAAAAAGCAAGACTTAGAGGACTGGAAAATAAACCTGAAGAGCAGGAACAATCTTATTTACTTTGCCCATGACTTACATTATTTACAGCTGGTATAACTAGAATACATTATTATCTCATAGCTGAGCTAATGCTGATTGACTGTCACTGAGTGAACCCTCTAAATATGGAATATGAAATATATCATACCTCTTCATTTGTCTTTGTGACCAAAAAAATCAGCCACATCATCAAACAGCTCTTAGACAATATAACAAAGAAAGTTTAGGAACCACTTCTGGGCTACATCTACTTACCTATTTCATAGCAAAATAAAGATTTTGAGCTACATTCCATTCCATTTCAAAGCTGCCACAAGGTCATAAAACAATTTCAAGAACCAAATCCAATTCAACAGCCACAAAATACAACTATCATTTGCTGTTGTTTATTCCACATTAAACATACCCTCTGCCTGCATTAAAAAAAACACACACAACCATTCATAATATTTCTCATCGCAGGCCTTTCTTTATTGTTGTTTCCTTCAGGTATCTTGCCAACAACCTTTTCTACAAGTCTTTTTTCTAATACTAACAATCACTTATCTGCCGCATATAAATTTTAACTTTTGAATATTTTAATAAACACTGTGATGTGTGCTAAATCGCTTCAGTTGTGTCCAACTGTGCGACCCCATGGACTGAAGCCCTCCAGGCTCCTCTGTCCATGGGATTCTCCAGGCAAGAATACCGGTGTGGGATGCCATTCCCTTCTCTAGGGGATCTTCCCGAAAGGGATTGAACTGGTGTCTCTTATGTCTAACCTCCATTGGCAGGCGGGTTCTTTTACCACTAGCTCTACTGCTGCTGCTGCTAAGTCGAGTCAGTCGTGTCCGACTCTGTGCGACCCCATAGATGGCAGCCCACTAGGCTCCGCCGTCCCTGGGATTCTCCAGGCAAGAACACTGCAGTCAGTTGCCATTTCCTTCTCCAATGCATGAAAGTGAAAAGTGAAAGTGAAGTAGTATCCGACTCTTCTCGACCCCATGGACGGCAGCCTACCAGGCTTCTCCGTCCATGGGATTTTCCAGGCAAGAGTACTGGAGGGGGTTGCCATTGCCTTCTCCGAGCACCACTAGGGAAGCCCTAATAAATATTAGGGGAGAACAAAAGGTAAATAAGGGAAATTCAAGTAAAAATTAAACCCACCTAACAAAGTTGAATTTTCTATCGTGCCACAAAGAATTCTGTTTCAGAGTTAGCATGCCCTATTCTCCAACCTATCCAGTGACAAGTTATATACATACACTGCAGCCCCAAAGACTAGCACTCCGTAAAGTCTCACAGGGCTTTCAATAATTTTTAGATGTTAACAAAATCTCGAAAAGATCAGGCTTAAATTCAGTGGATGACTGCATGTTAAAAAATGTTAGAGCCTAAAATCAAACAAAAGCAACTAAAAGTGGACAATAAACAAGTAAATGCAAAGAACTTACAAACCATGAATCTAGAAATTATTTGCAGTGATTAGTCTATGCAGTAGTAAGAAGGCATTATGATTTTCTGCAGAGCAACAGGGCTTTCTTTATTCAGTGGTTATTTGTAGCAAAGGTTTGGTACAATGAAAAAAATTTGTCATGAATTATCTAAATATGTCATAAATGTGGCTATATTCTAGCCAAACTATGTGGGTATTACAGAAAGAGCTATGTAAGAGAAATCAACTCAATGCCTGGACAATGTTGAACGTGACACTAAAAAAATAAAAGAGCCATTTCCAAGACAATTAAAGTGAAAGTGAAGTTGCTCAGTCGTGTCCGACTGTTTGTTACCCCGTGGACTGTAGCCTACCAGGCTCTTCCATCCATGGGATTTTCCAGGCAAGAGTACTAGATTGGGTTGCCATTTCCTTCTCCAGAGGATCTTCCCAACCCAGGGATAGAACCTGGGTCTCCCGCATTGTAGGCAGACGCTTTACGTCTGAGCCACCAGGGAAATCCATTTTGTTGGCAGGAGAATAAGGTCTCATTCTTTTTGAAGGGTAGAGACCATACTAGCCATTCAAGACACATGGGCTTTGAACAACACTGTGAATTTAGTAAACACTACTGAAATGTACACTTAAAAATGGGTAAGATGACAATTTTATGTTATGTGGGCTTTGCCACAATTAAAAAGAAAAAAAGGAAGGGCTTCAAATTTCTATTTTAAATAAATAATGGATTGATGAGTTATTGAGTGCTTATTACATGCCAATCACCACAGAGATGAATGTGAAATATGGATAAAATCTGATTTCTCTTTTCAAGGAGTTCAAAGTTTAAAGACACCCAAATTTGAAAGTATTCTTAAAATGAAACAATAATTTTCCATCACCCAAAAATAGTTAAGCACCCGTTTTCCTGATCTTTTTTTAAATTTTACTTTATTTTTAATTGGAGGATAATCACTCTACAATATTGTGATGGTTTCTGCCATACATCAACATGAATCAGCCATAGGTATATATACGTCCCTCCCCTCCTACACCGCCCTCCTACTTCCCTCCCCATCCCACCTCTTTAGACCATCACAGAGCACCTTTCTAAACTCGCTTGCTACACGTCTCTTTCACTCTTTTTCTCTGCCAGTTTTAGTTGTACTTTGAAGTCTCCGATGCTTACAATGGAAAACTCTGGGATTCAAACAGATTCACTAGTCCCCTACGTAATGTCCCCAAATTCTACTCCCCTCTGTACCTGAACAAAAACAGTAACAATCAACAATGCTCCTGGGAATCTCTGAATAGGAAGAGAGGTTTCAAATAGTAGGGGAAAAGATCAAATAAAATCTTCAGACCTTATTCTGAACTATCACCTCCATTCAACCCAACCCAACATTTAACTGTGCAAACCACTGGGACTAAACCTGCCAAGAAGTCATTTCTACTTTAGTCCTGATGATGCTTTCTCTTTTCTGGTCTCTTAGAAAATCTATGGTCTATGCCATACAAATTGCTCTCAGTTGTTGAGTATTCTTTATACTGTGTACAATGAGTTCTTGCACCACTGGAAAACAAGTTTAGTGGTGATCAAATCTTTCTACCTCCCCCAAAGGATAGGTTAATGCTTAGTAATAAATATTCATTTGAAATATATTTTTGAGCATTTCTCATGTCACAACTGAATAGAATTTGTGGATGTATACTTTAAAAAGCAAAGGCTTTAAAGACTGAAACATCCTGTTTCATGCCCCGTCCTATTGTGGCCCTTAATACAGACATTTGAACTGATTAGACTGCCCACTCATATTATGGAAATTCATTTCCCAAATTCAAAAAATTAGTCAACAGTAGTGCACCTCTCCCCAAATATCCCTTTATACAATGAGACCCTTCATGACCAAATGTAGAAGTGCAATGATTTCCATCATTTCTGAGGTACTGTTCACATCTGCAGAGAACAGCAGCCCTTGAATACGACGGAGCTAATAAGTAAATGGAGTTGGTTGACTGGTTTTCAACTAGTAAGAACTCAGAAGCAGAAATGTTAGCAGTGTTTGTTATCCAAATGATTAGTACAGTTAAAAGAAAAAATTACATACAATGTAAACTGTAAACCACACATTTCCCAGAGACTGACCTGAACTCAAGAAATGGCCTCTCAGAGAACCCTAGGAAATCTCTGTTTCGATTTTATGTTTCATATAGGTTAATTATTCTACTATTGCATGGATTCTGATTAGAGACAAAGAACAAGGGCAATCACCAGCTTCAGGAAGAATTCAGGAGGGCAAAAATTAAACTCTGCTGTTGAAATTAATTCTCTTAAAAATACAGCAGCCATAATACATCACTAAGTGATACAAAGACAGTACATTCTGATACTACGTATTTCATTTACTTTACCCAACCATCACTTCCACCAAAAGAAATTTAAAACAGACTGAGCCATATACAGTATGTTTCCTGAAAGTATTCACGACACAGCAGCTTACTCTTGCAAATTATTAGCTTAACAGTGATTTCAAATACAGTTATAGGAAAAACAGACTACTCTAGGGGATAAAAGGCAGTGGGAGAAAGCCCAAAAACTTTTTCAAAAAGACAAAAAATATATTCAGGCATAAGATCTGCATCAGAAACATTTTTTCTTTCTTTTTTCTTGGTATATTTAAAAAACTTACCCTGAAGAGATTTTCCCAATCCCTGGCCCAGCTTCCACCCATGTTTCTGGAGTAAGCGATGTCCAATATTATCCTGACAGACAGAACAGAGAGACAAACCAAAAATATTCCAATAATATATTCTTCCCTTCCTAGTGATATTTAACAGGTGATGAACAAGAGATAATTCTACATATATGCATGCAAAAAAGGTGCTAATAGGGGAAATGTGCCCAATAAAGGGGGCATTAATGTAAAAAGAAATACTGGCTAGTATTTTATACAGGAAGAACAAAGAGGGAAAGGGTCCTTTCTGATGGTGTGTTGGGCAATTTTTATACACAACACTTTTAAAAAGAGAAAAAAGGGAAGGGGAAAGGGGGAAGAATACACTTATGAAGTTTAAAACTAACATTAAAAAGCATAAAATCAAAGTACTTATACAATCATATCCACCACCTAGACAGCACCACTTTAAGAGCTTTTTTTTTTTAATAAAGAAAATCTACATTGTATTTAGTTATTTTGCTTATGTGTCAGGCTTTCATGATACAAAGTAAGTTGTAAGTGTAAGACTGCCCCACCACTAGAAATGAAAACACAATCAGAGCAAAATCCAGGCTAGACTTGATTGGTTTTTTAATACATATATATAAAATATAAATATTTAACTAGCATGCAGCCAATATTAAACTGAAAAAACAGTGAGGTTAGTAAAACGAGAAATTAAATTGATTAAACAGAAAAATAAAATGAGCTCAAGCACAGACTGAGTGATGCATTTCAACATGTAATCTAACAAAAATGCTAAAATGTTAGAATGATACAGGCCTAGCAATAAGTTAACAGTAAAGAACCATTAGTGCATGTAGGGGAAAAAAACCAATATACATAATGTCTCATCTTCCTAGGAGCACAGTGGAAAAGATCATTCAATGTAAATCACATGTAAAGACACTAGAAACAACAATTAAATGTCAGCTTTTGCGTAAGGTTTCAAGATCTTAGAAACCTCTGCAGACCTTTGTCCAATTCTTTGCTTTTTACAAATACGGAGAGAACACTAAAATAATCATTTAGCTGTATCTGATAAAATGATGTTACTTATCAAAAGGAAAACATTTAAAAATTGTAAACAGAAAGTGTTCTGTATGCATTAAAATGTAATTTATAATATTAATTGGGTATCACCACTTGAAAATAATCTTGTATTTCCTAAAATCAAATTATGAAGTCAACTAAACCATAAATCTCTGAATTAAAAACA
Organism: Bos indicus x Bos taurus; assembly: GCF_003369695.1. Classification (NCBI taxonomy): domain Eukaryota; kingdom Metazoa; phylum Chordata; class Mammalia; order Artiodactyla; family Bovidae; genus Bos; species Bos indicus x Bos taurus. The sequence continues at coordinate 45,315,347 of NC_040094.1, forward strand.
GACATATTAAATTGATTTTTATCTTCCAGCTACATATTCAATGGTAAAATGCTCTGGAATTATAGGAAAAAATATGTTACTATTATATTCTCTGATAGTAAGTTATAAGAAGAAGATTAGGTCTCTTTAATGCTCTGTTTAAAAAAAAAAAGGTCAACTTCCTTCTATGAGTATTATGACAGGATGCCAACTAGAAAACTGGACTGAGCAGCTTATTACTTTATTGATTAGAGGAACAAAGATCAGGATACTTGAAAAAATGGGCAAATGATAATGAAAATGTTTCTATAACAAAACATGCAATTACTTTAAACATACATATACACAGTCATTACTGTACACAAAAGGTCACTAGAGATTATTTTTTGCTAGAAATTGAGAGAATGAGAAAATACTATGGTTATATGTAATCCCAGTACTGAATGCCTATATATAAATAACCTTATTGTAAAAAAAAAAAAACTTTTGTAAGTCTTAACACAACTAATTTTAGCAGAAAATGAAGATAAAGAGAGAGGCCTTTATAGTACTACTGTGGAAATACACTTACCTGCACATAAAATCCTTGTTTTATATCATAATTCCTACAACTAAATTAACTACAGAAAGGACAAGGATAGCAGAATGACTCTAAGATAATGTAGCTGAATAAAGTATTGTTTAATCTCTTAATAGGCTAATTTTATAACTAGGCACAGATTTAGGGTATTAAAACCATGCTGACAAAAATTGTTGTCCCTTTTTTTAAATTAAGAAAACTCTATCTTTTGGCTAAGTGGAGATGAGACATTATGCTGACCGTGTTATATTATGAATGCACTAAAATAAACAGACAGATGAAGCAGTATGCTATTTCCAAAAGCAGTGCAAGTGGAGTGAAAGCATTTCCATACGAACCTGGCTTTAAAAACTGGGCTGTCAAAAGAACAGTTAAATGTAACACAAAGTAAGAAACTGTCCAATCACTAATGGTCGTTTTTTTTTTTTTGTCTTGTTTTCAATTCACTGCTTGCAATTAATGTATTTATTAAAGAAGAGTGAAAGCATAAGTAAATTCACGAGTCAAGACCAGCTGAGAGATTCAAGAGCAGCGTGTTGTGACTGACAACAGTGAAAGGAAAAGCAAATGTTAAAGGGAGAGGGAGAAAAAAGAAAAATTTAGGGTTATACACATTAGCATCACTTTTACAAAACCACTCAAGATGGCTGTCACCTTCTCAAAAAAAGCTATTGATACAAAATGGCAGTGGTACTTCTCTTCTAAATCTTTAAACGAAAACTGTTCTTTAATTAAATCTACTTCCCTGGTGGCCCAGACAGTAAAGCATCTGCCTACAATGCGGGAGGCCCGGGTTTAATCCCTGGGTTGGGAAGATCTCCTGGAGAAGGAAATGGCAACTCACTCCAGTATTCTTGCCTGGAAAATCCCATGGACGGAGGAACCTGGTAGGCTGTAGTCCATGGGGTCACAGAGAGTCGGACACGACTGAGTGACTTCATTTTCTTTCACTTTCCCCAAGTATAAACAGGGAATGAAATGTCAGGGGTTATGTATTAATATTATTAATATGCCACTCTATGACCTTGCAATTATAACAAAAAGCAACAATAATAATAGGCATATCTCCCAGAAAGTCTTCTACTCACCAACCTCTGAGATTAAGTGAATGACTATTACGGAAAATCTGAGCCTTTCCTATCATTTCAGACTATCTGTTTTTGGAGAAAAAATGGCAGTTCTGCAACTCTGCAGAAAGGACTAGTATTCACTATGGTCCCTCTTCCTACCAAAAGAAAAAAGTTTTATAAAGACTAGTGAAAAATCCAGTAGGCTTAAGGATGATGGGTAACACAAGAAAGGCACGTCAAAATATCTCATAACAAAGTATTAATAGAACAAAGCAGACTTGTCTAATCTGAAGTGATCAAACTGTTCACTGAATTTCACTGTGAAAGAGCAAGGAATTCAGTGGCCAACTGGTGATAATCATTACTCTCTCTGGTTAGGGTGTCAATCATTTCTATGAATGTCATTTATAACAGTAAACTGCAGCAATCTGTGGCCTCAACTGGTAATCTAGACATAACAAGGGCAATGAGCACTATTTAACTCCTGAAATAACAGTTTATTATTTTGGTTACTACAAAAGTGACTAAAAAAACTTGATTTTTTATTTTTAAGCAAAATAAATAATTTGAAGTTTAGTTATAATCTTACAGAACTGAAAATAACTTTTTTTAACACAGCCTGGTTTGTGACTGACAAAGGGGCATGTATAGTGATAGGCTGTTTATAATTTAACTACACATGGAAAAAATGCAGGGAAATACTAATTTTAAACAATTAATAAAGCAACTAACTTTGCCCAAGGGAGGTAGGCAAAAGGGTGGTTTTCCAGATCATTCATAAAGAATTCCCACAAACTATTTGTTGTTGTTTGGCCGTCCCACACAGCCTGTGGGGTGTCAGTACCCTGATGAGGGATTGAACCTGGGTTCTTGGCAGTTAAAAGTGCAGAGGTCCTAACCACTGGACTGCCAGGGAATTCCTCCCATGACCTATTCATTACTCTCTGTCCTTAAGACTCCAAAAATGGTGGCAATGTGGCATTTTATTTGGTTAGGAATGAAGTTCTTAATTCTAGTTAAACTATGAAGCTGAGCTAAAAACTCAAAACTTTTTTCATCTAGATTACCTAAATTGGCCTTTATGGTTTTTCTGTTTCTAAACTCAAATGTAAATTAAAGTGCTATATTTTAATCCTCTGTACTAAATGTGCAAGAAAGGAGGATATAATTTTTAAATGGGAACATCAATAATAGCAAGAAATGTGTATTAGAAACAACTACCAATATGCTAAAAACACAATACCAGCCAAAACACAAACACAAAAAACCATCTCATTATTGTTTCAGCCATTCCTCAACAATTTTATTAATTAAATACCAAGTAGAAAACTTTCCCAGGAACTTCTCTCTGCTCCCTGAAGCTGTATACCATCAAAGAAACAATAACCATTTGGGAAACAGCCCCACCAATCTGTATAACGGGAGTCTGCCAAACCCCACCAATCTGTATAATAGGAGTCTGCCAAAATATAGACTAAAATTCACTTCATTGTGTGGGGCTGATTTCTAAGTTTTTTAATAATAGGAAATAGAATACCAAGTCTCAAGAGAAAACTATACTACAATTATGGCAGTGACTAGATGAATACTAATTCCACACTGAATTTTCTTTTAGTTGACAGCCACATTCAATTTACACCATTTAGCTCATTTTCAACAGTGACAAAAATGGCAAATCTCTTGAGTGGATTGTAAGCTTTGCTGATTGTGTATTAAAGACTCTATAAGCAAAAACCAAGTGCTACTAGGTGAACCCATGCAAACAACAAGTTGTAAAAATTCCCCAACAAAAAAATCTATAGCTCACTACAGATGACACAATGAAGACTAGAGAGAAAAGCCATATAGTAATGCTACACCATTCAGCTCCAAGAAGCACATTATTTATAGTGCAGTCCACATATGGTCACTGCTAAATATCAAATCAGCAGTCTTATAGAGTTACAGTTTGGAACTAGTGGAGTCCACAGATCTAAACAGATATGCAACATGACAAAACCCACTTATACATACACTTCTAAATCCTTAGATATGCAAAGTAAACATCAGCAACTGGAATTTGAAAACTTAATTTTTTTAAACCTGCTCAGTCAACCTGACAACTATAAAGACAGAATTTTAATCTGTCAGGTAGAACAAAGACCAAGTACTGGATGACGGGCAGTTTCACTTCCAACTGCAACAATGACAACATATTTTAAGTCTATGGCGCAGGGATTTGCCTTTTGTACAGCTTATAATCACTCTCCCATCTGATTTCTCATCTTCTTTCTATGGTAAAGATCACAACAAACCATATACCTTAAGTCAGATCAACCAATTTTTGGATCTATGGTGGAATCCTAGACTGGGTTATGGTTTTAAGATTATGGTTTTTAAACGCTTTATTTTTCAGTATAAAGTAGAGATCATAATCATAGGTGGGACCTAAAAATCTCATAAAGTAGCTACATTAAAACATAAATTTTAAAAAGTTTTTTGTAATAAGAGCAAAATGTTAATACTTCCCACCTTCTCCTTAATTCAGATAAACAAGTTATCTGGCAATTCTTTAATAATTTTCTTGGAACATTGTTTTATTATTGACCAGAAACTTCACTGAAAGATATCTGGTTGGTTGAAATAAACCAGGGAAAATAAAAATTTATACCAAAGATAATGAACTACTTCATTAATGCTGGATTTTGATGTATTTTCAACATTTCCAGATTGAAACTGAAATACCTGTATCATCTCAGGAACAAATCTAAGCTTCAGGAGTTTATCAAAATCATAATGTATTATTACATCTTTGTATCTCATTTCCTATCTTGCTGGTTTGCAACACATTTACCCTATTACAAAACAAAAAGACCTTAATCCTATACTCACAATAACCCCTTACACGGGCATATTCTTGGCACAAACCTGTGCAGAGACTTCCTCGGTTACCAGCTGCTGCAGATTACCTTCGTTTAAAAAAAAAAAAATGACTAGACCTTTAGCTCCTGCAATGATCTGTAGACTCCCAAAGCTGCATATTTCCAGCCACTTTTGAGTTGCATGCTGTAGCAAAACAGTCAGCACCTCTCAATAGATATTGCTGCAGAGAAAGATTTTAATTCAGCAGAGACTCTTTCTGTGTGTTAGAAGCAACCTCTATTTCCCCCTAAGAAGAAGATAGCTCAATAGTGCTCAACAAGATAGCCAGCCAGCCAGACATGTAACTAATATACACTTACTTGGTGGGCATTTCTAAGGTGACAGGGCTCTTGGAGGTTACTACACGATCTATTTTTATGCCAATCATTTTAGGACTTTCTTTTAAAACTTTAAATTTACCCCCAAATGATTGGGGAACAGAAATAAAATCCTTCTCTTTTTGCCCCACTTCTATCTAACACCACGTTGGCTATGAAGCACCTTACTACCTAAACTACTACATCACAAATAATCCATGTTTTAATGTGTTTCAGGAGTAGATTTTCATTAGAAGTACAATTTACTACTATACATCTCTGAACATATATTTATTCATAAAAAATTAAACATCCAGTCCAAGGATACTTGCTATTTCTAGTGGAGAAGATAATACTATTTAATAAATAAGGCATATATCAATTCCACTCCTACTCACTGAGATTACTCAGTCAGACTGCCTTATGATAGTGTTCTTTCTATGACATATGCTGGGAAAATTCCTGGACATTGTGAGAGGAAAAAGAGCACTAGTCCCACATGCCGAAGGAATGAACTTTCCAAAAACCTTTAAATGCAGTCCTAAAAGAAGGCTTTTAAAATGTTAAAATCATTTAATTTCATGCTTTTATTAAAACTTTCTTGAGTAAAGTAATAATGAATACTAGGCCGCAAATTTAGTCCAGCTAAATTTCCTGCTACTGTTGAGTCAGAGTACCCACTGAATTATAGCTTGTATAATATTATTCAACTTTGTACCTTGCAGAATATGGCACCTGGGCCTTTCTTTTGACAGCTATCTATTCTTAAACTTTGACCCAAAGAAACATTTAAATGATATGGAAAAGTTATTTTCCAAGTATAAAATACTGACCTAGCTAGCCCATAGATTTCACTGTAAAACTCCACCTTGTGATAATTCCCAAGACGATAGTAAAATAAGACAAAAACTTCAAATATTTTTTAACTCATCAAAGTGGGCCTGGCATTTCATCCTTAAGTCAAAACACAAGACTGGGCTTTCAGCACAACATCAGATGTGAATTCTCCCTCTGCAGCATTATCACATGCGTCATCAATTACTGCCATGCCTAAGTCTAGCATCATGCCAGCACATTAAGACAGAAGGTACTATATGCAGTGTTCACTGGACCAGAAGAACAGAAATAAGAAGGGGAGGTGGGGAGAAAGAAACCCTAGAGAAGAAATTAAAAAAAGGCAGACCGTGCAATACAAACCAGATCATGGCTGCTTAGCTAATATGGGCCAACTGCTGTGGAAGAAAAATGTCGAACACCCCAAGTTGTGTAAATTTCTGTAAACATCTAAACACACACACAAACACACACAACACCAACCTAGTTAGGAACATAAATATATGTTGATCCTTTACTATGCTACAGCTATTAAAATAAAAGCTAAAGTTAAAATATCTGTATTCTCTAAATTGCCTTATTTTCCTGAGGGAGGAGGAGAAGCTAGTATTTCTTAAAAGGAGAAGGGGGAACGTCTTGACTGTTATAGAGACTCTCTCTCTGTTGACTTTGCATTCTAGTTAATCAATAACTCTGAAACCCTTACTAAATACATACACTTAAGAACAAATATTAAATACTGACAATACTGACAAATTTAGACATTTTAACAATGGACTGTGTAATCTGAAAATAAAGGGCTTTTCAAAATAAAAATAATGTTCAAAAATTAAAGAGTCAGGAAAACAAATCTACTTGTTCTGTTGCATTGTATCAATATTTAAAATTAAGTCATGTGAATAGATACAATCAACTTTCGACAAAAACCAGACATCTCTTAAACCACAGAAACCAAAGTTACCATGTCTCACAAGAGTCTGGTAAATAAAAATATTAGCCCCTAACTGTTCCTAATGGAACATTTCACACATGATTGTGTTGCCAGGAAAGGTGAAGTTTTTTAAAGGATCAAAATACATTTTACTCCTTTATTCAATTTACAAAAACTTCAACTAAACTTAAACTTATTATCTTTAACAGAGTATGGGCCAAAAATGATATTTTTCCATCAAAATTCTAAAGTGTTTCTAGATTTTTTTCACTGATTTCCTAACATATTAAATATTAGATTACAACTCAAACTCTACTTGATTACTGTAGGGCATGCAAGAAAACAGCTCTAAACTGTACTATAAGTTAATTAATAAGTTTAACTTCATTCACATCAAGTGTCACACGAACACTACCTATCTAACTATCTATGACCCCAAATTAAGCACTGATCTTACCGATTCTATAGGCTTGTCAAGGGATGCTTGTTCAATTTCCAAATGTCCTTCTTCATATTGATCAAAGTGATTACCCTGAAAAAAACAAGACTACAGTTATTTTTCTAAAAGCAAATGCCAAAATTATTAGTAAAACTAAGCAAACTAGGGGGTTATCTTTAATTTTTCATTCTTTTTGAATAAACAACCAAAACTGTCACAAATTCAGGCTTTCTTAAATCTGTAAACACAATTTATTAGAAGTCTAGATCTAGTAATATGAACTTTTCTTATGATAAACATTGAAATTGCTAACTAAAATATTAACCATCATTTGGGATAGCAACTCTTTCTTAGACTGACTATATTAGGAAGACTGCAGAATCTTAAAAACAAAGGGCTGTATTGTGTTTTACTTTTCCAAAACAATCTTGTGCTACAGCAAACAAACCCTGACAGCAGAATGCAAATAAAATCTGTATTACAACACTGTTCAATGTTGCTAACACTGCCTTTCACTAAAACTGCTAAAATGGTCAACTTTAAATCATCAATTTCCAACTCCAAAGCTTCAAGGAGTTCAGAAACACAATCTCTTGACACAGTATCCTAAATACAGCTATTCCTCAAATGATCTGCTAAAAGACACAAGCATGCCTGTATAACGCTATATTTGACCATAATCAAGGAAGCTGTCACTACAACTAGAATAAGTCAAAACAGCTCAACTGAGGTGGGAACAGACAACTAGGAAGTTCTCTCTGTTTTTTTCTTCTGCTCCATGAGAAAAGGAAAAGTTCATAATTTAGCTTTAAATCAGAATATCAATTTTTCAGTTTCCTTCTTGTTATAAAGTAACAAGTATCAAATCTGGGTCTCCTGCACTGCAGGCAGATTATTTTACCATCCCAAATACAGCTATTCCTCAAATGATCTTACAAAGTAAGAGCATGAGGAGTTGTGAGTCCTGAATTTATTTAAGCCAAGAAGACTAAAGATTTCAGTCTAGCCTAAATTTAATTCAGGTATGGAGTGGTAGGACAACCTGGATGTTAACCTAACCAAAAATTACTCTGCTCTTTCAAAGTAAAATTTTAGTTGAACGAATACAGCTTAACTACAGCAAGCTCTGACATGTAATTTGCCACACTATATGGTAAACATTAAGTTACTTATTTTCGCAACCAGACTGTGAAGTCCTTAAGGACAAGAATGGGGTCTTGTAGTGACGAAAAAGTTCTGGAACTAGACAGTGGTAATAATGGTTGTATAACACTGGTAACGTATTTAACACCACTGGACTATGCACTTTAATTAAAATGAAAAAATGCTATGTTATTTGTTTTTACCAGGTTAAAGATAATAAAACTGTATGGTAAAGTCTATCCAAAAGAAGAAAGGAGTAATAGGATAGGAGTGGGGTTTCCAAAGATAAAAGCTAATCTTAAAAATGGAACAGGATTTAAGAGCAGAGGGGCTCAGACAGTAAAAGGATCTGCCTGCAATGAAGGAGACCTGGTTTCCACTCCTGGGTTGGAAAGATCCCCTGGAGAAGGAAATGGTAACCCACTCCATTATTCTTGACTGGAGAATCCCATGGACAGAGGAGCCTGGCAGGTTACATACAGTCCACGGGCTCACAAAGAGTCGGACATGACTAAGCAACTAACACTACAACTCTCCCTTCCCAGAATGATGAAAAAACAACCATCAACAAATAATATAAAAAAAATAGCCATTAATCCTGAAAGTCTGTCTTAATCTCCAATATTTCATCCAATGATCTCTTTAAAGTAACACCTGCCTCTTGGCATTTAACTTCTATTCTAGCATTTAAAAGTTTAATAGTTGGGGTTTCCCTGGTGGTTCAGTGGTAAAGAATCCACCTGCCAATGCAGAAGACATGGGTCTGATCCCTCATCTGGGAAGATGTCACATGCTGCAGAGCAACCAAGCCTAGGAAACACAACCACTGAGCCCATGTGCCACAACTACTAAAGCCCACACACAGCAACTAGAGAAAACCTTGTGCAGCAACAAAGACCCAGCACAGCCAAAAATAAATAAATAAATAAATTTATTTTTTAAGTTTAACAGTTACTTAAAAGTTGTTAACTGCAAAGTACATCTAAATTCCTAAATAATAAATATCCGGATAAATTAGATTAACCCAAATCTCACAGTATAGGACACCAAAGTGAAAGTGATAGTCACTCAGTCGTGTCAGACGCTTTGCAACCCCATGGTTAAACAGTCCATGGAATTCTCCAGGCCAGAATACTGGAGTGGGTAGCCTTTCCCTTCTCCAGGTGATCTTCCCAACCCAGGGATCGAACCCAGGTCTCCCACATTGCAGGCAGATTCTTGACCAGCTTAGCCACAAGGGAAGCCCATAGGACACCAATGTCTGGCCAAATTTCATAATTCTCTTTTACTCTATCAGTCACTTCAGTCGCTCAGCTGTGTCCGACTCTTCGCAACCCCATAGACTGCAGCACACCAGGCCTCCCTGTCCATTACCAACTCCCAGAGTTCACTCAAACTCATGTTCACGTCAGTTCTTTTACTCTATAGCTTGATATAATTTAATTATAAAAGAATAATTTCAAACTACCAACAATTGGCTACTATTTTTTAAAGCAGCTAAACCTTTATTTGACTTAGGACAATTGATTAATTGTTCTTCAAAAAGGTTCAAAAACAATTAGAGAAGTATTTTCCATATATGGTGCTAGAACTAGGTACTCATATGTAAAAAAGTCTCAATCCACACTGCACATGTATCACAGACCTAAAAGCAGACCTTGGGTGAGACAAGGATTTAAGATACAATCCCAGAAGCACAACTTATGAAAGAAAAAATTGAAACACTGAATTGAGAGAAAATATTCACAAACCTTAAGATTTGTATCCAGAATATATAAAGAAGTCACAGAACACAATATTAAGAAAATCTAGCTCTAAAGTAGGCAAAAGTTTGCTGGTAGGAATGTAAAATGGTACAGCCACTTAAGAAAATAGTTTGGCAGTTTCTTACACACTTCTACACACATTTATCCAAATAGCCCATCAACATTGTCACTAGGTATTCACACAAGAAAAACGAAAACCTATGTTCACACAAAACCTGCCTGTGAATGTCTGGAAATTACTCAAATGTCCCTCAACTGGGAAAGGAATGTAAAAACTATAGTACACCCATACATGGACAAATATTCAGCAATAAAAGGAACAAACTACTCATATAAGCAACATCTGTATGAATTTCAAACACATTATGCTAAGTAAAAGAGGTCATGCTGAAGAAGCTACCCGATTCTATTTATATAGCATTCTGAAAAAAGCAAAACTAGAGGAAAACACCAACTAGTGGTTTTTTCAGCCCCCTAAAAACTGCTTGATTCTAGAAGTTAACTCAGAAACCTGTTTAAGAGACAAGAGATGAGACAGAGGCCATTTTTAACTGCACATGTTTTTTTCTTTTGAATTTTATACTTAACTACCCAATACTCAAATATCCTAATAGAAATCACAATCACTTTGTATTTTATCTCTGAATATTTAAAATGAAAGCTCTATGTATTTTTGAATCAGTATCACTTTAAAATAAATTTTAAAATATTTCCCCAGAAATTTTAAATGGTGTTAATTCAAAAATACAGTTATGTATTATGCTGTGTTCTTTGGGAGTTTTTCCCCAGAAGTAAAAGGTACTAGGGGGGGAACACTGAGAGAAGAGTATCACATTTTCCACAGCTATTACATATTTAAAATGCAGATAATACTGTAGCATTTCTCTTTTGTTTTAAAAAGTAGAGACCAATGTCCAACAAGGGAAGAGTTTAATTCTATTTTATTAATGCAACAATTAGGGAGTCATTTAAAAGTTTTAAAACTATGTGGAAGTGTGTTAATTTGAAGTTAAATGGAAGGGAAAAACTCAAAAAGGTTGTGTGAGACTATGTGGACAAAAATTAAACAAGCAATGTTACGTAAATATGACAGGAGCTGGTAAGTATTTCTGGGGGGAAAAAAAAAAAACTAACCAACATCTAAAGTTTAGTTTTTTAAGTATCTGCTGACTTTAGTGATAGCACTTGAATTTAAACAGCCTGAAAAGAAATATCCTACAAATTATCATAACTAACTTAGGGAATTGAGAGAGATCACTTCTCAATATTTTGAGTATCTGATTTGCCATAATAAACCAATTAGCGTCCTGTTTTTATTACTATCTTGTATTTGGCCTCATACAAATCATGTTATAGTTTTCATCCATTCTGTACTCATCTGCAAAATGAACTTGAACTAGACACTCATGTCATTTCTTGGCCTAAAATTCTACGAATTTGCAGATTTAAAGTGAATTAAAAGTATCCTACAAGGGAAAAAAAAACCTGACATTTAAAATTTGCCACTACAAAAACCTAATTACTACCAAAAGTAAAATGTTAACCAAAAAGCTAATAATCCCTAGTGGTGAAGCATAAAACATTTTTCATCTACACCAAAATAAACATAATGACATGAAAATCAAGTAAAAGCAAGCAATAAATAAACTAAGTGACCCTGGGTTTGCTGTTGATTTTTCAGATACAATACCAAAAGGCACGGGACTTCCCAGGTGGCACTAGTGGTAAGGAGCCCGCCTGCCAATGCAGGAGACGCAGGTTTGATCCCTGGGTCGGGAAGAGTCTCTGGAGGAGGAAATGGCAACCCACTTCAGTATTCTTGCCTGGAGAATCAATCCCACAGACAGAGGAGCCTGGCACGCTATGGTCCACAGGGTCACAAAGAGTCAGACACGACTGAAGTGACTTAGCGCAGCACAGCACACAAAAGGCATGACGCATAAAAAAAAATAACTGCTAGGGACTTTATTAAAATGTAAAACGTCTGCTCTGTGCAAGTCACTGTCAAGAGGATAAGAGGACAAGCCACAAATCAGGAGAAAATATTGCAAAAAAGCACATCGGACAAAGAGCTGTTATCTAAAATATACAAAGAACTCAAACAATAAATAAACAAACAACTAAAAAATGGGCAAAAGATCTAAACTGACACTTCACCAAAGAAAATATACACATAACAAATACTATATGGAAAGATGCTCAACAACTTATTTCATTAGAGAACTGCAAGTTAAAATGAAATGCCACTACATATGAGAATGGCTAACATCCAAGATACCGACAACATCAAATGCTAGCAAGGATGTGGGAGCAACAGGAATTCTCACTCACTGCTGGTGGGAAAACAAAATACAAAAGACAGTTTGGCAGTTTCTTACAATACTAAACATACTCTTACCATACCATCCAGCAATTGCATTCCTTGGTATTTTTCCAGATGAGTTTAAAATTTACATCAAACAAAACCTTGTACATGACAGTTACAGTAGTTTTTATTCACAACTGCTAGAATTTAGCAACAACCAAGATGTTGAAGAGATGAACAGATTAACTGACCATGATACATCTATGCAACAAAATATTATTCACCACTAAAAAGATGAGCTATCAAGTCACAGAAAGACACAGAGGAGTCCTGAAAACATATTACTAAGTGAGAGATGCCAATCTGAAAAGATAACATATTTTGACTCCAAGTAAGTAACACTCTGGAAGAAGCAATACAATGGAAACAGTTACAGGTACACACACATACAGTGTGTGGCTGTCAGGGGCTTAAAGGGAAAAAAGGGATAAACAGATGGAACACAGATTTTTAGGACAGTGAAACTATATGATACTGTAAAGGTGGATACATGTCATTATACCACATATGCCAAAACTACAGAACTACATCAAGAGTGAACCCTAAGATATACTAGGACCTTGGGTGATAATTAGGTGTCAATGCTGGTTCACCTCTTGTAACAAATGTACCACTCTGGTGGGAATTGTTGATTACAGCTGATGTGAAGGAGGGAATGGATATATGGAAACTGAACGTTGAGTCTAATTTAAAACTGACTTAAAAAATAAAATCTATGTATTTTTTAAAAAGTAAACAACAAAAAAGTTAATAATCTGAGTAAACCCATAGTCAAAATTTCCAAAGCATTTCTTCAAAATAGTATGTTCATTTTAAAACTTGACTACAAAATTGTAAAATTGATAACAATGATTATCTCTAAGAAATGAAATAAAGTAGCACTTTCTTTCACTTTTTCCTATTACAATGTAGCCTGAACTTTTAACAATATCTACTTTTACATTTGTATTACTTGCTCTGTTTTAGTGGAGGGTTTTTTTTCCTGATTTTTGCTTTTTAATTGCTTTAAAACTTTACATTTTTCTATGCAAATGGGTGAAACTTAGATTGGGTACCAAGGCAATGTCCAATTAGAAGCTGGTAACATCTGACACATGGAAATTACAAAAGGTTTACAGCAAATGGATCAGTAAAGGCATATCAGGAAAATGCAAGGGAAAAGAATAACAGTATTAATTTCATGGAAAATGGCAGGAGTCAAGGCATAAGGCAAAATTCATCATGGTCATGGTGATTAGAGACATTAATACAGAAATAAATGTGCCGTACTAATGAAAGATGTTAATGAGGGGGAAACAGGCACAGAGTATATGAGAGGTGTGGTGTATAAAAAACTGTGCTACCTTAGCAAACTTTCTGTAAATCTAAAACTGTTCTAAGATAAAAGGTTTATTTTTAAAAGTTTTGGGAAGGATCAATACCATTCCACAGACACAGACATGTATAGCTTTCTTTAGCTTTATAAAATCCTTTAGAAATCTTACCCTAATAAGCTCATGATATACTCAATACAGGATCTGGGAACCAGTTAAATTTAGGGGATTTTTTTTTTAATCATCTCTATTTTACAAACAAGAGAACTGATACATTAACTGATACAGAGATTGTCACAAATTCACAAAGGCTTCTGATTCTTAGTCCCATATTCCTGCCACTGTATTCTACTATACAAAACCCAAAGATTAAAAAAACAATAACCTTACCTCCATAATTCTGAAATAATATTCTCTATAGAAAGCAGAATAGTCAAAACTTAGTTAGCGATATGTAAAACAGATAATAACCTGCTGTACAGATGGATGGATATACAGTATAGGGAACTCTATTCAATACTTTGTAATGGTCTATATGGGAAAAGAATCTTAAAAAAAACCAAAACGGTGGAGACATATATATATATATATATATACATATAACTGGCTCACTTTACTGTACATTTGAAACCAACAACACTGTAAATCAACTGTCAGTTCAATTTAGTTGCTCAGTCGTGTCCGACTCTTTGAGACCCCATGGACTGCAGCATGCCAGGCCTCCCTGTCCATCACCAACCCCCAGAGTTCACTCAGACTCACGTCCATCGAGTCAGTGATGCCATCCAGCCATCTCATCCTCTGTCATCCCCTTCTCCTCTTGCCCCCAATCCCTCCCAGCATCAGTCTTTTCCAATGAGTCAACTCTTCGCATGAGGTGGCCAGAGTACTGGAGTTTCAGCTTCTGCATCATTCCTTCCAAAGAAATCCCAGGGCTGATCTCCTTCAGAATGGACTGGTTGGATCTCCTTGCAGTCCAAGGGACTCTCAAGAGTCTTCTCCAACACCACAGTTCAAAAGCATCAATTCTTCGGCGCTCAGCCTTCTTCACAGTCCAACTCTCACATCCATACATGACCACAGGGAAAACCATAGCCTTGACTAGCCAGACCTTTGTTGGCAAAGTAATGTCTCTGCTTTTGAATATGCTATCTAGGTTGGTCATAACTTTCCTTCCAAGGAGTAAGCGTCTTTTAATTATGGCTGCAGTCACCATCTGCAGTGATTTTGGAGCCCCCCAAAATAAAAGTCTGACCCTGTTTCCACTGTTTCCCCATCTATTTCCCATGAAGTGATGGGACCGGATGCCATGATCTTCGTTTTCTGAATGTTGAGCTTTAAGCCAACTTTTTCACTCTCCACTTTCACTTTCATCAAGAGGCTTTTTAGTTCCTCTTCACTTTCTGCCATAAGGGTGGTATCATCTGCGTATCTGAGGTTATTGATATTTCTCCTGGCAATCTTGATTCCAGCTTGTGTTTCTTCCAGTCCAGCGTTTCTCATGATGTACTCTGCATATAAGTTAAATAAGCAGGGTGACAATATACAGCCTTGACGTTCTCCTTTTCCTATTTGGAACCAATCTGTTGTTCCATGTCCAGTTCTAACTGTTGCTTCCTGACCTGCATACAGGTTTCTCAAGAGGCAGGTCAGGTGGTCTGTTATTCCCATCTCTTTCAGAATTTTCCACAGTTTACTGTGATGCACATAGTCAAAGGCTTTGGCATAGTCAATAAAGCAGAAATAGATGTTTTTCTGGAACTCATTTCTCCAATAAATTTTTTAAAATTTAGTTATCATAAAATACATGGAAAGATTGAAGATGTATTACAAATGAGAGAAGACAACCAAGAAACAGCTAAATGTAAACAATGTGGAAACCTGGATGGGATCTTGGAACAGAAAAAGGACATCAGTGGAAAAACTGGTAAAATTCAAATAAGGTCTATGATTTAGTTAATATTATCTTACCAAAGATAATTTCTTAGTCTTGATAATTATGTTATGGTTATTATACAAATATTGTAGCAGAAGAACTTGAGTGAATAGTATACCAAAACCCTCTACACTATTTTGGGGACTATTCTGTAAGTCTAAAATTAGTTAAAAATAAAAGCAAAAACCTTTTAGTTATCATTATTATTGAAAGCATATTATGAGAAAAAAATCAAAGAGCTAAAAACTGTATTTTTGGAAAGGTAGAATGGAGACTGCTTGTATATATTAAGTAACTCTGAAAGAATCCACGTATAATTAAACAGTGGTTGTCTTTGAGAAGAAGTGATTTAACTTTTCACTCTGAATCCTTCTGTCTCTTCTGAATGTTGTACTAGAAAAGCAAAATGAAGGACGGGATATAAGAAGCGATTTCAAACTCCCAGGGCACAAACTATAGTAGCAGTAGCAGTGATGATGATGATAATATTTCTTGCCTTTCTCCCCCACAAGTTTTTTCCAAGTCATTCTGATAAATTTAGTAAGATTGTTCTTTCCAAAAATAATCAGCAAGACATCTGATTATCTGCTGGCCTCAACAGGGATTTGAAGAGAAGTAATTTTTTCTGCTTTACCCTGCTTCCAAAACCACATTTAGATCTCTGAAATCCCATTAGAGCTAGGATGACTGTATCGTACAAACCAGGGCATAGACAGAGGAAGAGGGTGTGCTAATCCTAATTACCCCTGGACAAGAGGTATAAACAGTCATCCTGGTGAAAATTCACAGATCCTGTGATTATTAAGGCATTCTTAAAATTTGATTTCAATGATCACTGTTTTGAACAGTTATTTCATTGTCCAAATCAATTCTTCCTTTTTAAATATTACCTGCTTTTAGAGTGAAATATAGGTTTTCATTTATGCTGATCAGAAATATAAGTTCAAAAAGATCAGACATACACATAATGTGTCAAAGATTTTTAAATGCACACCCACATATACATACTGCCAGCTGACTTTCTTTTAACTGCCTCTTCTTTCAAAAAAGGATCAACTTGGGGTAGGTCTTAACTACAAATGAATAGAACCTGACTGACCTGCGTATTATTGAAGTACATGGTAGCTTTAGTTCCTTACAGGTCAAGGATTCTGCTTCCAAGCACAGGACAAATGTGGAAATTTTCTATTATAAATTTAGCTGCAGTGATCATTTCAATATAAATAGAGACTAAGGTTGCCCTAAATTTATCCATATAAATGAATCTTGTTATTTGCTAACCAGTGCTGATTTTGGAATCTACATGATCCCACAGCTTTTCCAGTAATTAACTATATGGTAATTAATACGGAAAATGAGAAAGAAAAGTGTGGGACCACTCTTTAAGGATCACAACCAACAACCCGTAATTTCAAATAGCAAAACAAAATATTTAAGACCCCGAAGAGGTGAGCCTCTTCCGTCTTCTTAGTTATTAAAATTTCATACCATTTCTAAAAAAAATTTTTTTGATGAAAAGTATTACTCATAGTAAAAGTCGGCAGATCCAAAGTTTCCAATTTGAATCAAATCCATTATTAACAGGAGGATCATACAGACTGAAAATTTAAATCCTGTCTGGCTTTCCTATCTAGACTAGGTATGAGCCAAGTTTAAAGTTTTCTTTGTCAGCTTTATTGTACCACTCATGCAAACCCATCTTAGCCCCTGTCTCTAGCTATTAAGCTACCTGTTATAGATGTTCCTGTTTCGGCTCCAAATCTCTGCAATCAAAATTTATTTTTTCTACTGTATTTACCATTATCCCCTTAGAGACTGTCTAAAGTCACAAAGTAGATATATTAATCGTAACCCTACATCACAACTCAAATAATATATCTGTTTATAATTTGGAGTTTCTAAATTCAAAACATATAATGATGCGGATTTCACCTGTCATGGATTAAAAATGGTTTTGTTTAGTGTACAGAGCCATACAGAACAGCTTCGTATTTCACCTATGAACAAAACTTGTTCTCCTCTGACAACAAATAATGAGAATTCATCTCTGTCTCCCTCTCCCTTACCCCTGCCAAATAAACTAATTCTAGTATGGTCTCAAATCAGAAAGAAAACATCTCAGGATGAAAAACATATCCAAAAAGTAATGAACATTTGGGGAATCCCTTAGTGATCCAGTGGTCAGGACTCAGCTTTCACTGCTGAGGGCCCAGGTTCAATCACTGGTTGGGGAACTAAGATCCCACAAGCTACATGGCTTGGCCATAAAAATAAAGAAATGAACATCCTGGGGGATTACTGATATCATTTTACTAGTATAATAAAAACATATTTAAATTTAGAACCACCACTGGGGTCAATTCCTCAAAAACCCAAGTTCTTCACTATTGTTTTCATCATCATACAGTCTGATTTCCAATGACTTTCAGTACATTACTGTAAAGCCAAAGATCTCTGAAGTCAGACACCAGAAATCAAAGCAGTCTGCTGGGGGTGGGGATGGGAGTGGGGGTGTGTGTGTCTTCTAGGGGTGTGTGTGTGTCTGCTAGGGGTGTGTGTGTGTGTGTGTGTCTGCTAGGGGGGGGTGTGTGTGTGTGTGCTTACTCATTCAGTTGTGTCCAATTATGGGTGTATGTGTGTTTTTGCGCACATGCGTGCTTACTCACTTAGTTGGGACCCTGGGCTGTAGCCCGCCTGGCTCCTCTATTCATGGGCTTTTTCAGGCAAGAATATACTGGACAGAGTTGCCATTTTCCTCCTCCAGGGGATCTTCCCAACCCAGGGATTGAACTTGTATCTCTTCTGTCTCCTGCACTGCAGGCAGATCCTTTACCCGCTGAGCCATCTATAACCTTAGGCAGATTACCAAACCACTCACTGGGCTTAGGCCTGTTTCCCCAGCTATCAAATCCAGATGATGACACTACTGTATTACTGCACAGGCTTTGAGATTTAAAGAGTTAAAAAAAAGTAATAAATTATTGTTTCAAGACATTGTTGAGGCCAGTCAGTAACCCAGAAAAATAAATCCACTTACTAAATTTAATTCTATGTAATTTGGTAGGAGAGATAATTGGCTAAGCAATCTCAGTAAGTATCTAAGAATTTGAAAACACACTACACTGAGTCAAGGGTATGAGCATATCACACCCTTGTCTAAAAATACATGTACATCTGTTTGACATATCAAATTTTCTGGATAATTGGACTTCAGACCAAGAAAGGACTGGTTTCCAAAAACTCACTACACTGAAAAATTAGTATCTTTTAAAAACCCCACAATAGAAATAGACCTTTTTCAGAAATGCGGGCAAAATCAGCAAACAATTTCTGAGGTGTTCAAAAAGATATGGAGACAGTAGTTAACAAGTCCTATGGGATCCACATCAATGCTTATTATTTCTTTCGCCACTTGCTGGTACGATAAATGTCTATTTAGACATGTGACAAAAATTCTGCACTATTCCACAGAATAACAATGTGTATATACAATATGTCACACAAAAGAAAACTCACAACTAAGATTGCTATCATTAACATATACAATATAAAGTGAGACTACAACTCTCCGTAAGACAACTTCCATTCCTGAAATATCGTTCAGTTGGCTTTATAGGATATCACAGAACTAACAATTCAACTTAGATAATCCACAACACAGCAGGAAGTTGATCCCCCAAGTTAGACATAATCCTCAGACTCTACACAGTCTTTCCTTCCTACACATGTGCCTCTGCTGCTGCGTCGCTTCAGTCGTGTCCGGCTCTGTGCGACCCCATAGACAACAGCCCACCAGGCTCCCCCATCCCTGGGATTCTCCAGGCAAGAACACTGGAGTGGGTTCCCATTTCTTTCTCCAATGCATGAAAGTGAAAAGTGAGAGAGAAGTCGCTCAGTCGTGTCCAACTCTTAGCGACCCCATGGACTGCAGCCCACCAGGCTCCTCCATCCATGGGATTTTCCAGGCAAAAGAGTACTGGAGTGGGGTGCCATTGCCTTCTCTGTATGTGCCTCTACTTAACCATTAATTCAAATATCTGAGCAACTTGTAGGTGCCAGACCCTGAACCAATTCTAGAAAAATGAACAAGAAAGAATCTGCATTCAAGGAGTTCTACATCCAGGGAGATGAGATAAATTATAAGCATTATAATATAATAAAATAATAAGTATCATAAAGTATACAGTAGGAGAGATAAAAACAACACAGTGGTTAAAGGCTGAGACTAGTCCAAACTACTTGAAAGCTATCTCTTCGACTCACTAGCTGTGTGAAGTGGGTAAGTTTTTCATTTGTAAAACAGAGATAAAAATAGAATCTACCTAACTGGGAGACTGTACGAGATAATAAGCATAACATAGTGCCCAACAGAGAGCACTCTGTACTGTTAGCTGCTACTATTACTAATAAAAGTGCTGTTACTGAAATATGACCAAAGAAAATAAGCAACTAACTGCCTAGGGAAGATGTCAGAGACACAACAAATTGAGTCTTGAAGAATGAGTGGTAAGAATTTCAGACAGGTAGGAGGACATGCAAAAACAAAAACAACAAAAAAGCCTAGCAGGTCCAGATAAAAACAGAAACTACAGGATGGCAAGACAATGACAGGGCAAGAAAAGAAACACATCTGTTACAATGGCACCAGATGCTTAACAGTCTCAAAAGCCAAATTAGTGCATTTGGATTTTATTCTTGAAACGACCAGGAACGACAGGAAAAGTCATTATTTTAGGAGAGAACAAGGTTCAAATCTGAGTTTACTGTGTGGCCTCAATTTCTGTTTTCTCTTCTGTAAAGTGAAGGATACTACCACCTCGCTTGGATGGTTACTTAGATAAACATCTCCAAAATGCCTTGGCACAAAGCCTGTCATTTAATACTATTCAACAAACAGTAGCTGATAGTTTCATCACTAGATTCCACAGCAGTCAACTTCTGATGCTATAATGGTCATGGATACATTTTGACACCTTATTTTGACAGTATCCAGTAGAAGTACCACTCTTCTCTGCCATCTACTCTTCTACTGGAATAAATGAAAAAAATAGACTGATTTTTTAAAACCTTTTCTTATCCTTTTTTATATTTTATGATGCCGTGCCAACAAACAGGAACTCAATAAATGACTGGGAAATGGAATGGAATTTCTGGTAGACCTATAAACAGCAAAAAGGCAGGCAAGAAGTCATAAACGACCAATTACGCTTATAAAGGTAAGATACTCCTGGGGGGAAAAAATTAACGATAAGCATACCAACTATTTCCAACCAGTTAGTTAACTGGTAGAAAATGCTGCCAAGTATTAAAGAGAAACAATGCTTTGTACAATGTAGACCATACCAACACTCATCACCTCAAAGGGGCTATAAGTCACAGCATAAAGAATGCTATAAAAGAAATGAGAAGATTAAAGTTCAAAACTCAGGTCTGTATTACACAAGTTTCCTCATCTATAATAGACTTACTACCTACTCTATTTACCTTGCTGAGTTACTGGGAGAATTAGACAAGACTGTATTACAAGGGCACTTATTAAACTGTCATGACAGTATGCAACTATACAATATTACCATTCTAATATCCAGGTTAGACGATTTTACAACATCCTGGTGCCTCAGTTTCCAAACTTCCTTTCCTAAAATGATCCTGACGTCCATTCTACTGTAGCCATTTCACTCTCATGGTCATTACGATGTCAACTCTTCCATTATCTCTATTTCAAACGCTGTGCTCTCCAGCCACAACCTTCTGTCTTTCCAACTCCTCTAGAACCTCCATTCCAAGAATCCTTCAGCCTCATCAGAACCTACGACCCAATGATCCAACTTTCTCTACCCTTAACCCTCGAAGTCCTCACTTGTGTCTCTGTCAAGCTTAAAATCACATAGCCCACTATCATAATCATTCCCTTGTATACACCTTCTACTCTACTCCCTTGCCCCCATTCACATTAATTCCAGTTAATGGAGACTGGTCATCACAGCTTTAACAGTATGTGTAGCACATCTAACACAACTCTATCTAAATCAGTCTTCCTACATCTTTTCCCCTGCTTAACACCTTAAATAGCTAGTGCATGCCTGCTTACAGCATTAAAATAAAACTTTTGTAGCCCTAGCTTTTCCTTTTCCCATTCCCAATGGTTTATTCATTGTCCTTAAAAAAAACAAAACAAAAAAACCCACAACCAATTCTGCTAGTTTTACCTCTACATTTTTACCCTGGCTATTTTCTCCAGCTGAATGCCTCCCAATCTTTCCCTTTGCAAGGATGCAAACCCATCTTTCAAGACTCAGTTTAAATGTTTCATAAAGGCACACTTAATCATCCCACTTTAAGGGTTCTCTTTCTCCCTTAGGGTTTTGCATTTATTTACTGTAATACTATTTATCTGATAATCATGTTAGTCTTGTGTATAATACATACTGTTTTTACTTTTGGTATCTCTCCAGCTGCAACAATAGCTCCCTGAAAAACACCACTTCTTAATCAACTCCCCCAAAGACATAATCATATATACTATTCCTAAAACAAACACTTCAAATACTGTTTTAACGACTTTTCAAAAAAATTAACTTATATTCTAAAAAATATTTCTGAAGTAAATATACCTTTTTGTATCTCTTGTGCAGATGAATCCCTAAAGTAGTATTAATTAGATTTTCAACTACTTTTGTCCCTTTTATACTCCATAATTTTACTCATAGGAACAAGATAAGTTATTGACACTACAGCATATAATCCACAAGCATCAGCTTTAGTTTCTTCTATAGTCAAGACCTAAAGTATCATATTAATTGATTGATTTTATCAGTACTGCCTATAAAAAGGGTGAAAAATTAAGCCTCTCCCTCTCATCAACTCTGGAAAAATAATATTGAATGAACCATGAGATATGAATACTGACTTTTCCAACAATCATTATTTAAAATGTCAGATACAGAACATGATCAATCACTTTTCTCTATAATAACTTTAAACCTGGAGAGCTATTTTGTATTCCAGTTCTAATAAACAGAGACATAAACTGAAATCCCCCCTTGAAATCAACATAAAATGCTTTAGCAAGGATCACAAAAATAATTGGAAACTCATGAGACAAGAGTAAATGTAATATTACAAAGGTAACTTTCTGGTCACTTGAGTGACACAAAATACAAGATTTACCTTACTCTAACATTGTTGGTAAAAAGAAGAATTCAGGCAAATAACAGGAAACTCTGTTTGGGGCCCAAATGTTAATTTCTTACTCACTATAGTACATACTAAAACATTTAACTTGTGTACAATGCCAAAATAACTTTAGCTATACTTTTTTTTCCCAAACATTCCTAAATTAGATATAAAATACTAAGTGTATGTTAAATCTCAAAGAAATCATTTTGTATAGGCATAACAATACACTATATTCAGCTTGGGCATATTTAATTTTTTGCACTGATTAATACAACATGTATTAAGCACATTTGGTTAGACTTCCACAGTTAAATGGACAATTCACTTTTTATAACTGGAAAATCATTACAACATCTTCTGGTATTCACTGCAATATCAAATCAATGCCTTCTTTCAGTATTTGTGGTGGTCATTTGTAATGCCTTTAGTAACTGCCATGAGTCAGCTTTCACTTAATACTAAATGGCAGTGCTAATATGAAAAGAGAATGCCAGACATATAAGTATCAAGTAGTTTCAAGGAAGGAATTTTAACAGAATTCAAGAACTGGATGTCTACCTCAAGCTGGAATTCATTTTCATTAATAAAACATTAGAAACTTATTAAGTCACAAGAGCAAAGATGAAACCTCTACATGGAGGGGTTCAAGATTTCATGAACTTTTGCTTTTTTTCCGAAAATGGTAATCTTGACCACATCAAGAAAACAAACCGTCCTTTATTCATTTTATCATGTTATCCAAATAGATTGAATTGATATGGAAATTATCCCAGAGATGAAGCAGCACAATCGAGGTAGCCAGTTATATATGCTTTTAAAATTTTTTTAAGTCACAAATGTTAGTTCTGGTTATTTAACTTATAAATAGACCTGAGAAAATGTAATAAAAATATCTCTCGCAGTACTTTAATGAGAAGTTTGTGACATATACAAAATAAACGGAAGGACTACAACAGAACATTTATTTTTCCATAACTTTATTGGCACTCAGCCTAATGATATATTTATCTAGATATCTTTCTTCTTGGTCTTCCATACCTACTTTAAAATGAAATAAGTAAGGCTGCCATCAAATGAAGCCCTATGATCACAGTTCTTGCCAACCCCATCCTCCCTTCGAGGAAGGTTGTAATAAATGTCTTTCTCTCTGATGTTATTTCTTAATATGTCTCATGTTTTTAAATGCCTTTTGCCTTAAATATATACCCTGTACCCTTGACATCACAACTAGGGAGACTTCTTTTATGTTTACCTTACTTTGGTCACTCTTAATCCCTTGAGAATATACTAACCAGTAATGGTGCATTTGCTAATAACTATACCAATGCATGGTAAGTATACTGAAGTTTGTACAGCCTTGATTCCAGGCCTTTCCACCTATTATTATGTGTATGGGAATTGAAACAGTAATGATTTTGCATAAGTTACAATATCCTAAGCAAAGCTGACAATGATTTTCACAGCAGTGGTATCTTTCAGATGATAGGAAACAGAGGTTAGAACATTTGCCCATGTGTGATCTCTGGCATGTCTGCATCAGAATGCCAACTGTATTACACAGTCCCACATAGAAAATATATTAATATACTTCTATGACCTAAATATTTTAAAACTGTAAACCTCCTGACAATGGTCTCACTTAAGAATTATCTGAAGGTCACATCCTGGTGTCACATATGAAACACAAAAAACATACTACATAAAAGTTATATAGCTTATTGCTGTGTACCACTATGATTACTATATACGTTACAGAAAGTTCTTGGGTAATTTCTACACTTTTATTATGACCTTTAAGATAGTTGTTTTTTTCATTACTTTATCACCTACTGATCTATTACCGTAGCTCCTTTTCATTAGAAACCTCAAGCAGAATGCATTCAGAACAAGAGGAAATGAGAAGCTACTTGAAATCACCAGTCCTCTGCAAGCACACAAGCTGAGGAACATTTCCTCACTAACATTCAGCTGCATCATCATTAATAGCTGCGCAACCACTAAATGCTAAGCAGTGTGTATATATACCTCATTGCTTGCTATACATCACAGTACAAAAAATACTTTCTTTAGTGAACTTGGAATTCAAAGTGTTGAAAATATATCTACATTTGTAAATTATACCATGCTATTTTCCACTAGTTTCTGTAACATTTCAATCTGTGAACAAATATGCCTTAATCTGGTAAATGTAGGCAGAAGTCATGTCTCATTCAGAAATTGAGGTCAGATTCTTAAAGAAGTAGTTAAAACTCTTAAAACATTTAAAAAATAAATACATCAGCCCAAACCACAAAGGTTTCCAAAGATAAAACACCACTTAAAGGGGGTATTTTTAAATAATGTCAGAACTAAGACAAGAGTTAACAATATATCCTCTATGACAAAGGGTAACATCACTGTCAGAAGCCTTCCTAGAAGCCCTTGGGAGACCAACAAGAAACAGATCTGGACAAAATGCAACAGAGTAGAAACTGTAATTGTATCACCTCTCTGAAAGCTCATTTATTCTTTGTGACCTATAAGTTTATCCTCCATATTTGATGACTCAGTTACAGTTATGTAAAATACACAATTGCCAGTAAAGTTATTGGTCATGAGCACAGGTTCAAAGTCAAAAAGCAGGAGTCTAAATCCTGGTTCTGCCATTACCAGCTGCGGATACTTGGCCAAGTTATTTAACTATCTGTACCTGAGCTGCCTCAGGTACAGATAGTTTGAAAGTAAGAATAACACTACGCACCTCATAGAGTTATTGGAAGATTAGGAGACAACATATGTAAAGTCCACAGAATAGTACCTGTTTATTATTAAAATGAAGTTATCAAATGCTTTCAAACATATCCCTGATAATAATGATTACTCTTTATATTCATTAAGTGCTTCAAGTAATATGCCAATTAGGCTCCTCTCTATATTATATAAAACACCTTTGAAACTTTTAAGTGTTCACAAAATTTAACAGTGAAAAAAAAAAATCTAATAGTGAAGCCTCCTCTGACTCCATACTAAATTCAAGAGACAACCCTTAAACTCTCCAAAATTTGCACCTCATGGTAAACTGGTAAAGAGTGAAATTCTACAATTCTAAATTCCCTTGCCAAATTAAAGGCAAAGAAAATGATAGTCATCTAGAACTTACCAGAGAAGGTGCACAGAAAAATTTCCACTGCTAGAAGATCTGTTTAAAGAAACAGGATCATGTACTGTATCTGGAAACCTACTTTGGATTTGTTTTCAAGTGCACTGAGTAGCTTCACCTCATTTATCACTTAAAGCCTTAAAAGGCCAAGTTAATTTTGAATAACCTGAGCTTGAACAATGTTTCAGATAAGCTATATGCAGGAGCTTCCTAGGGCATTTTCTCTCCAATAACTTTAAATCAAATGACATCATTAATGAAAATTCACCTACATTTTCCCCTTTATTGAAACACTCAGAAAAAATAGTACTTAAAATATTTTAAAATGAATGATTAAAAAAAATGTTAGCACAATAATTTACAGAAGTTTTAGCATCCTGTAATTGTCTAATAGGTTTTCATTACTAATATCCTATTTACCCATAATGCTGGGACATGTGAATCTTAAAAACCAACATTTACCCGGCTGACACAATACAGCAGAAATTGGCTATACCAATATAGAAGCAGAAGATAAAACATATGTAATATCTTCAAAGGCCTACCAAGCAACCAAAAGCATATCATATATACACAACTAAAGCATGAGAAGAGAAAGTCATTTAACTTGAAAAAGAAGCTTTCCTCAATTTATTCAGGTGACTGCATTCATTTTCTGTTCTCCAGTTTTCAAATCTTTTAAGGTCCTAAAAATCCTGCCTGTTCAACACTGCTGAAATCCTGTGGTTAATTAACATTTTCCCACAAAACTTATTTGTCCGTATTATCTATTTTCAATTTTAAGTGACCTTCAAATTCTGAAAAGCACTAGAAGATTTTAATTATCAACATGTCTCCTTAAAAACTACCAATAAAACCCCCACATCTTGCAGCCTACTCTTATTTTATGGTGCTCCCTAAAAAACAAACAAAAAACCTCACCTTTCCCAAGGATCAAATAGCTAATAAGAACTGCTTTAAACTTTCCAGGACCTGCATTCCAGCCTTAAACACCTTGAGATCCTGTATTGTGCTGCAGCTATTCAGCAGGCGCATGATCACAAGGCTTTTCAACAGCCTTAGGTCTTCTACTGTTGCAAAACTTCTCTTCAGCGTTCTAGCTGCTAGATTGTTACATTGTTGCCTTCAATGCTTTACCTGTTTAGTTACCAACCCAAACATTCGGCGGAATTCAAACCCTTCAAACTACCTTCCTAAACCTACCTAGAGTATTCCCACGTAACTTTGAGAAAGAGCTGCAGCGGGATAATAACTTGAGTTCGGACGTTCATCCCTTGAACCAAACTGCTGTTGCCAGGGTCTGCGGCAGTAATGCAGGGGTTTCTTTGAGACTAAGGACGTCTTTTACCCTAGAAATAGCCCATCTCTACTAAATCCCTTTTAGTCGCTGAGATTTCTGCGTTAACAACGCTCAACAGGAAGGTACTCGAAGCAGCCGAAAGACGTGTTGTTCTAATTTGGCCTTAATTTTTTCCTCAATCATGCTGGCCACGGCAAGGACATTTTTCCATACAACGTTTGCAACTGAAGAAAAGAAAAATCAAGCTGTTGGTAGCAGTCACCACCCGCTTGTAAAGTCCATTATCATGACGCTTTCTACAATCTCTCAAGGTAGCATTTGGGGCTAAGCTTACATCGACCATCCTCCTGTAACTTACTGTTTTGCAAGCCCATTTAACGACGTAATGACAACAGCAACATTTACGCTCTGGGAAATCTCAATGTTTGACTAACCATGGAGGCGTCTGATAACTAAAGCCCCCTTTTTCCGGGTGAGGAAATGGAAAAATAGACAATGAAAGCGACTTGTTACAGTGAGCAAGGAGGGAGACCGATCCCATGAAGAGCCGTGCGAGCAAAATCCAGGGGTTTAGGAGCCCCAGTCTCAGCAACACTCGCCCCAAAACCTCCCACCCCCCCCCCCCCCCCGCTTTCCCCTGGGAGCCATCCCAGCGCCCGCACACGCTGGGCACACCCGAGGGCAGCACAGCCACCCCACCCAGCGGCCAGGCTGGGGCTCCCAAACCCGCAGGCCAAACAGGACGAGGCCGCAAACCCAGCGGCCCGAGTTAAAGACGTAAGATACAGAGTGAGAGAAGATGCGGCCTCGCCTCAAACCCGGAGGCCCCTAGAGGAATCGGAGGCGGGAGAAAAGG
Organism: Bos indicus x Bos taurus; assembly: GCF_003369695.1. Taxonomy (NCBI): domain Eukaryota; kingdom Metazoa; phylum Chordata; class Mammalia; order Artiodactyla; family Bovidae; genus Bos; species Bos indicus x Bos taurus. The sequence goes on from NC_040094.1 coordinate 45,343,395, forward strand.
GAGCAGGTTCGGAAGCCACAGCAGAGCCCCGAGCGAAAGAAAACTGGGAGTGGGGGATGAGGAGGTTCTGGTTCGGCCAGCGCCTTCCCCGGACCTCGGCGACGCCCGTGTTTACCTGAAAGTCTCGGTCCTCGTTGAAGCGGGAGAAGCGGTCCGCCATTTTGCCGCCTTCACTGCTCTCAGGACGACGCTCTCCGGTTCGCTCCTTCCCTCCCGCGACACCCGCCCCCTCGCTCTCCTTCTGTGTTCCCCGCCTCCTCCCACGCCCACCCGCGCGCGCAGGCGAGGGAGGGAGGAAGCGAGAATGCGTATCCCGACCAGGGCCCCGACGGCGCAGGCGCCTTTCTGTCCTGGAGGCGGAACCTTCCCTCGCGTCTCGGTTTCGCGCGCGACCCAAAGCGACCCCGGCGCCGCGCGTGCGTACTCGCGCTAGAGGGCCGCAAGCGCTTCCGGAGAGAAAGGTCACGAGCGGGCGCTGAGCTCCTGGATCCGGATGTTTTTCTTCAGCTCGTTTCTGTTAGTGGTTTCTCTTTTTGTCCGCTTGTTTGCCTGAATACACAGAAGCCCACCCTCTACTTTCTTCACCAAATAACAGCATAATGTAGTGGCCGAAAGCGCAGATTTTGGAGCCAGACTTCTTAGTTTAGAATCCTTGTTTACCTTGAAGATTAATCGTCGAACCAGACAGGAAATAGCCCTTCTCTCACAAGGCCTATATTCCAGTGGGGAAAATGAGATAAATAATAAAATAATTACATAATTTTAAAAGTTAACGAGTGCTAGGGGAAAAAAAAACAAACAGGGTGATGAGAGCAACGACCTCCGAAACGACCTTTGATCCAAGAAGCAGCAAGGGGCACGCTGCTTTGGGACCGAGAGAACCTTTAGACCCAAAGGGCCAAAGACTGCTAATAACGTGGCATTTTCAAGCGATCGCTTGAGAGTATTTCTCAAGAGACCACAGTTGATCCAAATAAACTACAGCTCTCTGGACTTAAGTTTCCTTTTTTAAAAAATAAGGAAATTAGGGTGCTCGGGGCTGGTGCACTGGGATGATCCAGAGGGATGGGACAGGGAGGGAGGTGGGAGGGAGGTTAGGATGGGGGACACATGTACATCCGTGGCTGATTCATGGCTGCTGCTGCTGCTGCTAAGTCACGTCAGTCGTGCCCAACTCTGTGCGACCCCATAGACAGTGGCCCACCAGGCTCTCCCGTCCCTGAGATTCTCCAGGCAAGAACACGGGAGTGGGTTGCCATTTCCTTCTCCAATGCATGAAAGTGAAAAGTGAAAGTGACGTCGCTCAGTCGTGTCCGACACTTAGCGACCCCATGGACTGCAGCCTACCAGGCTCCCCGTCCATGGGATTTTCCAGGCAAGAGTACTGGAGTGTGTGATTCTTGGCAATGTATGGCAAAACCATTACAATATTGTAAAGTAATTAGCCTCCAATTGAATAAATTTATTTTAAAAATAAGAAAATTGAATTCGGTAATCTCTACTGCCCCTGCCCAGCACTGACTTTGTATGGTTTATGAATCAGATTTTTCCATCCTTTGAACTTCCTGAGCACCACACCTAGCCCTCCAGCCTCCTTAGCCAAAATACATAAAACAGGAGAGGTGGCAGGACTTTTAAAAGAAGAGTGTGATGTGCCAAGTCGCTTTAGTTTTGTCCATCTCTGTGCAACCCTATGGACTGTAGCCTGCCAAGCTGCTATGCCCATGAGATTCTCCAGGCAAGAATACAGGAGTGGGTTGCCAGTATCCTCCTGCAGGGGATCTTCCCAACCCAGGGACAGAACCCCTGCATCTCTAACTTCTCTTGCGTTGGCAGGTGGGGTCTTTACCACTAGTGCCACCTTGAAAATAGTAGTTGACAGAAATCACACGTTGGAAAAATGGCTCTTACCCTACCCTGAGAGAGTCAAATGAAATGTTTTGAGAACGTGTGTATCTTCTATTCCTTTGTTATTACCCTCTGCCTCACGTTACCCCCAGTCCAAGCAGAATACAATGCTAAGCAGTGAAAAGAGCTCTCTATTTAAGGAGAGGCAGAACACACATAATTGAAACATTTTATAAAGAGACTTGAGGGTAAATAGGGTAGATTGAATTCCATGCAGTCACAAGACACATTTACCTCTTCTCCCTCTGCCAACCCCACTGAAATGACACTTAAAAGGATGAGAAGGGCATAAGCTCCCATGAACAAACAGATCTGAAGACGGGACAATAGCAAATAAGTGATGTGATGTCAACAACATTTGGAAGCTGGAGAGCATAGATAAATGGAAATGGCTTTAGCAGAATGGAGAAACAAAGTCTTGGAGTAGAGAAGCCAGGAAACAAATTGATTGAAGCTAAGGTGTAGCAGAGAAGCTCAAGACCTGGAATTGCCAGGTACCACTGAAGGTGAGGGTGTAAATGGGGTTAAAAACAAGAGGACTGGTTACAAAGCAGTTCAGGGAGCAGTTAGACTGTAAATCCCTTTCCCACCCAGGTAACAACTGGAGGGTTGGTCTCTGAAAAGACTGAACCAGTGAGGCTTCATGTGATAGCAAAAGAGGGAGATATGCTGAAAATGGGAAGTTTTGGTAGATGGCAACATTCTGATCACAGAGTTGGGCTTCCCCCAGTGAGAGACTGTACCATCTGGAGGCTGGAACAACAACAACAAAAAAGCACAACCTAAAAGTTAAGAGTTAATGCTTTATTCTGACTTCCCTGGTGGCTCAGAGGGTAAAGAATCTGCCTGCAATGCAGGAGATGTGGGTTCGATCCCTGGGTTGGGAAGATCCCCTGGAGGAGGGCATGGCAACCCACTCCAGTATTCTTGCCTGGAGAATCCCGATGGACAGAGGAGCCTGGCAGGCTACAGTCCATGGTCTATGGTCTATGGTCTATGGTCACAAACAGTTGGACACAACTGAGCAACTAAGCACAGCATGTTTTATTTAGCAGATATTCTGAGGACTTCAAGCCTGAGAGATAGGACTCTCAGGTCACTCTGAGGAACTTCTCTGAAGAGGGGGGGAGGGGAAGAGCCAGAATCTATAGAAGTTTTTGCAGTAAACCAGGTAGTCAGGACATCAAAAGATTACTATTAATTAAAGAAAACCAGATACCTCAAGTTAAAGAAGTTAGCACTTTTCTATGTATGGGAAGATGCAAGAGTCTGGGCTCAGTGATAATGCACCTCAGCTCTCTGGTGCCGGTATCCTGTGCTTTCTCATCCTGAGTTTCCTGAGGGTGAACCCTTGGGCATGGCTGCAGCCATGGACATTCTGTTACAACCTGAATTCCCTTAGGGCTCCCTGTTCAGATCAGATCAGATCAGTCGCTCAGTCGTGTCTGACTCTTTGCCACCCCATGAATTGTAGCACACCAGGTGTCCCTGTCCATCACCAACTCCCAGAGTTCACCCAGACTCATATCCATCGAGTCAGTGATGCCATCCAGCCATCTCATCCTCTGTCGTCCCCTTCTCCTCCTGCCCCCAATCCCTCCCAGCATCAGTCTTTTCCAATGAGTCAACTCTTTGTATGAGGTGGCCAAAGTACTGGAGTTTCAGCTTTAGCATCATTCCTTCCAAAGAAATCCCAGGACTGATCTCCTTCAGAATGGACTGGTTGGATCTCCTTGCAGTCCAAGGGACTCTCAAGAGTCTTCTCCAATACCACAGTTCAAAAACATCAATTCTTCGGCGCTCAGCCTTCTTCACAGTCCAACTCTCACATCCATACATGACCACAGGAAAAACCATAGCCTTTAGATGAACCTTTGTTGGCAAAGTAATGTCTCTGCTTTTGAATATGCTATCTAGGTTGGTCATAACTTTCCTTCCAAGGAGTAAGCGTCTTTTAATATCATGGCTGCAGTCACCATCTGCAGTGATTTTGGAGCCCCCCAAAATAAAAGTCTGACCCTGTTTCCACTGTTTCCCCATCTATTTCCCATGAAGTGATGGGACCGGATGCCATGATCTTCGTTTTCTGAATGTTGAGCTTTAAGCCAACTTTTTCACTCTCCACTTTCACTTTCATCAAGAGGCTTTTTAGTTCCTCTTCACTTTCTGCCATAAGGGTGGTATCATCTGCATATCTGAGGTTATTGATATTTCTCCTGGCAATCTTGATTCCAGCTTGTGTTTCTTCCAGTCCAGCATTTCTCATGATGTACTCTGCATATAAGTTAAATAAACAGAGTGACAATATACAGCCTTGACGTACTCCTTTTCCTATTTGGACATGGAAACTGTTCCATGTCCAGTTCTAACTGTTGCTTCCTGACCTGCATACAAATTTCTCAAGAGGCAGATTAGGTGGTCTGGTATTCCCATCTCTTTCAGAATTTTCCACAGTTTACTGTGATCCACACAGTCAAAGGCTTTGGCATAGTCAATAAATCAGAAATAGATGCTTTTCTGGAACTCTCTTGATTTTTCCATGATCCAGCAGATGTTGGCAATTTGATCTCTGCTTCCTCTGCCTTTTCTAAAACCAGCTTGAACATCAGGAAGTTCACGGTTCACATACTGCTGAAGCCTGGCTTGGAGAATTTTGAGCATTACTTTACTAGCGTGTGAGATGAGTGCAATTATGCAGTAGTTTGAGCATTCTTTGGCATTGCCTTTCTTTGGGATTGGAATGAAAACTGACCTTTTCCAGTCCCGTGGCCACTGCTGAGTTTTCCAAATTTGCTGGCGCCCTTTCACAGCATCATCTTTCAGGATTTGGAATAGCTCAACTGGAATTCCATCACCTCCACTAGCTTTGTTCGTAGTGATGCTTTCTAAGGCCCACTTGACTTCACATTCCAGGATGTCTGGCTCTAGGTCAGTGATCACACCATCGTGATTATCTGGGTCGTGAAGATCTTTTTTGTACAGTTCTTCTGTGTATTCTTGCCATCTCTTCTTAATATCTTCTGCTTCTGTTAGGTCCATACCATTTCTGTCCTTTATCGAGCCCATCTTTGCATGAAATGTTCCTCTGGTATCTCTGATTTTCTTGAAGAGATCCCTAGTCTTTCCCATTCTGTTGTTTTCCTCTATTTCTTTGCATTGATCGCTGAAGAAGGCTTTCTTATCTCTCCTTGGTATTCTTTGGAACTCTGCATTCAGATGTTTATATCTTTCCTTTTTTCCTTTGCTTTTCGCTTCTCTTCTTTTCACAGCTATTTGTAAGGCCTCCCCAGACAGCCATTTTGCTTTTTTGCATTTCTTTTCCATGGGAATGGTCTTGATCCCTGTCTCCTGTACAATGTCACGAACCTCATTCCATAGTTCATCAGGCACTCTATCTATCAGATCTAGGCCCTTCAATCTATTTCTCACTTCCACTGTATAATCATAAGGGATTTGATTTACGTCATACCTGAATGGTCTAGTGGTTTTCCCTACTTTCTTCAAGTTAAGTCTGAATCTGGCAATAAGGAGTTCATGGTCTGAGCCACAGTCAGCTCCTGGTCTTGTTTTTGCTGACTGTATAGAGCTTCTCCATCTTTGGCTGCAAAGAATATAATCAGTCTGATTTGGGTGTTGACCATCTGGTGATGTCCATGTGTAGAGTCTTCTCTTGTGTTGTTGGAAGAGGGTGTTTGTTATGACCAGTGCATTTTCTTGGCAAAACTCTATTAGTCTTTGCCCTGCTTCATTCCGTATTCCAAGGCCAAATTTGCCTGTTACTCCAGGTGTTTCTTGACTTCCTACTTTTGCATTCCAGTCCCCTATAATGAAAAGGACATCTTTTTTGAGTGTTAGTTCTAAAAGGTCTTGTAGGTCTTCATAGAACCATTCAACTTCAGCTTCTTCAGTGTTACTGGTTGGGGCATAGACTTGGATTACTGTGATATTGAATGGTTTGCCTTGGAAACGAACAGAGATCATTCTGTCGTTTTTGAGATTGCATCCAAGTACTGCATTTCGGACTCTTTTGTTGACCATGATAGCCACTCCATTTCTTCTGAGGGATTCCTGCCCACAGTAGTAGATATAATGGTCATCTGAGTTAAATTCACCCATTTCAGTTCGCTGATTCCTAGAATGTCGACATTCATTCTTGCCATCTCTTGTTTGACCACTTCCAATTTGCCTTGATTCATGGACCTGACATTCCAGGTTCCTATGCAATATTGCTCTTTATAGCATCGGACCTTGCTTCTATCACCAGTCACATCCACAGCTGGGTATTCTTTTTGCTTTGGCTCCATCCCTTCATTCTTTCTGGAGTTATTTCTCCACTGATCTCCAGTAGCATATTGGGCACCTATTGACCTGGGGAGTTTCTCTTTCAGTATCCTATCATTTTGCCTTTTCATACTGTTCATGGTGTTCTCAAGGCAAGAATACTGAAGTGGTTAGGGAGGTTATAATGTGGACTTGATGGATGCAACATCCTTTGTTTACTGTACATCTCTTCCTGTTGGGATCCTTGTTCATATTGTGAATGAAAAAATGTTGCCTGCCATATCAGGTAAAAGATAATGCAGCCGTCAAGCCACTACATCCCCCTAGGTGAGCCCTGAAGGGATTTAGAAAAGACAGAGGAACCAGAAGTCAAATTGCCAACATCCATTGGATTGTAGAGCAAGCAAGAGAATTCTAGAAAAACATCTATTTCTGCTTCAGTGACTATGCTAAAGCCTTTGACTCTGTGGATCACAACAAACTGTGGAAAATACTTAAAGAGATGGGAATACCAGACCACATTATCTGTCTCCTGAGAAAACTTTATGCAGGTCAAGAAGCAACAGTTAGAACCAGACATGGAACAATGGGCTCGTTCAAAATTGAGAAAAGAGTTCATCAAGGCTGTATATTGTCACCTTGCTTATTTAACTTATATGCAGAGTACATCGTATGAAATGCCAGGCTGGATGAATCTGAAGCTGGAATCAAGATTGTAAGGAGAAATATCATCAACCACAGATATGCAGATGATACCACTTTAACAGAAGAAAACAAAGAGGGAAAAAAAAAAGAAAGAAAACAAAGAGGAACTAAAGAGCCTCTTGATGAGGGTGAAAGAAGAGAGTGAAAAACCTGGCTTAAAACTCAACATTCAAAAAACTAAGATCATGGCATGCGGTCCCATCACTTCATGGCAAATGGATGGGGAAAAAATAGAAACAGTGACAGACTTTATTTTCTTGGACCCCAAAATCACTGTGGATGGAGACTGCAGCCATGAACTTAAAAGATGCTTGCTTCTTGGGAAAAAAACTATGACAAATCTAGACAACTTGTTAAAAAGCAGAGACATCACTTTGCTGACAAAAGTCCATACAGTCAAAGCTATGGTTTTACCAGTAGTCATGTACTGATATGAGAGTTGAACCATAAAAAAGGTTGAGTGCTGAAGATGCTTTCAAATTGTGGTGCTGGAGACTGCACCCTTGGACTGCCAGGAGATCAAACCAGTCAGTTCTAAAGGAAGTCAACCCTGAGTATTCATTGGAAGGACTGATGCTGAAACTGAAGCTCCAGTATTTGGCCACCTGATACAAAGAGCCGACTCATTGGAAAAGACCATGATGCTGGAAAGAATGAGAGCAGGAGGAGGAGGGGGTGACAGGATGAGATGGTTGGATGCCATCGTTGACACAATGGACATGAGTCTGAGCAAACTCTGAGAGACAGTGAAGGACAGGTAAGTCTCGCATGCTGCAGTCCACAGGGTTGCAAAGACTCAGGCATGACTTAGCAATGACAATAACATGACAATAACAACAACCCTTCATTAATTTTCACATATTTAATCTCAAAATCATCTAAATAGCTGATAACATAAATATCAGCACCAAAATTGCAACTAGCTGTTGAATAACCATCAACAGAAAGATGCTGGAACCTACCAAAAAAAGATATCCCACATCCAAAGACAGGGAGGAAGCTGCAGCGAGATGGTAGGAGGGGCACAATCACAATAAAATCAAACCCCTTACCCACTGGGTGGGTGGCCCACAAACTGGAGAACAATAATACCAAAGAAGTTGTGAAGGTTCTGAACCCCACATCAGGCTTCCCAGCCTGGGGATCTGACAAAGGGCCTGGAAATCCCCATGGACTCTGACCTTGAAGGTCAGCAGGATTTGATTATAGGACTTCCACAGGACTCTGGGTAACAGAGACTCCAGTCTTGGAGTGCACAAATGAAATCTTGTGTACGCCAAGACCCAGAGGAAAGGAGTAGTGACCTCACAGGAGACTGAACCAAAACTACCTACTAGTGTTGGAGGGTCTCCTGTGGAGGTGAGGGTTGGCAGGGGCTCACCATAGGGACAGTGGCACTGGCAGCAGCAGTCCTGGAAGGCCCCTTTTGGCATAAGCCCTCTTGGAGGTTGCCTTTAACCCTACTATAGAACCTGTAGACCCCAGGGCTGGGTTGCCTCAGGCCAAACAATAGGGAGGGAGTACCACCCTACCCATCAGCAGATGATTGGATTAAAGCTTTACTGAGCAAGGCCTTGCCCACCAGAGCAAAACCTAGGTTTCCCACTCCCAGTCCCTCCAATCAGGAAGCTTACACGAGCCTCTTAGCTTCCTCCTTTAGAGTGCAGAGAGAAGAAGCAACAAGAGGCAGGTGGTGGTCTGGGCAGGTGGTCTGGTATTCCCATCTCTTTCAGAATTTTCCACAGTTTACTGTGATGCACATAGTCAAAGGCTTTGGCATAGTCAATAAAGCAGAAATAGATGTTTTTCTGGAACTCTCTCTTGCTTTTTCGATGATCCAACGGACGTTTGTAATTTGATCTCTGGTTTCTCTGCCTTTTCTAAAACCAGCTTGAACGTCTGGAAGTTCACAAGCCTGGCTTGGGGAATTTACATATTGATAATTACCTTAAATGTAAATTGATTAAATGCACCAACCAAATGACATAGACTAGCTGGGCGAATGAAAACATGTGCATGTATGCACTTCCACTTACTACATCACTCTGCTTGACGCCCTCGAACTGTATGTAATTATTTTATATTGTTAGGTTAATCATGTTCCCATTATGGCTTGCAACTGTAATTATCTTTTTTAAGGGGGGCGGTTCTGGCTGTTGATTGTGAAAACTGACAAACATCTTTTACTATTGTGATTATGTAACTATTACTCACTTAATACCATGTATCATGATTGGTCAACAGAAAAATAATAGAACTCTATATCAACAAGGGAAGTGAAAGTCGTTCAGTCATGCTCGATTCTTTGCGACCCCATGGACTGTGACCTGCCAGGCTCCTTTGTTCATGGAATTCTCCTGGCAAGAATATTGCCGCCGCCGCCACCGCCAAGTCGCTTCATTCGTGTCCGACTCTGTGCGACCCCACGGACTGCAGCCTACCAGGCTTCTCCATCCATGGGATTCTCCAGGCAAGAATACTGCAGTGGGTAGCTGTTCCCTTCTCCAGGGGATCTTCCCAATCCAGGGCTTGAACCCAGGTCTCGTGCATTGCAGGCAGATTCTTTACTGTCTGAGCCACCAGGGAAGCCCAAGAACAGGGAAGTGGTTTGCCATGCCCACCTCCAGGGGATCTTCCTGACCCAGGGATCAAACCTGTGTCTCTCACATCTCCTGCATTGGCAGGCAGGGTCTTTACCACTAGCACCATCTGGGAAGCCCCTATAGCATCAAAACTAGGATCGAATAGAAAAACCTGTAATCACTTTTGAAAATCCAGATGCATATCAGAATTACCTTGAAATTTTTTGAAAAATACATATGCTCAGTTATTGCTCTGTTCTCCAGAGTTCTAGATATGTTTCTAATGAGCAGCCATGTTTAAAAACAACTGGACTGGATGATGATCGTTTACTTTTATCTAGCTTGTTCCACTTTTTCTATTTCATATCCAGTGCTCCCATTTCATTTAGTTTGTTTTCCATTTCTCCATCTCTTCTTTTTTTAAAAAATTCTTTCTCAAGCCTTTATCAAGCATAATACAAAAGTTTTGTGTACAAATATATAAATAGTATGCATATTATATATCTTAGTAAAGTTCTGAATTTTTGCCAGACTAAAAAGTTATGATATTTTGACTCCACTTGTTTGACTTAGCATGAGTAGAATGCTAGATTTTTAATTTTAAAAATAGATATGCCTCAAGCAACAAAGATTTACTGTGTAGCACAGGGGAACTATAGTCAATATCTTGTAATAACTTATAATGGAAAATAATCTGAAAAATTATATATGTGTATATGTATAACTGAATCACCTTGTTGTACACCTGAAACCTTGTAAGTCAACTACACTAATAATATATACATATTATAAAATTTTAAAATTGAAAAAAAAATTCCTCAGTGGGTAGATGAAAAGGCAAGTCTCAGAAAGGTCAAATAATTTGTTCTTGGTCACACAGCTAATCAGATTCAAACACAGTCTGTTCATCCCTCCTCACTCAGAGGAAAGATAGGAACTTAAGTGTGAGACTTGGGATAGAATTAAGGCAATGGGAGAAAAAGAGCCTAAGGTATTCGCAATACCCAAAGGATAAAAAGAAAACACTGGGGGCTTCCCTGATGGCTCAGTGGTAAAGAATCCACCTGCCAATGCAGGAGACACAGGATCAATCCCCGATCCAGGAAGATCCCACATGTTGCAGAGCAACTAAGCTAGTGCACTACAACTACTGAGCCTGTGCTCGAGTCTTGGAGTCACAACTACCTAGGCTCATGAACCCTAGAGCCTGTGCTCCATACAAGAGAAGCCATCGCAATGAGAAGCCCGTGCATCGCAACTAGAGTGGCCCCCTGCTCTCTACAACCAGAGAAAAGCCTGTGCAGTAACACAGACCCAGCACAGTCAAAAATATATAAATAAATAAAATTATATATATATATATATATAAAGAAAGAAACACTGCTGGCCATTGGATTCCCCCATGGTAGGTGGTCAATGCTAGACCAGCTTCCTGGACTGTGTTAGCATATTCATTCCTTTATTCATCAAATATTTATCCTGTACCTAGTCTGAAGTAGCCCTGCTCTAGCTGCTGGAGATACAGAGCTGAGCACAGCAAGAAAGGTCCTTCATTGACCTTATATTCTGGTCATGGGGAGAACGTGGGGAGAGACAGACAATACTCAAGTAAACAAATGAGATCATTTCAGATATGGCCAGGTGCTGGGAAGAAAATTATACCCAGTGATGTGATAGAGAAGAACTGGATGAGCCTACTTTAAATTCAGTGACAATCAGGTGACACCTCTGATGAGGTGACATTTGAGCTGAGAGCTGGCTATTATAAACTGGGGCAGACAGTTCCAGACAGAGACAGGGCCAGTCGCACAAGGATCTGTACTCAGAAGGGCTCTTTGCTTGGTTTAATACTCTGCTAACATATCTTGAAATTCTTAACAATTTTTAAATAAGGGGCCCACATTTTCATTGTTCACTTGAGCTCTTGTTTTACACTCGGAAATGAATTGTCCAAGGAGACACACATGCTGATAAAGCAAAAGACTATTGGGAAGAGGCTCCCAGGCAGAGAGCAGAAAGGTAAGGGAACCCAGGTGAACTGCTCTGCCACATGGCTCACAGTCTCAGGTTTTATGGTAATGGGGTTAGTTTCTGGGTTGTCTGTGGCCAGTCATCTCGCTTGGTCCATATTGGTCTGACTCAGGGTCCTTCCTGGTGGTGTGCACATCTCTCAGCCAAGATGGATTCCAGCACAAAGGAGTCTGGGAGGTTGGTAGAACAATATTATGAACTCCCTCCTTTGGGCACCTCCCAAGTCTTCCTGGTTAGTTTTGGGTGGCAGCACCATGTTACTTATGTGAAGTGAAAGAGTCGCTTAGTCGTGTCCGACTCTTTGTGACCCCATGGACTGTAGCCTGCCGGGCTCCTCTGTCCAAGGGATTTTGCAGGCAAGAATATTGGAGCGGGTTGCCATTCCCTTCCCAGAGGATCTTCCCAACCCAGGGATCGAACCCATGTCTCCTGAACTGCAGGTAGATTCTTTACTGCCTGAGCCACCAGGGAAGGAGAAACCTCCTATTGCGAGACAACTCATGCAAGTGGTTATCATTAAGCCTGGCCAAGGCAGTGGTTTCAGTCAAGGGTCCTCTAACAGAAAGGGAGGCAGGGACTGTCTTACCTAGGAGGACCTCAAAGTCATGGCAAGAAGCTGGAGCGCCACACGAGGCGGGGTCTTTGGCAGATCTAGAGGAAAAAAGCAATGTGACCCTATTAACATTTTCAAGAGCTCCGTCATTGCCTATAAGGAGTATGGATTGTAAGGGGGCAAGAATGGACGTGGGAAGAACAGAAATGCATCTACTGCAGTAAATTCCATGAGAGATGATAAATGGTGATGACCTGGACTAAGGTGGTAGTTGCCGTCCATGGGGTTGTAAAGAGTCAGACACGACTGAGCGACTGACAGAACAATAGATATGGAGAGAAAGTAACTTAAGGTACATTTTGAAGAAGGATTTGGTAAGATAATGGATTGCTGCTGCTGCTAAGTCACTTCAGTCGTGTCCGACTCTGTGCGACCCCATAGACGGCAGCCCACCAGGTTCTGCCGTCCCTGGGATTCTCCAGGCAAGAACACTGGAGTGGGTTGCCATTTCCTTCTCCAATGCATGAAACGGAAAAGTGAAAGTGAAGGCACTCAGTCGTGTCTGACTCTTAGCAACCCCATGGACTGCAGCCTACCAGACTCCTCCATCCATGGGATTTTCCAGGCAAGAGTACTGGAGTAGGGTGCCATTGCCTTCTCCGAATATAATGGATTAGATGTTGCTAATAAGAAAAGGAGAGAATCAAGAACGGCTTCCACGTTCCTAGTATGAATAACCAATGGAATGTGGAGTCATTTGCTGAGATTGGGAAGGTTGGGTGGGTGGCAGACAAATTTAGAGGGTATAAAGAGTTGCATTTTGGATGTGATAAGCCTGAGATGTCTCTGAAAATTAAAATGGAGATGAAAAGAAATTGTCCATGTGGATCTTGAGTTTAGAGGAGATTCTCAAAATGGGGTCAGAATAACGCAAGAGTGCTGTTTAAAATGCAGATTATGGTGTCCCCTGTCTCCAGTTCTGCCAAATCTGAACACCACCTCCACCCCCCAAAACATGATTCCGATGACCATGAAAATCTGAAGCCTGCTACTCTAAGAGATTCTATGAGGTCAGAGCCCACAGCATCTACTTCCTTTCTGCAGATTCTTCAGGCTGAGCAATGAACCAGGCACTTAGGGAGACTTACTGAATATTTAACCTTCAGCTGACCTGTGTGACCTGTGTGCTGGGAAAGATTGAAGGCAGGAGGAGAAGGGGACAGCAGAGGATGAGATGGTTGGATGGCATCACCGACTCAATGGACATGAGTTTGAGTAAACTCCGGGAGTTGGTGATGGACAGGGAGGCCTGGAATGCTGCAGTCCATGGGGTCGCAAAGAGTTTGAACTGAGTGACTGAACTGAGCAACTGAACTGAACTGTGATAATAATGTCCCCTGACCCCCAAACTTTGTGGGAGACAAACGTGATTTAGATATAATTCTTAATGTTCCCAGGCCAGGTGTAGGGATAGGAATGAGTTTGTAAGGGGTACTGTGTGGGTTCAAAGGAAAAGTCAACTCTTGGTTGTTACTTTGTTTTGGTTTTTGGGTTTGGGGTTTTTTTGGTGCTGAAATCTGGGAATGTCACCTCCTTTTGATAGGAGAAGACAGAACATGATGAATGTCTGAAATAGATATTTTCCAATTTTATTCTTGTCAAATGTGTTTATTTTTTCCACATATCATCATAAATAATTTAATCTACATATACAAGTGTAATCTTCCCCCAAATTTTTAAAGCAGTCTTCTTCTTAAAAAAATAACATGGTTTTCCCTCTCCTACTTCCCTGACCAGCTAATCCATATCTACAGCCCCAGTTGGTATTCACTCTTTTTTTTTTTTTTTTGCCACACTGCACTGTTTGTGGGATCTTAGTTCCCTAGCCAGAGACTGAACCCTGGTCCACAGCAGTGAAAGCACTGACTCCTAACCATAGGACCTCCAGGGAATTCCATGTATTCATTCATTAAAAAAAAAAAAAACACACTCATATAATTGTATACTCACACATATATATACACATATATGTGAAATATTTTTGTTGTTAGTCTTAAAAATACATGTTCACGTTATTCACACTTTCCTGCATCTTGCTTTTCTTATACAACCATTCCTCATGAGGATTGCTCCAAGACAATTGGTACAGCTCTCATTCTTTTTAAAAACCGCATAATATTCCATTGTGTGTCATCCTTTATTCAACCACTCATTGACGGGTGTTCACTGTTTCCGGTGTCTTTGTTATTAATGCTACACTGAGCATCTTTGTACACTTTCATACACTTGTCCCTGTGTAGTGGTGGTTTCATTTCCATCAGATAAATTCACAAGAGTGGGATTGCTCAGTTAAAGAGTAGAAGGGTTTTAAATATTAATAGATATTGTCAGGTTACTTTTCAGAGCGGTGGCACCACCTCCTTCCCTCAACAATACCCGACAACATCCTAGAATCCACCTTTCTCCATATTCCTTCCAGAAAGTGATGACTTGGCATCCTTTAATTTTGGTAAGTCTGGTGGGTATAAAGTGACATGTTATTTTGCTATTTAATGTTCCATTTCTCTATCTACTTATGAATTTCAAGTAATTCTTCATGAATTTCAATGGCTCGGCGGGTAAAGAATCTGCCTGCAATGCAGGAGTTGCAGGTTTGATCTCTGGTTGGAAATATCCCCTGGAGAAAGAAATAGCAACCCACTCCAGTATTCCTGGCTGAAAAATCCCATGGACGGGGAGCCTGGCAGACTATAGTCCAAAGGGTCGCAAAGAATCGGACATGACTGAGCAGGAGCATGACCTTGCCATTTTTCTATGGGGTTGTCTTGAATTTGTAAGAATTTTCTGTATGGTAGAGCTGTTAACCTATGATTTCCCAACTGCATTGCACATTTAGAAAAAAATCTATTGTTAATCTAAACAACTGTGTTTATGGTCTATTTTTCCATCCAAAAATGGAACTTTCTTCAGTTTTAGTGAAAGTCGTGTCTGACTCTTTGTGAGTCTGTGGACCCCAGTCCATGGAATTCTCCAGGCCAGAATATAGGAATGGGTAGTTGTTCCCTTCTCCAGGGGATCTTCCTGACCCAGGAATCGAACTGGGGTCTCCTGTATTGCAGGTGGATTCTTTACCAGCTGAGCTACCAGGGAAGCCCTTTTTCAGCTTTACTGAGATATAATTGACATATAACATTGTATAAGTTTAAGGTGTACATCATGATCATTTGATAGATGTGTATATTGCAAAATGATTTTTTTAACGTATATAGTTCTGTTACAGCTTTGGAGTTTTTAGTCTTGGTTAAGATTTTCTCATCCTTACATTGTACATGTAGGCTTCTAGATTTTCATACAAGATTTTATGAAATTATTTCAAGATACAATTGACATACAATATTAAGGTGTACAAATTATTGGTTTGATACCTTTACATATAGCAATATGATCACTACAGTAGTGTTAGCTAAAACCTCCATCATATTTATCATTTCATTTTTTTGTGTGTTGAGAACGGTTAAGATTTAGTCTCTCAGCATTTTTGAAGTTTATAATACAGTATTATTGCATACTTTCACTATGTTGTGAATTAGATCTCCAGAACTTCTCTATCCACTAGTTGTAAAATAAGTCACTTTTTTACATTTAAAAATTTTAATGCATCTAAAGTTCTTTTTTGTATTTGGTGTAAGATAAAGCTCTAGTTTTATTTCTTTCATTTGGAAAGCCTGCTTTTGCAAAATCATTTTCCTTTTTTTTCCCTGGTTAACTTAACAACCCCCTGTGTTATATCTTAGAAACTGATGTTTGTGTGTGTTAGTCATTCAGTCCTGTCAGACTCTTTGCGACCCCATGGACTGTATGTAGCCCGCCAGGCTCCTCTGTCCTGGAATTCTCCAGGCAAGAATACTGGAGTGGGTTGCCAGTCCCTTCTCCAGGGGATCTTCCCAAAACAGGGATCGAACCTGGGTAGTGGGACTTATTTCTGGATTCTCTATTCTGTTCTGATCTGTTTATCCATTCCCATACCAATACTATGTCGATTTAACTCTGGGGGCTTCATAGTCTGTAAGGCAAGACCTCTTTCATTCTGTTCCTTTTCATAGTTTTCTTGGCACTCATTATCATCTGTAAAGTTTAAGATCATTGTAATCAATTAAAAAAAATTTTTTTGAACGTAGAATGGTTAAGACAGTGGATCGAAAGAGTGAGCATTTGAGAAGACAGTCAGCCAGGGCAAAATTAAGTAGGGGAAAAAAACAACACTGGACAGGAGACGGGGATTTGGTGGGGATCGCCGTAGCTCGAGGCCTTAGGGGAGAGGAGACAGGGAGAGGGTTGGAGGAAAACTTGTTTACTGTATTCTGTTTTGGACACCGGGGACTAAAAGGAGGTCCAACTTGGGACAGTCACATTCCTTCATGTTCGGATCTGTCCCAGCCCCACCCGGAAGTCCGCGAACAGCTGCAGGGCTGCAATGAGAATGTGTGTGCTGCCACCTACTGTCGACTAGAGGCAGTGCGGACGAGCCTTCTCAGAGGAGACTAATGGAGATCTCAGACTAGACCAGGCGGGTCCAGACCAGAAACAATCTTTCCCAGAAGCCTTCAGCTCTGGGCAGAAGATCCACTGTGTATGTGTGTGTGTGTGTGTCGGAGAGGGGAGGAGTTCTTAGCCTGCACCTCCAGATGTCTAGTCAGACCCAGAAACGGCTTCAAACTTCCTGAACTCGAATCTCCCCCATCCCCACATCTTCTGATTTGCTAGGATTTGGAGCCACTGGTAGGGTCTTTTCCTGCCTTCCCTGAGATGATCATCTAGTGGGGGAGATAATAAGTCATTCCCCAAATTGTTTGATAAGTGAATCATGCAAGACAAGTCCGAGGGTGCTGCCGCTGAATGGGGTACGGTCAGTTCTAGTTCTGCGGTAGGAAAGTTCTAAAGGGCAGGAAGGGAAAGGGCTGGTGGAAGGCAGCCAGTCCTCAGAGAATGGCTCCAATTTGGGGCAGCAGGGAAGGGAGAATATATGACAAACAGGAGGAACGAGGATAAAGGACTTCCATTTCCAGTAATAATGGGCTACTGTTAGACCAACCTTCCCACTGAAAACAACAGCAAATGATGCATAAAAGATTTTTTAAATCTCAACGATATCACAGATATTTGACAAAAGAGTTAATGAATTTCCAGGTGAAGCCTAAGGTGAAGTGGGATCCCAGAAAGGCATTGAAAGATGGAGCAGAAGAAATTACCCAGAATGTGGAAAAGAGGGGCAAAAAGAGAAAGGAGACTGACAGACATGGAGGATAAATTTTAAAAAGTCAATCATAGATTAATCAGAGTTCTAGAAGAAAAAGACAAGACAGTGTGGCAAGGATAAGATTTGAAAGATAATGACTACAAATTTTCCAGTATTGATAAGGCATCAATCCACAAGTTCTAGGAGTCCAAATACCCAAACAGGATACATAAAACAGAACCTGCATGTAGATACGTCACAATGAAACTTCAGAATGACAAATCTAGAAAGAAAACCTTCAAAGTAGTCTTCTCAACCCGATAATGGAATCTAGAAGACAGTGGAATGAATGATACCTTGAACATGCTGGAAGAAAGTAACTTCTGACCTAGAGTTCAACCATGAATTTTCAAAGAAAGCTAGTGAAACTAAGAAAGTTTGCTACCAGCAGAGCCTCACTGAAGGAAATTCTAAAGGTTGCAATTCAAGCAGAAGGAGAGGGATGCCAAAGGGAAGGTCTAAGATGCAGGAAGGAATGAAGACTTGCATACAAAAGCGGAAACAACCCAAACATCTATCAACAGATGAAAGGATAAACAGAAGTGGAACTTCCATCGATGGAATATCATTCAGTCATGAAAAGGAATGAGGTATTGACATATGTTATGATGCATAGGAACCTGGAATGTCAGGTCCATGAATCAAGGCAAATTGGAAGTGGTCAGACAAGAGATGGCAAGAGTGAATGTCGACATTCTAGGAATCAGCGAACTGAAATGGACTGGAATGGGTGAATTTAACTCAGATGACCATTATATCTACTACTGCGGGCAGGAATCCCTCAGAAGAAATGGAGTGGCCATCATGGTCAACAAAAGAGTCCGAAATGCAGTACTTGGATGCAATCTCAAAAACGACAGAATGGTCTCTGTTTGTTTCCAAGGCAAACCATTCAATATCACAGTAATCCAAGTCTATGCCCCAACCAGTAACACCGAAGAAGCTGAAGTTGAACAGTTCTATGAAGACCTATAAGACCTTTTAGAAATAACACCCAAAAAAGATGTCCTTTTCATTTATAGGGGACTGGAATGCAAAAGTAGGAAGTCAAGAAACACCTGGAGTAACAGGCAAATTTGGCCTTGGAATACGGAATGAAGCAGGGCAAAGACTAATAGAGTTTTGCCAAGAAAATGCACTGGTCATAACAAACACCCTCTTCCAACAACACAAGAGAAGACTACACATGGACATCACCAGATGGTCAACACCCAAATCAGATTGATTATATTCTTCGCAGCCAAAGATGGAGAAGCTCTATACAGTCAGCAAAAACAAGACCAGGAGCTGACTGTGGCTCAGACCATGAACTCCTTATTGCCAAATTCAGACTTAACTTGAAGAAAGTAGGGAAAACCACTAGACCATTCAGGTATGACCTAAATCAAATCCCTTATGATTATACAGTGGAAGTGAGAAATAGATTGAAGGGCCTAGATCTGATAGAGTGCCTGATGAACTGTGGAATGAGGTTCGTGACATTGTACAGAGGACAGGGATCAAGACCATCTCCATGGAAAAGAAATGCAAAAAAGCAAAATGGCTGTCTGGGGAGACCTTACAAATAGCTGTGAAAAGAAGAGAAGCGAAAAGCAAAGGAGAAAAGGAAAGATATAAGCATCTGAATGCAGAGTTCCAAAGAATAGCAAGAAGAGATAAGAAAGCCTTCTTCAGCGATCAATGCAAAGACATAGAGGAAAACAACAGAATGGGAAAGACTAGGGATCTCTTCAAGAAAATCAGAGATACCAAAGGAACATTTCATGAAAAGATGGGCTCGATAAAGGACAGAAATGGTATGCTGCTGCTGCTGCTAAGTCGCTTCAGTCGTGTCCAACTCTTAGCGACCCAATGGATTGCAGCCCACCAAGCTCCTCCGTCCATGGGATTTTCCAGGCAAGAGTACTGGAGTGGGGTGCCATTGCCTTCTCCGAGAAATGGTATGGACCTAACAGAAGCAGAAGATATGAAGAAGAGATGGCAAGAATACACAGAAGAACTGTACAAAAGAGATCTTCACGACCCAGATGATCACGATGGTGTGATCACTGACCTAGAGCCAGACATCCTGGAATGTGAAGTCAAGTGGGCCTTAGAAAGCATCACTACAAACAAAGCTAGTGGAGGTGATAGAATTCCAGTTGAGCTATTCCAAATCCTGAAAGATGATGCTGTGAAAGGGCTGCACTCAATATGCCAGCAAATTTGGAAAACTCAGCAGTGGCCACAGGACTGGAAAAGGTCCGTTTTCATTCCAATCCCAAAGAAAAGCAATGCCAAAGAATGCTCAAACTACTGCATAATTGCACTCATCTCACACACTAGTAAAGTAATGCTCAAAATTCTCCAAGCCAGGCTTCAGCAATACGTGAACCGTGCACTTTCAGATGTTCAAACTGGTTTTAGAAAAGGCAGAGGAAGCAGAGATCAAATTGCCAACATCCGCTGGATCATGGAAAAATCAAGAGAGTTCCAGAAAAACATCTATTTCTACTTTATTGACTATGCCAAAGCCTTTGACTGTGTGGATCACAATAAACTGTGGAAAATTCTGAAAGAGATGGGAATACCAGACCACCTGATCTGCCTCTTGAGAAATTTGTATGCAGGTCAGGAAGCAACAGTTAGAACTAAACATGGAACAACAGACTGGTTCCAAATAGGAAAAGGAGTATGTCAAGGCTGTATATTGTCACCCTGTTTATTTAACTTATATGCAGAGTACATCATGAGAAACGCTGGACTGGAAGAAACACAAGCTGGAATCAAGATTGCCGGGAGAAATATCAATAACCTCAGATATGCAGATGATACCACCCTTATGGCAGAAAGTGAAGAGGAACTAAAAAGCCTCTTGATGAAAGTGAAAGTGGAGAGTGAAAAAGTTGGCTTAAAGCTCAACATTCAGAAAACGAAGATCATGGCATCCGGTCCCACCACTTCATGGGAAATAGATGGGGAAACAGTGGAAACAGGGTCAGACTTTTATTTTGGGGGGCTCCAAAATCACTGCAGATGGTGACTGCAGCCATGAAATTAAGAGACGCTTACTCCTTGGAAGGAAAGTTATGACCAACCTAGATAGCATATTCAAAAGCAGAGACATTACTTTGCCAACAAAGGTTCATCTAGTCAAGGCTATGGTTTTCCCTGTGGTCATGTATGGATGTGAGAGTTGGACTGTGAAGAAGGCTGAGCGCTGAAGAATTGATGCTTTTGAACTGTGGTGTTGGAGAAGACTCTTGAGAGTCCCTTGGACTGCAAGGAGATCCAACCAGTCCATTCTGAAGGCGATCAGTCCTGGGATTTCTTTGGAAGGAATGATGCTAAAGCTGAAACTCCAGTACTTTGGCCACCTCATGCGAAGAGTTGACTCATTGGAAAAGACTCTGATGCTGGGAGGGATTGGGGGCAAGAGGAGAAGGGGAGACAGAGGGTGAGATGGCTGGATGGCATCACCGACTCGATGGACATGAGTCTGAGTGAACTCCGGGAGTTGGTGATGGACAGGGAGGCCTGGCGTGCTGAGATTCATGGGGTCGCAAAGAGTTGGACACAACTGAGCGACTGACCTGATCTGATGATACATATGAATCTTTAAAACATTAAGTTAAATAAAATAAGCCAGACACAAAAGGTCACATACTGAGTGATCCTGTTTATGTGAAATATCCAAAATGGGGAAGTCCATAAAGACAGAAGGTAGATTAGTGGTTGCCCAGACTAGGGTAAGAAAGTATGGGGATGACTACTAATGAGTACAGGATTTATTTTGGGGGATGATAAAAATGTTATGAAAGTGTCTGATGATTGTACAATCTTGTGACTGTATTAAAAACCACTGAACTCTACACTTACAATGATGAACTCTATCTCAATTCAAAGAAATTTTTTAAGAAGTGAAAAGATCTGTACACAAATCTAAATAAGTATTGATGATATAAATAATAATAATAATAATGTCCAGTGAGGTTAAAGAAGAGAATTAAAATGTACAACATAAATGGTAAATTCTATTAAACAGTTCTTTGGTCCAGGAGGAAAGCAAGTAAATATATTGATTAGCTTTAGACTTTGATGCACAGTGTAGTGTTTAGGGTACAGGCCAAAACAATATGCCCTCTATGTAATTATATAATTTGTAGAATCATCAATAAAGGAATAGGAACAAAGGCATGGAAATGGCAATCAGGCCCGGTGTGGCCAATCCATCTATTCGCAATAACACTGGCTGCCCGGGACCTGTTACTGGTTGGAGTGGACAGAGATTAGAGGAATCATAAGGAGGACCTGAAGGGTTGCCTGATCCACTGCTCTCTTTCACGTGACCAGGTATGCAGTGGTTCATCCTAGGTTCCAGGCATGGTGCTGAGCGGTACTGGGGCCACAGTGGTGCCTGAACTCAGTTTTCAGGGAACTGTAGGTTCCGGAGAGGAAGCTGGAGTTGTGAACCAGGGCCCAGCCGCACAGAGACTGGTAGGTCAGAGCAAGGAGCTCACCACTGATGCCAAGGGCAGTGGAAAGTCATTGACAGGTTTTTGGGAGTGGATGAGGTGATCATGCCAGCTGGGGTGCAGAATGACTTGGGAGGAGACGTAAGGGGAACCATAATAGAGATCTCACTGAGAGACGGGGAGAATGGAGTGCGTTGGGCAGATGTGGGAGAGTAAATGGAGAGGACTGGGGGGAGTAGGGGAGAAGAGTCCAGGAAACTGAGAGGCAGAGGTCCAGGGACTTCCCAGGCTCCTCAAAGTGCTGGTGGCTGAGCCAAGGCTGAGACTGCACCAGGGTCTCTTCACCACAATGTAGCATGTAGCATTAGAGACACGCTAACAACCATGTGGAAATACGGGCCCATGAGAATCAGACGGTCAGAAGCCAGGAAACCCAGATTTGGCATCCTCAGCTTGCGAGTGACAGTTGAACCTACAAGAGGCCGAGTTGTCTGGGGAAAAAGCATGAGGGAAAGATGAGAAGCACAGCACACAGCTGGGCTAGCCCGTGGGCGTGGAACTAGCAGAGAGCAGGAGAGGGGGCTTCCAGCATAGCCCTTAACAGACCCCAGGCTTTACCACTGTAGGATCCCAGGCCTCTCCCTAGCATCTGCTTCTGTGGTGGACAGACTCTAAGATGTCCCCACCTCCTGGGGTTTATGTTCTTCTGCGATCCCTTTTCCTTGCTTGTGGGAGGATCCCTCTAGTTGGTTCTAATTTTGTAGAATCTGGCAGAGGGGATGGGATGTCAGGCCCATGATTGGTTACATTTATATATGATTTATATATGACTCCTTGCTAGACAGCTCACTGGAGAGAAGCTGCTTGCTGGCTTGGGGAAGCAAGAGGCCATGGGAGGTGTGATGGCAAGTGTCACGTGTCAGCTTGGCCAGGCTCTAGTACCCCCTTATTCAATCCCATCCACTTATCTAGATGTTTCTGTGGAAGTAATTTGTAGATGTGGTGAATACTACAGTTGACTCTAAGTAAAGGAGATTGTTCCTGGTAATGTGGGTGTGTGCTGCATCCTAAGTCGCCTCAGTCGTGTCTGACTCTTTGCGACCCCATGGACTGCAGCCCACCAGGCTCCTCTGTCCTTGGGATTCACCAGGCAAGAATACTGGAGTCGGTTGGCATGCCCTCCTCCAGGGGATCTTCCCCACCCAGGGATCGAACCTGCATCTCTTATGTCTCCTGCACTGGCAGGCGGGTTCTTTACCACTAGTGCCATGTGGCCTCATCCAATCAATCAAAAGGCTTTAAGAATAAAACTGGGGAGTTTCCTGGCAGTCCAGTGGGTTAGAACTCTGGGCTTACCCTGCAGGGGACAAAGGTTCCATCCCTGGTCAGGGAACTTGCAAGCTGTGCCAAACAAGAAAAAAAGAAAAAGAATAACAAAACTGAAGTTTCTCTGAGGAATAAAGAAGTTCTGCCTTAAGACTGCAGCTTTAGCTCCTGCCTGACTGTTTCTACCCTGCTGATCTGCCCTGTGAATGTCATACTTGCCAGCCCCCTTTTGGATGTAAGCTAACTTCTTGGAATAAATATCTTTATACCCACTGGTGCTGGGTATAAAGCACATCCTACTGGTGCTTTTTCTCTGGAGGACACTGACTGATAGACTGGGAAACCCCTTGTGGAAAGGAACTGCCTTCAGCCAACAACAGACAAGAAACTGAGATGGTCAGTATACCCTGGAGGAAACGAATTTTGCCAAAAACCTGATGGAATTTGGAAACAGAGTCTTCTCTGGTCAAACCTCCAGATAGGAACACAGTCCTGCTGACACCTTGACCGCAGCCTCATGAGACCTTGAGCAGAGGCCCATCCACTAAACCATGCCTCGACTTCTTTTTTGCTGCGCTGCATAGCATGTGG
This sequence comes from Bos indicus x Bos taurus, assembly GCF_003369695.1. NCBI lineage: Eukaryota > Metazoa > Chordata > Mammalia > Artiodactyla > Bovidae > Bos > Bos indicus x Bos taurus. The sequence goes on from NC_040094.1 coordinate 45,367,122, forward strand.
GATTAGTTCCCCGAGCAGAAATCAAACCCTCAGACTTCTGATATGTGTTGTTTTAAGCCATGAGGTTTGTGACAATTTGTCATGTAGCGATAGAAAACTAATACACTTCCCCATCTGTAAAAGAGGGGAGATTATAGTAGTCATCTCATTGAGCCATTATGGAGCTTCAATGAGATAAACCAACAGCGTGCTTGGCACAGGGCCTGGCATGTATTTAGCACACAACAAATCAATAAATGTTAGGCCTGATTTTTCAACATCAGTTTGCGGTGCTCAGAGACTCAGAGACAAACTCAGAAGGTTCAGATTCATGCAGCACACAGACTTATCATATCTCATGAAAGGGGGAAAGCAGTCCTGAGCATTTAAGAGAAGCAGTAGGTAGCATGGGGCTTCCAGATGACTCAGTGGGTAGAGACTCTGCCTGCAATGCAGGAAACGAAGGAGCTGCGGGTTCAATCCCTGGGTCAGGAAGATCCCTTAGAGGAGGGCATGGCATCCCACTCCAGTATTATTGCCTGTAAAATCCCATGGACAGAGGAGCCTGGAGGGCTACTCCAAAGCATTAGGAGGTGAAATTAGTATGTATACACTTATCTACACCGACTGAGCAAAGAAAGATGATCCAATAGACAATTACACCTTGGGAGATGCTCATTTTGCTTAAGCTTCCTATATTCTTGTCAATTCTGTTTGTGTGGTCGCCTCAGTGGTGTCTGGGGATCAGGAAGGACCCTATCCAGCAGAGAACTTTCTCCTCCCTTTATCCCTGGTAAAGAACCTGCCTGCCAATGCCGGAGACGCAGGTTTGATCCCTGAGTCGGGAAGATCCCCTGGAGAAGGAAATGGCAACCCACTCCAGTACTCCTGCTTGGGAAATCCCATGGACAGAGGAGCTTGGTGGGCTGTAGTTCATAGCACACGACCTGACTGAACAGCAACGCCTTATTTCCAGCACTTTACACGGCTACCGCTGCCCCAGGTCCCCGTGTCCAGCAGAGGGCGCTAGGGCCTCAAAATGCAACCAGCAGACGCTTCCGTTTCCTTGGAAGCCTGCAGCCAGGGAGGGAGAGTACCTGACGGGGGTAGGCCTGACTCCAGTCAGACCCTTTGTCCCAACTAGTCCCTTTCACCGCGCACTGGGCAAACTCTCTGGCACCCACCACCAGCTGGTTGTCCAGACTTCACGCTGCTCCTTGGAGCATTTACTCAAGGCTGCAGCCCTCCAGACCTCCCCTTGTTTGAACCCCTGAAGCTTCACTTCAGCAGTGAATCATCCCAGCCCTGTTACTGTTTCCAAATTCCATGACAGCACAGCCGTAAACCTTGGTCTGGGTCTCGAAGGAGCCTTCTGCCAGCCGCCCACAGCCTTGTCCTTTTCCATCCTATTCCAGCTTCTCGAGAAAAAACTCACTCACCCCACCCAGCTTACTTTTGCCTCAAGCTGCTGCAAGGCAAAGGACTATTTTTTTATTTTTATTTTTCCATTCTGTCTTTTGGCTTAACAATTGTTTGGGGCCAAAGTTAGCCTCCTCCAGAAATGAAGATGTCTAATCTTTATAGAGCAACTACTACTGTGCCAGATATTGTTTTGCTCCTGCTGCTGCTGCTAAGTCGCTTCAGTGGTGTCCGACTCTGGGCGACCCCATAGACGGCAGCCCACCAGGCTCCCCCATCTCTGGGATTCTCCAGGCAAGAACACTGGAGCAGGTTGCCATTTCCTTCTCCAGTGCATGAAAGTGAAAAGTGAAAGGGAAGTCGCTCAGTCGTGTCCGACTCTTAGCAACCCCATGGACTGCAGACTACCAGGCTCCTCCATCCATGGGATTTTCCAGGCAAGAGTACTGGAGGGAGGTGCCATTGCCTTCTCCGGATATTGTTCTAACCACTTAACATAATCCTGTGAGGCTCGTTAGACCCATTCTACAGATGAGACAGTTGAGGCACAGCATGGTTCAGGGGCATATCTAAGATCATACAGCTAATAGCTGAGCTGGTAGTCAAAGCCTGGAAGTCTATTTCAGACAACCAGTCTTCTTAAACAAGATGCTATCTGAACCTTTAGCATAGACCTGGGGCTCCATCCCTGATTTCTATAACTGTGCTATCCAATATGGATATCCAGTACGGTATCCATGTGACTACTGAGCAAATCTAAATTGAGAGGTGCTGTGAGTGTTAAATACACACTGAATTCCAAAGACTTAGCTTGAAATACATATGTATATAATATATAGCAATAATAATTTTAATACTGATTGCATGTGGAAATGATATTTTGAATCTATTGAGCTAAATAAAATCTATTATCAAAACTAATTTCACCTGTTTCCTTTTACTCTTTTTAATGTGACTACTAGAACTTTTTATTTTTTAGTAATTTTTTAAAGAACTTTTTAAATGGCTTAGGTGGCTCACCTTTTATCTCCGTGGGAAACAAAAGAGGTCTAGGAACTCTTACCTCGGTGGAAAGACAGACAGGCTCTCAGTTCTAAAATAAGGGAAAACACGGCTTGTGTTATGGCAAGTGAAAACAAGGTGGTGTGAAAGGAGCCCAGGGCCGCTTTCACCGTGGAGGTAGCTTTGAGCAGACTTCCCAAGATCCTGGAGAGAGGAGAGGTGGGGACAGCAAAGGCCAAAGCAGCCAAGCAGCCGGAACAGCAAGTCAAGACAGGGAAGCTGGGGCAGCTCATGCTCCGGGGATAAGTAGTGGAAGCCAAGGCCAGGAGACCTCAGACTGCGGGGGGCTTTGACTGTGAGGCCAAAGGCTCTAGGCAGGACGGAGCTCCAGACACTGAAAGTTGGGGAGGGCCTGGAGGGGCGGGGGAAATTGCCAGTGCGAGGCTCCTGGGGAGACGGGAGAGAGGGCGGGGCAGTGAGTGTCAGGCCCCGCCCCCCTCCTCCTCCCAGCTTTCTCTCCGCTTCCCAGGTCGCCCCTCCTCCAGCTCCTAGAGGGGCGTGCGGGAGAACAGACTCCTCCGAGGAGTTTAGCTGTGGGAGGATGGCTCTTGAGGAGCATTTCCTGCCTTTGGCTCACAACTACTTCCTGCCCAGAGCTCCAAACCCTTGACCCCCATTAAATCCCTTCCTCCCAGGGGAGGTGGGTGGCCACGAGGGCCTCCTGGGTTTCGCAGATCCTGAGACCAGCACCTCCGCCGCAGAAGGAGGCAGAATCCCAGGTGTCCAGAGGCCCAACCTCCCCGGACCCTTCTGAGGACCTGGAGTCCAGGCCTCGCAGTGAAACTCCCCGAGGACAGATTTTGGAGGCGAGAGCCAACCCTGCCTCTCTGCCCTGGGGTGAAGATCTCGCTTTCCTTCCTTTGGGCCTGTTTACCCCTGTGCACCCCTCAGCTCTGGGTGGGAACTCACATCCCTTCTTCATCTATAGGGCAGGTTTTCTTCCCCAACAGAGGATAGGGCTTTGTAAAAGGGGGGTGTGTGCAAATTCCACAGGAAACAGTGCTAAGTGATTCCTTCCCTAGAACCATCTGGGGCCTCCATTTGCAATTTCCTTCCTTGTTCTGCTGTGAGGCTTCTCAGTTCAGTCGTTCAGTCGTGTCCAACTCTTTGCGACCCCATGGACTGCAGCATGCCAGGCTTCCCTGTCCTTCACTATCTCCTGGAGTTTGCACAAACTCATGTCCATTGAGTTGGTGATGTCATCCAACCATCTCATCCTCTATTGTCCACTTCTCCTCCTGCCTTCAATCTTTCCCAGCATCAGGGTCTTTTCCAATGAGTCAGTTCCTCGCATCAGGTGGCCAAAGTATTACAGCTTCAGCATCAGTCCTTCCAATGAATATTCAGGACTGATTTCCTTTAGGGTGGACTGGTTGGATCTCCTCACAGTCCAAGGGACTCTCAAGAGTTTTCTCCAACACAACAGTTCAAAAGGATCAATTCTTCAGCACTCAGATTTCTTTATGGTCCAACTCTTACATCCATACATGACTACTGGAAAAACCATAGCTTTGACTAGACAGACCTTTGTTGGCAAAGTAATGTCTCTGCTTTTTAATATGCTGACTAGGTTGGTCATAGCTTTTCTTCTAAGGAGATTTCCTTCTTTTAATTTCATGGCTGCAGTCACCTAGGCTCCTAGGTCATGAGGTCATGAGGCTCCTAGGATGTGAGTTTTGAGAGCCCACTGAAGGTTGGTAATAGGGGTGGGATCTTCCTTACTTCCCAAGCCTAAACCATGCCTCCCCCGCAACACACACACCCTGAGGTGGGTAGTATAGTATCAATACTTAAAACAGGGAGCCAAGCTGTGCTGTGCTCAGTCGCTCAGTTGTGTCATACTTTTTGCAACTCCATGGACTGTAGCCCACCAGGCTCCTGTGTCCTTGGGATTTTCCAGGTAAGACTATTGGAGTGGGTTGCCATTTCCTCCTCCAGGGGAGGGGGCCACCCAAAACCACCCAGCTCATCTCAGCTCAACTATGAATCCCCTGCTCTACTTCCAAGTCATTCTTGTCCTATTCCCTTCATAAATCCTGAGGACCCCAGTGCCAACAAGCATCCCCAACTCCTCCCAAAAAGCTGTGAGGCAGCGAGCTGCGATGACCCCAGGGGAGCCCTTTGTCGCTGCACCTTGCTATGTCCCTCGATGGCCAGCTGAACCATTATGCTGGACATTTTCTTCTACCTCTCTTTAAAATCAGGGCGAACTCCCTTAAAGGATGGGATCTTCTCTTCCGGGGATGCTCAGTCGCGGTCCAAGGGGAAAGGAAGGCGGGTGGGTGCAGGGAGGCCGCACTAGCGATAGGGTACAGACTCCCTGCCGGCTCCGGAGCCCCCACTGTATCCAGGCTGCCCCCTGGCGGCGACAGAAAAACCTACTACCAGAGACTTTGACCGAAGGGAGGAGAGGACCAAGGACGAAACAACTAAAGGAGTAAGGGGCTTGGACCCCGCCCCTCAACTCACCCTCACCCTCCGCGGGGACCAGACGCCAAGAAACGGATCTGTGTGAGCCTAAGAACTGATGCTGAAGCTGAAACTCCAATACTTTGGCCACCTGATGCGAAGAACCGACTCCTTGGAAAAGACCCTGATGCCGGGAAAGATTGAAGGTGGGAGGAGAAGGGGACGACAGACGATGCGATAGTTGGATGGTATCACCCACGCGATGGACATGAGTTTGAGCAGGCTCCGGGAGCTGGTAATGGACAGGGAAGCCTTGCGGGCTGCAGTCCGTGGGGTCGCAAAGAGTCGGACACGACCTAGCGACTGAACTGAACTGTAAAAGGGCTCTGGGATCCGATTTCACCTTTTTCATTTCCCTAGCGGCAGCACCCTCCCACTGCTTGAATCAGAGCTCTAGGCCCCCAGCCCTACACTGAGGCTCGGTGAATGAAGGGGGAACCCAAACTGCAGCATCCTCGGCGGGGATGGCGGCGGTGGGGGGGCGGGCAGCCAACGGAGAAGAGGCGAGTGTCCGACTTTCTCTGAGACCGAACCTCCGCCTCCCTCATCACCCGGTGCTTGAACCGCCGCTCACCCTCTTTCCCGTCCTCAGATCTCTAAAAACTTCCTTCCGTCTCTCCGCTCCTCCAGATCCAAAAACTAAGCCTGCTACGGAGAGGGGGCGGCAAGTGGGAAGAGAGGAAGGAAGAAGAGGCAGTGCAGTGTGGGTTGAGGAGGGGGTCCTCTCCACCCCCGCCCCATCCCGAACCAAGCCGCCCCTGGCTTGGCACTTCTAGGTGCTTCCTTGTTTGGAGAACTCCAAGGAAGTCGACGGACTAGCGGGAGAGCTGGCGGGTGGAGCGCTGAGGAGAGGGTGGAGGGAGAGAGGAGAGAGGAGGGGGAAGAGGAGCCCAGGCAGGGAGGCTAGGGTTTGCGAGGTAAGGGGGCTCGTCCCCCTCAGCCCCGTGGGTTGCAAAGAATTGCTAATTGCAACTAAACGAGACCTCGGTGTGGGGGAAGGGGCAGTCTCCCGGCTGTCAGGGGCTACCGTCTCTTTGAGTGCCCGGGTAAGGCCAGGCCAGTCTGCTCTTCTCATGTAAAGCAGCTTTTTGTCTGGGGGAGCCAGGGCTGGGGCCAGGGGCTGGGGAAGGGGCCCAAGCCGTTAGCAAGCTTCTTGTTCCCCAGAAAGGGAGAAGGGTGCTGAGGCCTCCTTGGAATGAGGACACCCCCCTCCTGCTCCACTCTCAAGCTTTCTGCGGTGAGGCTTGGTGGGGTGCTGCCCAGCAGGAGGGGGTGGGCCTGGGATCCCAGCACCCCCCTTACAGGGCTGTGGGAAAAAACTGAGCACAAAGAAGGGGGCTGGCCCAGCTGAGTTGGGAGACAGGGCAGCTCTGATCCAGGGATGTCCTGAGCTTGAAGTACCCATGGCTGGAGCCCCTTCTCCCCAGAGAACGGCCCCAGTGGCCACGTGTACCTTCTCTGACTTCCTCATCCACTTTGCCAACCCTTCAACCCTTCTGCACCATGAGGAAGCGTCTTGAGATCCAAGCCTGCTTCCTGTCTGAGCCCAACCCGAAAGGAGAAGGAAGAAAACCTGGAGAGAAATCCTCTAAGCATAGGAACAGAGGAATAAAGCTTCCAGGCCCTGGGGCCATTTAACCTCTTAAAGACCCAAGAGTCTTGCCTTCTAATTTGGATGCTCCATTATATAAGCTTCTATAAACCTGGATAAGAAATTGCATAATGTTATTGAGCCTCACTTTTCTCATCTGTGAAACAGGGGGCAATAATATCATGCTCTAAATGTCCTTGTAAAGATGGAAAGAGATGGAAAGCAGCCCATGGGGCGGTCTCTATTCTCCATGTTATCTCCCCTCTTAGGAAACACTCATCATTTTACACACACACTCCAGGGATAAAGAAGTCTTGGTGTGTGCGTGCATGCTAAGTCGCTTCTGTTGTGTCCAACTCTTTTCGACCCCGTGAACTGTAGCCCACCAGGTCCCTCTGTCAATGGGATTCTCTGGGCAAGAATACCGGAGTGGGTGGCAACGCCCTTCTCCAGGTGATCTTCCCGACCTAGGGATCGAACCCACATCTTTTATGAATCCTGCATTGGCAGGCAAAGGTGTCTTGGAACCTCACATTTAAATTTTCCAGACTGCCTGTGTCAGCTCTTGACAATACACAAAGTGGAACAGATTTTTTTCTCCACAGTTGACTGGTGATGAAACTGAAATTCAGCGGGATAGTCTGATCTCCTGACTTCTCCACCACTTGCTCACCCCACTCCACAGTGTGGCCTCAAGAGATATTATCTCACAGATGAGACCACGGAGCTGAGGGCCAGAGTGAAGCCAGTCCCCATGGCACAGTCCGGGCACCAGCCAGGGTTTCTCAGTCAGATACTTTGTCTTGGTGGCCACCTAGACTCTTCCCCTAAATCAATGTCTGTGTGGCAACTTCAGGACCAGTTGAGTCCCCTTCATTTTATTCCATATCGGGGGTCCCTGGGAAGCAGAGGGGGCCATCTATGGGTAGGAAGGGTTGTTCGTTCCCCCTCCATCCTGGGAGCCTCTGAGATGAAACTTTCCTCTGGGAGGTAGCAGGGAGACCCAGCAATTTCCTGTGTCAAAGAGCAGGGTCTATCAGCTCTGTCTCTTCTCCCTTTTCTTACTAGAAGTTGGTTAGTTCACTCAGGAGTGTCTCCTTCCCCCTTCTGTTACAGGGACCCCATGGTATCTCCTCAACACTATGTGTCACCCTGACTGGGCCCCCATCCTCCCCGCCCCTTGTCCAGGTGGAGCGCGCTGACCCTCGCCTGCCAGACACCCAGGGGCTCCTGATCCCAGAGGGCCTTGGGCCAAGGGGCTCTGGCTTTGGGCCAGTGCCTTTCTTACTGCCTGGCTCTCTCCCCACAGGCCCCTAATCCATCTCACCCAGCAGGAAGCCCTTAAGCTGCCTTTTCAGCGGCCTTCCCCAGCCCGCTGTGGGCTCCGTGCCTTTCTATATACCACCCTTGGCAGGAGCTGTGTTATACAAGCCGGAGAGAACGGCCCCTGCAAAGAGGTCATCGTGCCTAAGGCAGCTTCCAGCTTCAGCAGCCTGTCCTCTCTGGTCATCTCCCCAGGGTTTCCCCCACTAATGCCCTGTCTGGGCATCCGTGGCCACTGACAGCCCTGGCTAACTCACATCCAAGCCCTAGGCTGGATCCAGGTGGAGGGAGGGGGGAGGGATTCCCAGGGGACAGCGGGCAGGAGGCCAGGGGCTGGGGAAGTGTGGTGGACAGGAGGGGGCCTCTCTGGCGCGGTGCCTTTGGTCCTTTTGGCTGGTCTGTCCAGCTTTCCTCTGATTCCAGCCCCTGCCCTCCGACTCCTCAAAGCTCTTTTGCAGCTGTCTCAGACTCAGCTGGACAGCCCAGACTGAGGACTGGGAGCGTCTGGCTCCTGGAGGGGTGACCAAACTAGACGCTCCCTGGCCCACCACGCCCCAGAGAGACAGAGAACGCTGGAGGTGGGGTGGGAGGGGGAAAGACTGGATTCTTTCTCTCCTCATATATTTGGGTGACTGCTTGCACTCCTGGGGTGGAGACCTTACAGCTAGGGCCAGGCTTGATTTCAAACGCCCAATCCCATGGTCCCTGCCAGTATACTCTTCCCAGTTCTGATTTGGGGTTTGAAAAAAATATGGCTTTTGTATGGCCTAGTCCCTCCCCTCCCCTCAATCCTTCCCCCACCCCATCCCCCTCCAGGAAAAAGGTCCCCCCACTGAGGCCCCATCTCCAAGCCCAGCGTAGCCCAAACCCCATCCCAGCCTCTCAGTCCCGGTCTCCCGCTCCAGGAAGCCAGTCTCTAGCTGCCTTGGAGTGGTTGGAGGGGAGTTGGGGGTGCCTCCGGGAGGTCTGTTTGTAGTTCAGATTCTTTTCATTCCAGGCTCAGCAGGCTCTCTCTAAGGAAAGGGCCTGGGATGGAGCGGGGGAATCCTTAGGGCACCAGCTGCAGGGTAGGAAAGCTTCCTGGAGAGAGGAGGGAAGTGGGTTTTCTCCTCCCAATGACCCCCACCCTCTAGGTAGGGCCTTCCTCTCCCAGTTCTATCCTCGGTGTTACACCTCCCCCTCCTGCAAAGGCACCCTCAACAGGAAGGCCCTTCCCAACAAATGGAGGTATTTAGAGGGCTCAGGCGAGGTCCTGATCGCTTTCTTTGCTTTCTAATGAGTCAGCTTCTCTCCTTTTGGGACGCTTAGAGTTGTCTGGAGGAGTGGAGGAGGGTGTCAAAAGACAGCTGCCTGGAGAACGACTGGGTCAGCCTCAGCTTCAAAGAGGCCTTGTCTCCCTGTCCCCCAAAACGAAGTCCCCTGTAGATTTTTACTTTAGCCCAACATTAACATATTTGTTCGTCTATGTTGCCAGTTCTCAGACTACAGAATCCCTCAAGGGTTAATCGGAGTGACCCAGCCATGGAGCAAAGCCTCCTGAACTCCTCAGGGCTTATTAGAAGTCTGACACCTGCTCCAGTTTCCCTGGAAGCCTCCCTTTCAGCTGCCTTTACCTGATTGAGGGAAAGGAGAAAATATAACTCCTAACGACTTGTACGGAGTGTCTACTAAGGAATGTTACAGCTCACTTACCACTTCATCTAATCCTCCCAACCCTCAGAGAGAGAAGGTTAATATCCCATATTGTAGATGAAGAGACTGAGCTTCAGAGAGTGTGAGTGACCCATCTCAGGGAATGTAGCAAGGAAGTGGAGCCAAGATTTAAACCCCCTCTTCCGCTGTGGAGGCCTATGCCGGGCTCCAACACACCGCCTTGTTAGGAGGTCCAACTTGTGTACTTGTGTTCAGGCCTCTGAGTGACCTCTGCTTGACATTCTGCTTCCAGGTTACAGAGTCAAGTGTCCCTTCCCAAAGCAATTGTTCCTGCAAGTCCATTTTATCATTCAGTCCTCAGTTCAAAGGGAATAAGGTTTATTGTACCCATTTTACAGATAGGGAAACTGATACTCCAAAGCAAAGTGAGTCACAGAAAGTTGGAGAGCTAGGAAGTAGGTCAGCTGTGGCCTATTAAGGCCAGGGCCTGAGCATTTAGATTTCCTGGGTCCACTTCATGAGTTCTCACCATTATGTCAAATTTGTTGTTTATCCCTTCCAAGATTAGGGACAAGAACATGTTTGCAATTAAATATGTCTTCAAGGAACTGGATAATCTTGTCAAAAATGGAGACTGGAAACCCAGACCTGGTTTGCTCACTTCTCTTCCTGAGAACTTAGCTCTTCCCCTTCTGAAGTATAGGTTCCAGAATGGGGCAAGGTGGTCAGGGTAAGGGAGCTGGACTGAGGCATCCAGAGCAGGATGCTTGAATTTCTAGACTACTCAACCCAAGAAGTGCTTCAGGCTCTGTCCTGCTTATAGAGGGCATTGATTCCTTAACAAAAGTTTACTGAGCACCTACTATATAAGCATAGGGTGTGTATAAAAACTAAGACACAACCTGTGCCCTCAAGAGATGATCTTGTTGAGAGTGGATGCTAGTTAGACACCATAAGTAACACATACTAAATGCTGTAATTCATGGGTAAAGTCAAGATTCAGTGCAAGAAATGAACACCATTCTAGGTGCTTTATGCAGAAGGATATTTAATACTGGTGATATGGACTGAATTGTGTCCCCCTGAAATTCACATACCTAAGCTCTACCCTTCAATGTGAATATTTTTGGAAAGAGGGGTTTTTAGGAGGTAATTAAGATTAAATGAGATCATAAAAGTGGAGTCCTAATCTGACAGGATTGGTGACTTTATGAGAAGAGGGAGGGACTTCCCTGGTGGTCGCCTAAGATTCCATGCTCCAATTCAGGGGGCCTGGGTTTGATCCCTGGACAGGGAACTAGATCCCACATTCCACATCTTAAGAGTTTGCATGCTGCAGCTAAAGATCCTGCATGCTGCGACGAAGATCAAAGATCCGTCCTGCCACAACTAAGATCCAATGTAGCCAAATAAATAAAAATAATACATAATTTTTTAAACAAAGACAAGAAGATTTTTTTCTCTCTTCCTCAGATATATGCCAAGGAAAGCCATGTGAGCACACAGCAAGAAGACACCATCTGCAAGCAGGAAGAGAGCCCTCACCAAAACCCAACTGTGCTGGCACCCTGATTTCAGACTTCCAGCCTCCAGAAGGGAGACAATAAATTCCTATTTTTTAAGCCGTTTGCTCTATGGCATTTTGTTACGGTGGCCAAAGCAGACTAAGATGACAGGAAATTAGAGCTTGCAAAATTGTGAGAGGGACTGGAGGGGCAGACTTTCTAATGTAGCCATAGAAATGAGCCTCCAATAGAAGCAGTCTCCTCTGCCAGCATCAGGTAAGGAGAACCACGATGAGGCTGCCACTGGAACTGAGGTCACAGATACACCTCTATAGCCTCAGGGCCCCATAGGAATAGATGCAAGGCTGCTACTGTCATCAAGAGACTGAATGACGTGTTGTTGCTGGGAAAAAAACCCATCTCTAGGACTTTGCCAGCAGAAATAGCTAGAGCAGCAAGAACATGGCCTTATCACCTTATCTCCCTTCCACGTTCCAAGTCTTGAATGAATGCATTTTGCATCCAGAACTCTAGCTGCAAGGGAGGCTCAGGTTTTTGGCTTTCCAACCTCTGCAGTATAGGAAGGTACCTAGAAGAAGGTGAGAATGGATGCTAAGGGCCAGCCCATCTTGTCCACAATGGGGCAAGTGCGGGAGAAATTACTGCTGGAAAGATACTTCAGGGTCAGATTTTGAAAGGTGATTGAATGGGTCTGCCATTTGCCATGGGGGACAGAGCAAGCCTGGGCAGCTGCCAAGATTAACCAGGGCTCTGAAAGCGAATTGACTGGCCTGGAAAACAGAGAGCTCTAGAGCGTGCATAAGAATCAGTTGGGAGGACCCTGGGGGTCCATTGGTTAGGACTCTGTGCTCTCACTGCCAAGGGCCCAGAATTCAATCCCTGGTCAGGGAACTAAAATTCCACAATCACTTGGGGATTATAATTAGGAGGGCCCAGGAATCTGTGTTTCTAATAGGCAGATCCTGCATGGCGCCCTTCTCCCATTGACTCTGATGGGTCCATCCCATAGAGTCCTAAGAGCTCTAAAAAGTTTCGATTTGTTGGGGGCACACGCTGAACTGGACTTCCCTGATCTCTCAGACGGTAAAGAATCTGCCTGCAATGCAGGAGACCCAGGTTTGATTCCTGGTTTGGGAAGATCCCCTGGAGAAGAGAATGGCTACCCACTCCAGTATTCTTGCCTGGGAAATCCCATGGACAGAGGAGCCTCGCAGACTACAGTCCACAGGGTCACAAAGACTCGGACATATTGAGCGACTATTACTTTCTTTTTCCTCTTCTTCCTGAGAGTTAGCCCTGAATTTTGGATGCTTGAACCCTGAAAAATACCAATGATGTGAGTGTGCAGGGGAATGAGTCCAGGGATCTAACCCCCCACCCCTTGGAGATTCCCTGGCAGTCCAGAGGTTAGGGCTCCATGCTTCCACTTCAGGGGGCAAGGGTTTGATCCCTGGTTGGGGAACTTAAGATCCCACAGGCCCATAGCACAGACCAAACCAAACAAAACAAAACCAACCCCTCTCCCCAACTGAGGAGGACCAGGTAGTCAGTCAACCTGCACAAACATTTCCTGGGATTGTGACTCACTTTGATCTCTACTTCCATCTGGCAGTGGTGTCTAGGACTCCTGGGACCCTATTCCCATTGCAGAGGCTCCTTTAGAGAGCTCTTACACCTCAAGGAATTTAAGGACCTGACAGAAGAAGAGCAAAGTGAAAAGGAGGGGTGAGGTGGGGAGGAGGGAGGTGGCACTGCCATCTAGAATGGCCTTGAGTCTCCCCTCAAACCCAGGGGTGTCCACAGCCCATGCTGAGCTTCAACACAAACGAATTCACTCAAGTAGATTTTCCTTTTTTTTTTCTAGTTCTTACTTTCCACTCCAGGCCCCAAAACCCCGCCCTGTTCCAAGGGAAAGGCCACAACAGATGAAGCAGCAGTGGCCTCCTCCTGTCAGCACCCCCAGCCCCACATCTCTGGGGAAGGAGGTCAATTCAAGCCAGAGCAGGGCTGAGTCTGTGAGGCTAGGCTGCCTGGACTGAGGGGCTCTCCTCCTTCCTGAGGGTCCCCTCCCACACCCAGCTCCTTTAGAAGCATCTGCAGCCCTGCTCAGCCAGGGTCCCCGGGGGTCGGGGGGCGGCATTGCTCCTCCAGGCTGGTTCTTCTAGGACAGGAACAGGCTTTCAGGCTCGGGGAGGGCGTCAGGCCTCCTCATCCCCCCAGTTATCACCACAAAGCAAAGTCCAGGGAAGGAGGGGGAGGGACAGGGCTGGGGCTGGGGTGTGGGTTGGAGAGCCAGGTCCTTGCTAGTAAATCAATGTTGGTTTCCCAGATGGAGCTGCAGCCGCTTTGATTTCTCAAGTTGCCCCCCCTCCCCCTCTGCTCCCCTCACCCCCAGCTCCATGGTTTCAATTCCTCCCTGAAAAGCAGTGGGGCCTCCTTTCAAACCAGCCCAGCTCCTCCAACTCCCAACAACAGCTTAAGTTACAGGAAAGAGAAAGGGGAGGGGGGCGAGGTGGCCCAGCCTGGAGGAGAAGGAGAGAAATTCTGGGAGAAGGGAAGGGGACAAGGGAGAGAGGGAAGAAGAAAGAAAGGAAGAAAGAAAAAGTGAGGGGAGAGCAAGTTAGGAGATGGGGTGCCATCCTAGGAAAGGAAGGGTATGCTCTGCAGGCCCAGGAGGGGAGCCCCCAACCCAGAAGCAATTTTGTCTCGGTTCTCCTTCCCCAGTGAGCACCCCCATACTCATCCCCTCTGAGGGCCTCTCCGCATCTACAAGTCAATGATTCAGGCTCCCCCATTCCACTCCTCTTGACATTCAGTTCTAGAAGTCTCCAGGAGAAAACTTATCTGTCTCATTCAGTCCCAGGGACACTTATTTCCTGGGCCAAGAAGGCAGAGTCACCCCCAAGAACCTCACTAACCAAACTCAGCACTGCTTTTTTTCAGCTTGTTTTTTCCCCTGTCTGCTCTTAGCAGCCCACACGGTGCTTTTGCTTGGCCGAGGCCTGGGCTAATTAAAGTCCTTAATTAATACATCATCTGTTATATCTGTTTAATCCTTTTATGGCCCATTTTGCCATCCAGAGAGCTTGGGGGAAGAGTGCTGGAGAGATAAAGGGGATAAGAGCTATACTCTGCCAATTCCCCACCCGCCTCTGTCCCCAGAGCTGAGCAGCCTGGGAATTGGCAGGGGGGAGGCTGAAGTGCACTGAAGGAGATCTACAAGTGGGAGTTCCAGGAGTCCTAGACCTCCTGATTATTCTGTATCTGAAGAACTAAATGGAGGATGGAGTTCAGGGAGAAGGAATTTGGTATCTCACCGGAAGGTAGATTCTAGGCTCAGGGAAGAAAAGGAAGATTCTGGAAGAGCAGAGGAATACCTTGTAAGTTGAAGATGGGGGTAGCCAAGTAGAGTCTCTGAAGACTCAAATCTGTTTTTCACCAGGCATCCAGAACCTACCCCACTGAGAACAGAGTATTTTTTTAAAATATTTATTGGGCTACACTGGGTCTTAGTTCCAGCCTCAGGATCTTCACTGTGGCATGAAGATTCTCATTCTCAGGGCTCAGCCTCAGTCCTCCCCCTCCTGAATGGATACACACACCCCTTCCCTTCAGGGTGGAGGGACCTCAGTGCTTCTGAAGAGAAAGAATACTGACCTAATGACCGGGGTTGAGGAAACAAAGGGAGGACTCCTAACTCTGCTAGGTGGGACGATTTCTCTGTAAGCAAGGAGACAGGGACACACGCAATTTCCAGGACTCTTCTTGGCAAAATGAAAGGTCAGAAGGAATTCCCTGACAGTCCAGTGGTTAGGATTCTGCGCTTTCATTGCTGAGGGCCCAGTCAATCCCTGGTCACGAAACTAAGATCCCATAAGCCTGGCTGTGTTGTAAGAGTGGGCAGACCCCTCCTCCCCACCCAGCCACCCAGGTTTCCTTAGCTGGGAGAAGTTCCCTGTGCTCTCAGTACCCCTGTGGTGTGTTGGCTATTGTTGACTGGCTCTAGCACACAAGCCTTTCACCTTGTCCAGGAGGCACCTAGTAAGGACAGCTGTGATAATCCCAAAGTATTATTTTCACAGCCCCCTACATCTGGCCCAAAGGTAAAATCGGTAGATTTTTTTTTTTTAAACAATCCCCTCATGCAGATGAGGCAGTTGATGCTAAGGAAGGAAAATGTCTTGCCTGAGGTCACTCAATGAGCCCCAGAGCAGGCTTCTTTCCTCTCCACCAGCTATTTATTCTGCTCTCCTGTTGACTTGAGACTTCTGCTCCCATTGAATGGAGTGGGTGGCATCTTTCCAGTGGGCACTCAACAATTATCCTAGATACCAGATTTGTAAGCCAAGAGATAATTGACAGTAGTGTCCCAGGGTTTGGGGCAGAAGTGGCAGCGGCATTGGAAGCAACGTGGGCTTCCAGTCTATTGCGGAAGCCCCAGACCAACCAGAAATATTTCTCAGGAAGGAAAATCAGCCCAATTCTCTGCAGACCATCACCCCTTAGACTTTAAGTCCCTGAACCTGCAGCCTAGGTCTCTGCAGACTTAGTCTACTTTGCCTATAGTAGATGCTCAATAATTTGTTGGATTAAAATAATAGCTATTACTCACCAAGCTTTTTGCCTAGCATTAGGTCAAGCAAGTGCCATAATCTATCTCACTTCAGTCTCACAACTGAAACAAGGTAAATAAAAAAATTCTGACTTGAGGCTCTCAAGACCCAGGAAAAACAAGCCAGGGACATCCTTCTGTTGACTAGAATGTCTCCTGGCCCCACCGCTCCTTCTCTGTCTCCCTCCTCCACAGCCCATGGTCCTTAAATGCTGATGCCCCCAAAACTTGAGTCTTCCCATTCAGTCCCCTTTCCCTAGGTGATCTTAGCTGCTCTCATAGCTTGAACTATAGCTAAAGGTACTAGATCTAAATCCATCAAGAGCTCCTTCCAAGCCCCTGAGTTAGAACGTGTGTGTGTGCTCAGTCACTTCAGTCATGTCTGATTCTTTGCTACCCCATGGACTGTAGCCCACCAGGCTCCTCTGTCCATGGGATTTTCCAGGCAAGAATACTGGAGTGGGTTGCCATCTCCTTCTCCAGGGGATCTTCCCAACCCAGGAATTGAACCTGAGTCTCTTGCTTCTCCAGCATTGGCAGGCAGATTATTTACCATTGCACGACCTGGAAAGCCCTGTATTAGAATAGTCACCTTCTATTGAACATATAATCTTCTTTTGAACATAATATAGGCTTGACCTCGCTTGACTATGCTCATTATCTTCCTGTCCCTGCATTTCCTATCCTGGTTAATGACATCAGGTCATCTAAGTCAGAAACATTGGTTGGGCTCCTCCCTCACTCTCTCTTCATCTATACTGCCTCAGCTCAGTTCACGCTCTCAGCATCTCTTGCCTGATCTCTTATGATCTATTGCTAACTAGAATCTCTGACTTAGCTGACTCAAATTATGCTCCACCTAACTGTCCAAATATACCATCTAAAACTTAAGAGGGAAAAAAACATTTTGCTTCCCTAAATACGCCAGTGCATCTCTATCTCCAGGAGTCCAGATTGTGTGCACAGTATCTCAGGTCTTGCCTTATTTAAAACCTCCTCTGCTGTCACTCTCCCAGGTGTACATGGGTCTCTAACAGGACCAAAGTACTTGTACACTTGTGCCCCCTGCCCAGTCCATCCATTTCACCACGTTACGTCCTTGCACATGCTATTCCCTCTGTCTGAAATGCCTATCCCTACCTTGAGATTATAAGGTCATATTTCTACGTCTAGCACCTAACACTTGGTCTGCAAGGCCCTGAAGGTGTGACACCTGCTGACCTCCCTTTGTTTCATCCTGTTTAACTCCTCACTCCAACCACAGAGGCCTCCTAGCACCACCGCCTTTCCCTTTGTAGCACTGAATCCTGTGGCCATTTTACATAAATTTAAGTGACTTTGATGATTGTGAATCTTTCCCACAACTTCCCACTCCTCTGCCCTCTCCAACTCAAATTCCCTTCCCAATTATGCTTCCCACTATATAAGTTGCTATATTATCATATTTTATACATGGTAATGTATATATATATCATTCTTCCCCGGTGGCTCAGACAGTAAAGAGTCTGCCTGCAATGCGGAGACCTGGGTTAGATCCCTGGGTTAGGAAGATCCCCTGGAGAAGGGAATGGCTACCCACTCCAATATTCTGGCCTGGAGAACCCCATGACCAGAGGAGCCTGGCGGGCTACAGTCCGTGGGGTCACAAACAGTCACTCAGGACACGACTGAGTGACTTTCACTTTCACTAATGTGTACATTACAACACTACTCTCAGTTCTTCCCACCCTCTCCTTCCCCTGCTGTGTCCACAAGTCTAGTTCTCTATGTCTGTGTCTCTATTTTTGCCCTGCAAAATAGGCTCGTCAGTAGCATCTTCCTAGATTTCATATATATATGTGTTAATATACGATATTTGTTTTTCTTCTTTCGACTTATTTTACTCTTAATGACAAGCTCTAGGTTCAACCACCTCAATTCAACTCTTCAAGGGCAGGGATGCTGCCGTTTTTCTCTGTCTTGGCCACAACCTCTACCACAGTGGTTTAAAATCAGAAAACTCAGTAAAAGTGTGATGCATACAGAAAGGTTGATTGTATGAATGAATGTCTTTCATTTCTTTTTTCTTTTTGCAGCTTCAGCTCCCACTTTGCCTTGGGGGTGGAAGGGATAACTGTCACTCAAGCCTGGCCCTAGGGTAGGAAAACAGGTTTGTCGTGGAAGGAAATTGAAGATGCTGCATTTCTATTGGAGATTTACTCTCAATTTCCTATCAGACTGTGAGCTCTTCCTGAGTGGAGTGGAGGAGTGTGCCTTACTCATTTTTTTTTTTTTTTTCACTGTTCAGCTCAGAGGCTTGGTACCAGCTCTAGATGTCCTAGGGGTAGAGTAAGAGGGGAGATTTGAAGGCACAGCACCTTGGGCTTAGTTTGGGCCCCACAGAGCAAGACAGCACAATGTTCCCATCCCTAGACTGCTCTGGGGTGAAGGTGGACTTGTGGGTGAAATGAAAATAAAACGGAAGAGCTAAGGCATAGCCTCCCTGATTTTGAAGGAACTCTTTCTTCCGAAAGCTCTGAAAAGTCAACCTCTCCAGGAAATGATAAGGCCAATTTTCATGTTGTAAAGAACCTGAAAATCCGTATTTCATTCAACCAAGGAGGGGGAAAAAATTGAATCCTATCAAACCTGGATCCATTGTTTGTATCTATGACTGAGACTTTTCTTTCCTTTTTCCTAATCTCTCCTTTTTTTTTTTTTTTTTTTTCCTTTTAGGTTTCTTTTGTTGTTGTTTGGTTTTTTGTCTTGTTTTTAAAGCAATCCTTTTCTAGATTGAATTAGGAAACAGCTCGCCAGGCTGGGAGGATTTGGACCATATAGAGAAGAGAAGGAGATTTTCTAAACTCAAGCTTCTTTCCTCTTTTTAAGTGCCTCCCTCCCCTAACTGAGAAACAATAGAAATAATTGATCCATCATCCAACACCAGGCCCAGGAGATTTACATGCAAATTCCCCCTCTCCGCCCCAGAACTCCCTCCCCACCAAACTTAAAATCCAAGAATGAAGAAAAAAGAAGAAAACCTTTCTAAACCAACCGGAACCCTGCTGGCCACTGCCTTCCACCCCCTAGTCAGGTGAGAGATGTGTGTGTGTGTGTGTGTGTGTGTGTGTGTGTGTGTGTTGCGGGGGGGCACTCCAACTACCACAACCCCCAGCCTCCTTCCTCGCCACACACACCACCCCCCACAACCCCCAGCCTCCTTCCTCGCCACACACACCACCCCTTTCTGGTGTGGAATCACTTAAGATTTGGGTAAAACTCCCCTCTCTCCCAGGAGACCATATCTGGAAGCTTTTAGGGGGCGGAGGCAGAGGTGCAGAGAGAGGAGGAAAATTCCCCCAAACGGCCTAAAAGAGCCATCTCTTCCCTGAAAACTGCTCGTCATCCCCCACCCCCCACCATTAACCTCCGATTAAGACCTCCTCGTTATGGCAACTAAACTTTACTTTGCATAATTAAGATTTGCCTCGGAAGAAAGGGGAGGGAGAAGCCGCAGCTCTAGGCCATTCTCCTTCATCTCACCCCCTCCCACCCCCGCCCCAACCCTCCGGCTCAGGGCCTCGGAGTTCCTGAGTTTTCTCACTTTGAGGTGCCACCGAACACAAAGAACCATAATGGGCTCCTTTGTGCTCGCTACGGGGCAATTACGCCCCGGAGTCCAGGCCCCTTTAAGAGCCTCTTAAAGAGACAAGCTCTCATTTTTCAGAGGGTTATTTAAGGGTGCATGTAGAGGGAGAAGCGAGGCAAACTCCTAGAGGTCTACATATAGGGCGACGTGAAACTTTTGTCTGGATGCCATGAAAATGGGCTGAGAGAAGCGTCTTTGTAAACTGTTAGCTTAATTTAAAAAAAAATCTCCCTTAAACACTATTTTTTTTTCAAATTTGAGATTTATTTTTACTCGTTCTGAAAAATTGGACTGAAATAAGTGGGGTTCGAGGAGCAGGCGCGGAGGCACGGATTTAAAGAGGCTCTACCCCTAGAGCTCCGTGGCCCCGGGAAGAAGAGTGATCCAGGGCTGAGTGACGCGGGCCTCCGCAGTTCTGAGGAACGTGTGTCTCCGAATCTCGCCGCCGAGACTCCAGAGAAATCCCGTGTTGGGCAAAAAGCCCTTAATATAATAATAGCTTGTCTCTTTAAAAAGCAAAAGGAGGGGGGGAAAGTTTTGTTGGCATCTGGTTTCTGATCTCATTATGTTGTGGTTGACCAATCCAGCCCTCGGGGCTGGTCCTCGGGTTTAAATCTCATTGGCCGAGAGAACATTTTGGGATGGTGCTTAGAGCTCGACGGGGCGGTTTCAAGGATCCCTTTTTTGGGGGGCTGAGGAGAGGGCGGGGCCGCCGGCGGGGGCCCCCTTGAAACCGACTAATTGGGATCGGAGAGGCCGAGGTGAGGGCTGGAGGAAGGCACAAAGGAGTCGCTGGGCGGAGAAGGGAGGGGAGAGGCGAGAGGAGGAGG
This sequence comes from Bos indicus x Bos taurus, assembly GCF_003369695.1. Taxonomy (NCBI): domain Eukaryota; kingdom Metazoa; phylum Chordata; class Mammalia; order Artiodactyla; family Bovidae; genus Bos; species Bos indicus x Bos taurus. The sequence continues at coordinate 45,387,214 of NC_040094.1, forward strand.
AAGAGGAGGAGAGAGGGCAAGCCGCGCGCGGTGTCTCCGGCGGCTCAGTCCGACCTCGGCGAGCTAGCGGGCAGGCGCGCCGCCCCCCTCCCCCGCCCGGCCTCCCCAACTCGGCAGCCGCGAGCAAAGTTTGCAAAGAGGCGCGGGAGGCGGCGGCCGCGGCAAGGAGGCGGCGGGGAAGGCGCGCGGTCTCCGGGCTGGGGGCGGGGGCGGGGGGGCGCCCGGGAGCCGAGTGGGGGGCGGCGGCCAGCATGCGGCCCCGCAGCGCCCTGCCCCGCCTGTTGCTGCCGCTGCTGCTACTGCCCGCCGCCGGGCCGGCCCAATTCCACGGAGAGAAGGGCATATCCATCCCGGACCACGGCTTCTGCCAGCCCATCTCCATCCCGTTGTGCACGGACATCGCCTACAACCAGACCATCATGCCCAACCTTCTGGGCCACACGAACCAAGAGGACGCCGGACTGGAGGTGCACCAGTTCTACCCGTTGGTAAAGGTGCAGTGCTCGCCCGAACTGCGCTTCTTCCTGTGCTCGATGTACGCACCCGTGTGCACCGTGCTGGAGCAGGCCATCCCGCCGTGCCGCTCCATCTGCGAGCGCGCGCGCCAGGGCTGCGAGGCGCTCATGAACAAGTTCGGTTTCCAGTGGCCGGAGCGCCTGCGCTGCGAGCACTTCCCTCGCCACGGCGCGGAGCAGATCTGCGTGGGCCAGAACCACTCGGAGGACGGCGCGCCAGCGCTTCTTACCACCGCGCCGCCGCCCGGCCTGCAGCCGGGTGCGGGGGGCACCCCGGGCGGCCCGGGTGGCGGCGGCTCGCCCCCGCGCTATGCCACGCTGGAGCACCCGTTCCACTGTCCGCGCGTCCTCAAGGTGCCGTCCTATCTCAGCTACAAGTTCCTGGGCGAGCGCGACTGCGCGGCTCCCTGCGAGCCGGCGCGGCCGGATGGCTCCATGTTCTTCTCACAGGAGGAGACGCGCTTTGCGCGCCTCTGGATCCTCACCTGGTCCGTGCTGTGCTGCGCCTCCACCTTCTTCACCGTCACCACGTACCTGGTGGACATGCAGCGCTTCCGCTACCCCGAGCGGCCCATCATCTTTCTGTCCGGCTGCTACACTATGGTGTCGGTGGCCTACATCGCGGGCTTCGTGCTCCAGGAGCGCGTGGTGTGTAACGAGCGCTTCTCCGAGGACGGCTACCGCACGGTGGTGCAGGGCACCAAGAAGGAGGGCTGTACCATCCTCTTCATGATGCTCTACTTCTTCAGCATGGCCAGTTCCATCTGGTGGGTCATCTTGTCGCTCACCTGGTTCCTGGCGGCCGGCATGAAGTGGGGCCACGAGGCCATCGAGGCCAACTCGCAGTACTTTCACCTGGCCGCGTGGGCCGTGCCCGCCGTCAAGACTATCACGATCCTGGCTATGGGCCAGATCGACGGCGACCTGCTGAGCGGCGTGTGCTTCGTGGGCCTCAATAGCCTGGACCCGTTGCGGGGCTTCGTGCTGGCGCCGCTCTTCGTGTACCTGTTCATAGGCACGTCCTTCCTCCTGGCCGGCTTCGTGTCCCTCTTCCGCATCCGTACCATCATGAAACACGACGGTACTAAGACGGAGAAGCTGGAGCGGCTGATGGTGCGCATCGGCGTCTTCTCGGTGCTCTACACGGTGCCCGCCACCATCGTCATCGCCTGCTACTTCTACGAGCAGGCCTTCCGAGAGCACTGGGAGCGCTCGTGGGTGAGCCAGCACTGCAAGAGCCTGGCCATCCCGTGCCCGGCGCACTACACGCCGCGCATGTCTCCCGACTTCACCGTCTACATGATCAAATACCTCATGACGCTCATCGTGGGCATCACGTCGGGCTTCTGGATCTGGTCCGGCAAGACGCTGCACTCGTGGAGGAAGTTCTACACCCGTCTCACCAACAGCCGGCACGGCGAGACCACCGTGTGAGCCCGGCGCTTGTGCGCCGCGTCCCCGGCCGGGCCCGCACCGCGCGCTCACCGCCCGCGGGGAGGGGGTGGGGCGGGGGCTCCTACAGACTCCTTATTTTATTTTTTTAAATAAAGAACAATCGAAACCATTTCTTTTTTAGGTCGCTTTTTAAAGAAAACTCTGCCCAACAGCCCCACCAGGTTTGTAATTAAAACTGTAAATAGTCTTTGTAAATTTAATTATATATTTTGTATTTAAAAGAAAAAAAGGGGGGAGGGCAAGGGCGCCAGGGCCTGAGGAGTAGGGGGTGGGGGATCTGAGGGGTTCTCTCCTTTCTCCAGGGCCCTTTCAAACACCATCCCTGGTTTGACAGGGCCGGGCCTGCTGGAAGAGGTGTTGGCTCTGAGGAGTTGGCACATTCAACTTCTCAAGCCAAATTTGTGAGCTTTCTCACTGACGCTGGGCCTATGGAAGCTGTTGGATAGTTTTGAACAAGACTTGGATTCATTTTGATTTCCCATTCCCCCTTTCTCTCCTCACTTGTGCTGTCTCCTTCACTCAGTCTTTGGAAACCTCCCAACGGAGATGAAGACGTGGAGGGAAAAAAAAAATCTAACCCGAACCGACGGGTGGGGTGGTGGGGAGAGGGCGGAGATCGAGTGAGGAATGGCCTCCACACACCCCCATCCCAGGCCCACCCCACTGCTGGCAGGAAGATCTTTCTCTTCTGACTTTTCTTCTTTTAAACTGGCTGCCCGGAACTCTTGGAGTGGGCAGAAAGTGCTTTGTGATGTGTGTTTTGAAACAACCCCCCACCCCCACCCACTAGGTTGAGTACGGAACCTGACTGCCTCCATTTTTAGGGGGAGCATCATCAAGTTCTCAGATGTATAGGTCTGGAGATACCTTGCATCTCTATCCTTTCCCCTGCTGTCTACTCCACGCCTGCTCTTTCCCCCACTCCCGCCCCCAGCTGAATGTCTCCTCTGGCACCCAGGTTAGCCGTTTGTGGGTGGTTTGTGTGGTCCGTGTGGGTTTTTGGTTTTTTTTTCAAAAAGCAATAAAATGGGTTGGGTTGGAGGGAGGGAACGGATGGACGGGCTGGTGGGATTTTTAGTTTTTCTTTGACAAAAGACTGGTTTCTTTTCAAACTTGCCCAGAAAAGGGAGGGGAGGGGAGAGGTGGGTATCTTTGCTTTGGACACAGGCTCTGGGCAGGCTCTTTGTGACTGTGGGGATGGGGTTGAGTGTTTACATGTCATTCTCTATCACAAGATTGATAGAATGTTTATAACAGATGTTTTCTGTCTTCCCCTTATACCCCCCCAAATAAAAGTCAAGACTTTTCTTAAAGTATCATTCATGCTGGTATGAGAACTGCAGTTTCCAATACACATCATTTCCCTCAACCAAATATTTGAAGTATTTTAGAATTTTAATTCCAATGGATTGATTTGAAGACCAAGGGCTGGGGTGAAACGAGTTTGCCCCCATAACTCAACTTTTCACCATCTCCTGTGTCTTGATAATAGTGCAAATTAAAAGCTAATAATCATCATAATAAAGTGCATTTAATTATCTTCTAGAGATCTAGCCCTTTAATTGTATTTAACAGGGTTGTAACATTTTATTAGTTTAACCAAACCACACCTCCTCCTTCCATCTCCCCCTGACCTGGTTGGTTGGGGCTAGGATGGAGAAGAGGTTCCCAGTTCCCATCTTGCTTTTTTAGCTAAACGGTGGTAGGGAAAATGGTGCCTTAACACCCTTTGTTGGCAGTCTTTGGGACAAGGGAGAAAGTAAGTTAGAACCCCTAGTTCGAAGTGTTGGCCTGTGTTAGTTTATGTTGGGGGAGGGGATCTGGAAATGTTTGGTGGTAATTGAACACGTATGTGGGGCTTTGTTTGGAATTGAATGAAGCCTGGGGATTTCAGAAAACCCCCCTTCCCAAAATATATAACCCTCCCCTAGATGATTTGTAGCAGTGGCCCATGTTGTAAGTTAAAACTAGACGTTTCTCAAATGATGATATGTGTGAAGTCCCAATGGGGAGTTACCTTCCACTATCAAAGAAGCAGGCCAGGGAGGTGGCACCACCCTGTAGCTCCATTTGTTGCAAGATTCTAAAGGAACCCCACAAAGGCTGCAGGAAAGAGTTAAATTACAAACAAATTGTGAGCGCCTCTCCCGGAAAGAATGGCCAAAGCTTGCGAAAGGGGGGATGGGGGGAGGGTGGTTTCCAGTGGCTGAGCTGGAGCCCAGTGGGAAGAGGAGTGCTGGTCTTTGCTGAAGATTTGGGAAAAGCCTCCTCTGCCTCCTAGACCCCAGGCCCCTGTACCCTGGGTACACTTGTCGGTGAGCCCTCATGCTGAGGGCAGGAGGGGATGGTAGACTAGCAACAATTACCTTTTTCTTTCCGGAGCCCGGTGGGAGGGAGTGAATTTTGGTAAAGATCCTTCTCAACCCTCCTCCCTCAAAGTCTGCCAAGGGAGGGAAAAGAACCTGAGAAAACTGGAAAAATAGGTTTTACAGCTAGGGAGAGGATAGATAATAAGATAATTGCCTCACTAGGAAAGGATATCTCTCTTAGATGCCCTCCCCTTCTCCAGAGGGGTAGCCGAAGACTGAATTACCTTAGGGAAAGTGGGGAACTTTCTCTCTGGCTGTTCTCCTTGGTCTAATGAAACAACTCTTACAGTGAGGGTGTAGAGCAGGGGTCCCCAACCTCCAGGATCTAATGCCTGATGGTTTGAGGTGAAGCTGCTGGAATAATAATAGAAATAAAGTGCACCATAAATCTCTTGTGCACAGATCATCCCCAAACCATCCCCCACCCCACCCTGGTCCATGGAAAACTTGTCTTCCATGAAAACTGTTCCCTGGTGCCACAAAGCTTGGGGACTGCTGGTGTACAGGATTTAGGGGACAAAGTGCCATGGAGAAGAGACCCGTAAGTGAACCGCTTGAGCTCACTGCCACCGCTGGAGAGGGATCTGTCTCCACTCCCTAGCTGGGAAAACCTAGTTAAACTCATGAGCCCCAGGTCTGCTTTAGCAGATTTCTGGGTCGCCCTCAACCCCTTGTGAGTGGGTTGGTATTGCCCTCCCTCCGAAAGAGGGCAGCTTTGTCTGGTGGAGGATCAGGGGCCAAGTAAGAAAGCCCTTCACCTGAGGCCCCCAGCCCTGGGCAGGTGTCAGACCACAGAGGCTTTCTACCTGCCCTCCTTCCCGCACCCCATCCCACAAAGCAACAACTGTGCTTGGTCCTCCAGCTCCCCTGCTTCACTGATGAGACTCCCCCCATCACAGACTCCCCTCCTAAAGACGCTTCCTTTCCCTGCAAATTCTTTGTCCTTTAAAGTGCCCCAGAAAAGAACACTTAAGGTTTTCCAAGACAAAATTCTTCTGAACATCCTCAAAGAGTGAGGATCAGTGGAATCTGTAATTTAGATCATTCCAAAAAGCTCTCCGAGAGGGTGTTGAGATCCTAGACTTGAGCTGGATTCTGGAATTGGGGAGATGCTGTCCCAGGGTGCCCTGGGGAACATGTCTGGGGGAGGAGAGCCCAAGTTCCTACCATTTCCAAGGCATTGTCCCTTTGGTAAACTCACTACTCACTGTAGTAGGTCCCTTCCTTCTCCGGACATAGTCTCCTCACCTTGAAATGAACCTTAAATTTCCGCTGACTCCTCTGAGAAACTGCAGTATCTTTGGACATTCTCCTGGGAAAAAATGGCCAGACTTCGGTGAAAACAATTTTGCATGTATCAATAACCTCAGATATGCAGATGACACCACCCTTATGGCAGAAAGTGAAGAGGAACTAAAAATCCTCTTGATGAAAGTGAAAGAGGAGAGTGAAAAAGTTGGCTTAAAGCTCAACATTCAGAAAACGAAGATCATGGCATCTGATCCCATCACTTCATGGCAAATAGATGGGGAAACAGTGGAAACAGTGTCAGACTTTATTTTTCTGGGCTCCAAAATCACTGCAGATGGTGATTGCAGTCATGAAATTAAAAGACGCTTACTCCTTGGAAGGAAAGTTATGACCAACCTAGATAGCATATTGAAAAGCAGAGATATTACTTTGCCAACAAAGGTCCATCTAGTCAAGGCTATGGTTTTTCCAGTAGTCATGTATGGATGTGAGTTGGACTGTGAAGAAAGGTGAGCGCCGAAGAATTGATGCTTTTGAACTGTGTTGTTGGAAAAGACTCTTGAGAGTCCCTTGGACTGCAAAGAGATCCAACCAGTCCATTCTGAAGGAGATCAGCCCTGGGATTTCTTTGGAAGGAATGATGCTAAAACTGAAACTCCAATACTTTGGCCACCTCATGCGAAGAGTTGACTCATTGGAAAAGACTCTGATGCTGGGAGGGATTGGGGGCAAGAGGAGAAGGGGAGACAGAGGGTGAGATGGCTGGATGGCATCACCGACTTGATGGACATGAATCTGAGTGAACTCAGGGAGTTGGTGATGGACAGGGAGGTCTGGCGTGCTGTGATTCATGGGGTCACAAAGAGTCGGACACGACTGAGCAACTGAACTGAACTGATAGAGGGTGTGTGGTCTGTCTATCTGTGCACGTCTCCTCCCCCATCTTGCCCCGAAGCTGATTTTTCAATCCCAGGTTAGACATTATCTAGTCTTTATCACTGGGGCAGCCTTCACCTCAGACCCCAGTGTCCCCCTTTCCATCTGTAATTCCCTCTGCTATGGAAAAGGGGGGCTCTGGACGGCAAACCATCAGACCTACAAAAACCAGGAACACCTCCAAACCAGATTATTCTCTAGATCCTGTCTCTCCTGCAGGTATCAAGATGAAGCACAATGTAATAAACATATAAGACTTTTATAGTTGAGGGAGAAAAGGAGAAAGAGACAGACGTGTGTAGAGAGTTACAGGCGTTGGCACGACACAGTGCCAGCTGTGAGCCCTTGTGGATGTCTCCTAACCTCTGAGACTCAGTCCTCATCTGTTAAAAAGGTGATAGTACCTGTCTGGCAAGGTCGTGGTGAAGATTGGGTCAGATGATGCATGTAAAGAGCTAACATTGTGGAAGCTCGATAAATTGTGACAATCTTCTATACTTAGGATAAATTCCTAAAAATGGAATCACTGGATCAAAGGACGTGCATCTCTAGGCTTTTGGACTTACAGGTAGTTTTAACTACCTGTTTTAAAATAGAATGATTTCCTGTGCTCCCACTTGCTCTACCTGACTTGGGGTGCCTGCTCACGATCTAGGGGATCCCCAGGGTGGAGGTGGGCAGCGGTTTTCTCCCTCTCTCTTCTCTGATTAGGACTGAAATGTCTTACCCGCCTGAGTGAGCAGGGCACACACACGCGCTGGCTCTCTCTCTGGACGGCTTTGAAGCTGGCTAATTAGGGTTAGGGCTGTCACAGCTGGCTTCCCTGGCGCCTCCCCCCTTCCCTCTGTTCAGCCCTGTCCCCAGCCTCACAGCCTGAGAGCCCCTCCCCAGCTGCCTGGCCTTCCCCTCTAAGCTTGTGGCTGGTCCAGGCCACCTGGGAAGGCCCTGGGATTCAGGGCTGGGAAGGACCAAAGTGACAGCAACCAAGAAAGGACGAGATAGGACCTGGGACATGGAACAAGATCACAGGCCACTGATTGGGTTTAGAGAGGACTGCCTATGGCCTGGGACTGTCCTATTCTTTAACCTGGAGAGGAGCCGGCCTGGGCTGGGGGCTGAGCCCTGGGCCCTTTGTTTGAAAGCCAAGTTTTCTGAAGGCTCCAGCCTCCCAACCTGGCCCTTATAATTAGCCCCAATCAGAGTGTTTATGTCGGTGCCTTGTGCGGAACTCAGAGCCCCGTGATTTCATTCCAGACCTTGGGGGGAGAGAGGAAGGGAGGGGAGGGGATGGGGTTTGTGTGGGGGTGAGCCAAAAGGAGGATAGGGGTAGGAAGTAATGAGAAGGAGACTTGGGGTGAGGGACAGAGAAGGGGGTCCTGGAGAGGGGAGGACCTCTACCCTCCATCTGACCATTGCAGGCATCAGGACCCCTCCCAGGGTAGTTGGCGCCCTAGCATCCTGACCCTGGGCCAGGCCCGCACGCCTCTGGGCAGGCTCTGTGGGTGGGTGGGCTTGTGCCAATCGGAAATGGCTTGGATATAATTAACCCAGCTAATCACCAACCTCAGCCTGGTGGGAGGGGAGGGTACAGCCCAGAGCCTTGGCTCCCCCAGGGAGCTCCGGTCTCCCTATTCTCCTTCCTCTGACTGTGGCCTGGAGTGTGCCGGGCTCTGCGGTTGATGGGGATGGTGGAGTTAGAGGGTGGGCCGCCAAAGGATGTAGGAAGGAATAATACTTAATTCTCATCTCTGGCCTTACCTGGCATGTGACTGACGGGAGGGCATGTACCTAAGGTGGCCACAGCAGTGGTGGTTGGGGAGCGGGGGTGACAGCAGGAATCCTGGACGGAGGGTGAGAGGATGCCTGGCCACTGCTCCAGGTGGCCCTGGATGTGTCCCAGAATCAATTAGCTTCTCCCTCCAGGTCTAGGCCTCCCAGGGAACTCTGGTATGAGATGTGGCTTGTAGGCAATTAAGTGTACTGGGCTTCGTGTCCTGTGGGGTGGGGAGTAGGCAGAGTTCCTTTTTTTTAATATTTAAAAAAATAATTTTATTTATTTATTTTTGGTTGTGCTTGGTCTTTGTTGCTGCATGGATTTTTCTCTAGTTACGACAAGGTGGGGTGCCACTCTAGATGCAGTGAGCTGGGCTTCTCATTGCGATGGCTTCTTTTGTTGTAGAGCATGGACTCTAGGCATATGGGCTTCAGTAGTTGCAGTCCCAGGGTTCTAGGGCACAGGCTTAACAGTTGTGATGCACAGACTTAGTTGCTCCAAGGCATGTGGGATCTTCCCGGATCAGGGATTGAACTTGTGTCTACTACATTAGCAGGTGGATTCTTTACCACTGAGCCACCAGCGAAGCCCTTTCTAAAACATTTTTATTTATTTATTTGGCTGCGCCAGGTCTTAGTTGCGACATTCAGGATCTTTAGTTGTGGCACGTGAATCCCTGACCAAGGATTGAACCCCGGCCCTCTGTGTTGGGAGTACAGAGTCTTAACCAATGGACCACCAGGGAAGTCCTGGGATCTGAGCTTCTAACTCCCTTGCTTACAATCCTATTAGGCCTCCAAGGAATGTCCCAGCTCCTGCCCTGAGCACATACAGGTTTCCAAGATGTGGGTCTGGCTGCTATATCTCCAGTCTTATGTCCACTCATTCTTCCCTACACTCTCATATTGCCAGCCTCCAGAGCCTTCATGTCCTCAGACCAGTCGTGCTCTGCGACTTTGCACATGCTGTTTCTGTGACACAAGTGCTCTTCCCTTCCCCTACCCTGGATATGATGAACTCCTAGAGCCTCAGAACTTACCTGAGGTCGGGGGGGCCCTCCTGCTGAGAGCCAGATTCCAGGCCAGTCCTGTCCCCATACTATGCTCTCATCTGTCACAGCATAACACATTACTGTTACTTGTCTCCTTTCTTGACTGTGACCTCCTTGAGAGAGAGTCTGTGTTTGGTCTTTTATCTCTGTATCCCTGAGCCTAGGAATATGCCTGGCACATGGTAAGTGCCCAAGATCACAGGTTCTGGAGCCAGACTATGTGGGCTTGAATCCTGCCTCAGCTAGCTGTCGACCTTAGGCAAGTTAATTAACCTCTCTGTGTATTATTTGTAAATGAGGATAGTGGTTATGTTTACCATGCAAGACTGGTTGGAGAAAACTAATTCAAGTAAAAGGCTTAAAATAGTGCTTGGCACATAGTAAGTGCTTAACCAGTGCTAGTTAAGCTTATTCATCCTGTGTTGACTCAGTAGATGTGTATTTAGTGGTTACCAGGAGCCAGGCACTTGCTAAGTTCTAGAAATGCACACATGCAGTCCTTGCCCATATGTAGCCTACCATCCAGTTTCTTGAATCAAAGAATGGATAAGTATTAGGTGTGGTACTTGTGAGTTTGGTTGTTACATGTCTTGTTAAACAAGCTCACTATATAATTGTTTGAAAATGTGTGCAGGCTCAAATATGGGATCACGATGAATCTACTTGGTGTGTGTAAAACAAGCAATGCAGTTGGGGACAATGCCTTAATAACCTGACATATGTAATCTGGTGTTAGGAGCACATGGGAAGCTTGCCCAGGACAGAGGGTCCTAGAAGCCTTCTGCTCAATCTTCAGTGCTAATGAGAATGTTTAAAAAATATTTTTTCTCCAAGAAGAGTAATTACTTATAGAAATATACAATGAACACATCAGAAGTTTCATTTAACTCCTTAGTTAGTGAAGATGAAACATTCAGACTAGAATCCAAAGAACAGAACAAATGTAGGCCATCAAGAAATAAATTCATTTAATGCAAAACTGAGCAGCTTCCAATGGGCAACAGTAAGTTGTAACACAGACACAGTTTGCATGGACAAAAATCATTTCCCTTACTACCAGTCATCTTGAGCTGTAAAATAACTGAACAATAATAAAACTCAGAGATAATCTTCAAGGACGTACAGCAATATTTTTGACCACTTCAAAGTCTTCCATTTGCTTTGATAAGAAGTTCTGAACTCAGATACCTCAAGATAACCAGTGCCACCACCCCTTCCAATCAATGAGCTATAGTGCCAGAAGGGAGCCCAGTTCCATCCAAAGAGAGCTGGAAATCTCCCAGCCATCCCCAGGCTGGCACAGCCCTTGTCCACCTTTTCTTCTCCACCTTTATGTCTTTAGCTCTTCTCTCTCCCTTGACTTCCTCTTTCCCACCCACACCACTCACAGCCCCTCTAATTGTGCAGCCACTCCATTCATCCTTCCATATAGCAGTCATCATTTATTGAATACTTTCTATATGCAAGACACTGTGCTAAGCTCAATACATTCATAATAGCATTTAAGGTTCAAAAGAACTATGAAATGAGTACTATCTTTACCTCAAATTATAGACAGCATATTAAAGTACCTGAGATTCATGGAATCAGCTATTCTGAGAACATCGAACTAGTCAGAGCAGAGCAAAGGGAATCAGACTCTTAACCACAATACCAGAAATAGCAAATAGAGTTACTTATCTAATTGGTAGTGGCTACCAATTAACCACTCCAGGTAGCAGCTACCTGGAGTACCATGTTGAGATGGATTCTGAGGCATCCTCTTGGTTCAGTGGGTGATAGTGCTGGGATCTACTAGTGATGTCTGTCATGGTCTCAGAATCAGGGAATGTAAAGGTTAGCAAGCATGCCAGATGCTTGTCAGGCTGGTTTTATACTATACTGCCTCTTATATCATCTCCTGAATATATATATATATATATATATATTTTTTTTTTTTTTTTTTACATTATTGATGACAGCCTCTTCCTTTGAGGCCTAAGCCCTGAGCCCTCCCTCAGTGTCTGGATCTCAGTGCCACTTTTCAAGGTCTTGGCTACTCAAAGTGTGATTCCATCTGCTTTCTTCTCTGCCCTCCCTAGCCTCCCCCCACACTGAGCAGTCCCATCACCTAGGAGCTTGTTAGAAAAGAGGAATCTTGGGTCTGACCTCATACCTACTGAATTGGAAGCTGCATTTTAACAAGATTCCCAGGGGATTTGTCTGCACATTCAAGTATGAGGAGCACTGCTCCAAGAGACCTCTTTACTCAAAGTCTTCATTTGCTTTGATAAGAAATTCTTTACCTGCCCCCACCTTAGTAGCTAGAATCAACTTCTAGAAAGGTGTTGGCTCAGGTATAGTTCTACTTATTCCCCATGGACCCTAATACTTAACCCAGAAAAACCAGGTGTATTTATGGACAATTTCTTTATTTTTTTATAAATAATATACTTTAGCAAACCAATGCTTTCTTTATTATTTATTTATTGGCTGCAAGGCATGTGGGATTTTAGTTCCGTGACCAGGAATTGAACCTGTACCTCCTGCAGTGGAAGCATGGAGTCTCAACCACTGGACCACCAGGCAAGTCCCTGGATTATTTCAACTGAGGTATAAAGACTTTAGAGCCTTGGCAGTGGCTCAGCGGTAAAGAATCTGCCTACCAATGCAGGAGATGTGGGAGATGCAGGTTCAATTCCTGGATGGAGACTATCCCCTGCAGTAGGAAATGGCTACCCACTCCAGTATTCTTGTCAGGAAAATCCCATTGACAGATAACCTAGTGGGCTATAGTCTATAGGGTCGCAAAGAGTTGGACACAACAGAGCGATTGAACACACACACGCACACACGCACACATACAAAGACTTTAAGACATCGTCCCTTACTTTGGAAAAACCTTGCTTGCTTCTCTGGTTCTTCCCACTGGGGATGTGGGTGCCTTTGGGTCTGCAGTTCAGCACCATGTCCTTTTCTGTTTTCTGAGATTCTGCAGAGTCTGCCTGGGGCCTCAAGAATCCAGCCTAAACTTTCCCCTCAAAGCTTTGAGACCTTTGCCTCTTCTCACAGGAGTTGGGTTGGAGTTGGATGGACTGCACATAGACATGCAGAAGTGGTTGCTGAATCTGAGAGCCATAGCTGCTCGTTCAATCATTGGTTCAATCAGTGTTGTTAAGAACTGTTCTGTGCCAGGCACTGGGGACGCAGCAGTGAATAGAGCATTGGTCTCTGCTCTTGAGGAAAGTGGACATGTAAGCAGATAATTGCAATGGCATGTGATACAAAAAGCAGACCCTGGCATCGTCAGGAAAAAGACAAGGGTATTCTGTGCAGAGGGAACAACACGGGCAAAGCTATGGAAGAACATGGCCTGATCAGGGAACAGGGAGGAGAGAGGGCCTGGGACATAGGCTGCATGTGCAGGAGAGTGGCAGGGCCCATCTAAGGGAGGATTTGGGCTGATCCCCAGCAAAATGTAAATCTCACGGTGGCTTGGCCCTGTAGCACATGTCTGAGCCATTTCTGCTTGCTCTCAATACCAGATCTTATTTCTTTACCACAGAAGCCAATTAGAATCAGGAGACACTTATACACACACACAGACACACACACACACCATTTTTAAAATTTTTATTTATTTATTTGGCTGTGCCAGGTCTCTTAGTTGCAGCCCATGGGGTCTTTGATCCAGCCTGTGGGATCAAGTTTCCTGGTCAGGGATTGAACCTGTGCTCCCTGCATTGGCAGTGTGGAGTCTTAGCCATTGGACCATCAGTTCAGTTCAGTTCAGTCGCTCAGTCGTGTTCAACTCTTGGCGACCCCATGAACCGCAACACGCCAGGCCTCCCTGTCCATCACCAACTCCCGGAGTCCACCCAAACCCATGTCCATTGAGTCAGTGATGCCATCCAGCCATCTCATCCTTTGTCCTCCCCTTCTCCTCCTGCCCTCAATCTTTCCCAGCATCAGGGTCTCAAGTGAGTCAGCTCTTTGCATCAGGTGGCCAAAGTATTGGAGTTTCAGCTTCAACATCAGTCCTTCCAATGAACACCCAGGACTGATCTCCTTTAGGATGGACTGGTTGGATCTCCTTGCAGTCCAAGGGACTCTCAAGAGTCTTCTCCAACACCACAGTTCAAAAGCATCAATTTTTCAGCACTCAGCTTTCTTCACAGTCCAACTCTCACATCCATACATGACCACTGGAAAAACCATAGCCTTGACTAGACGAACCTTTGTTGGCAAAGTAATGTCTCTGCTTTTTAATATGCTGTCTAGGTTGGTCATAACTTTCCTTCCAAGGAGCAAGCAAGCGTCTTTTAATTTCATGGCTGCAATCACCATCTGCAGTGATTTTGGAGCCCAGAAAAATAAAGTCAGCCACAGTTTCCACTGTTTTCCCATCTATTTGCCATGAAGTGATGGGACCAGATGCCATGATCTTAGACCATCAGGGAGGTCCCTAACAGAGCATGTTAGGGCCAAGTGGTAGTGGATTTAGGACCTATGCCCTTCCTCCCATCAATGACTGGCTCCATTCCTACCAGTGTCCCCTTTCCACACAAGTAGGAGCAAGAATGGGATTCCCTGGTGGCTCTGCTGGTAAAGAATCCTCCTACAGTTCGGGAAACCTGGGTTTAACCCCTGGGTTGGGAAGATCCCCTGGAGAAGGGAAAGGCCACCCATTCCAGCCTTCTGGCCTGGAGAATTCTATGGACTGTATAGTCCATGAGGTTGCAAAGAATCATACATGACTGAGTGCCTTTTACTTTCAGGAGCAAAAATGGTCAGGGAAAGAACTTTATGGCAGGACTTTGGGTCTCATCAGGCTTCCGTCGTGGGGGAAGTAAAGTGTCTGCCTGCAATGCGGGAGACTTAGGTTCAGTCCCTGGGTCAGAAGGATCACCTGGAGAAGGAAATGACAACCCACTCCAGTACTTTGCCTGGAAAATTCCATGGACAGAGGAGCTTGGTGGGCTACAGTCCATGGGGTCACAAAGAGTCGGACACAACTGAGCGACTTCACTTTCTTTCACTTTTGGGTCTCATCTAGAGATGGGGGTGGGCTTGGCTACATGTATGGACCGATCTGACTGTGTGACTGTGCCTCTGTGTGTGTGTTTGCATGTAAATGTGTCAGTGTACACATGTACACCTCTGGGATTGGGCAGGGATTCATTCAGAATCTCAGGAGATATCATTCCAATTCCTTGCCAGAGAGAGACAGACGGTTCCACTGATGCCCCTCTGGCATTTACAGGGGAAATTTCTTTGAGGCTTGAAAAATGAAGTGGCTTTAATACATCATTTCAAATTATTTGACACTCCTCCTAATGAGAGGTGAGGTCTGTGTCTCCTTACTTTGCATCTGGGCTACTTGGACCAACTGAGTATGATGGAAGTGATGCTCTATGACATCCAAGTCTGGGTCAGGAGAGCTCAAGTAGTTTCAACCATGTTCTCTGGAACCCCTTGAGAGGCCTGAGCTACCATAAGAAATCAGACTGGCCTGAGGCCACCATGCTAGTGAGGCCACACATAGATGTTCTGCTTAATAGTTCTAACTGAGGGACTTTCCTGATAGTACAGTGGATTAGAATCTTCCTGCCAGTGCAGAGGACAAGGGTTCAATCCTTGGTCTGGGAAGATTTGACATGCCTCAGAGCAACTAAGCCCATGCACCACAACTACTGAGCCTGTGCTCTAGAGCCTGGGAGCCACAACTACTGAAGCCCACACACCCTAGATCCCATGCTCTGCAACAAGAGAAGCCACTGCAATGAGAAGCTGCTGCAGTGAGAAGCCTGTGCACTGAAAGGAAGAGCAGCCCCCATTCTCCGCAACTAGAGAAAGCCTGCATGCAGTATGAAGATCTAGCACAAGCAAAAATAAATAAGTAAATAAATTATTTTAAAAAAAAACTATTCTAGCTGAGCCCAAACATGTGGGTGAAACCATCTTGAATCCTCCAGACCAGCCTATCTTCTAGCTGAATATCAAGTACCCTCAATGATGCTTTGTGAAACAGAAGAATCACCCAGCCAAGCCCTGTCCAAATTCCTAATCCATTAAATGGTGAGATATAATAAAATGATTGTGGTTTTAAGCCACTAAGTTTTGGGGTACTTTGCTATAGAGCAATAGATAACTGAAACAAGTGGAAATAATAATTAAGTTTATTAAATACGTACTATGTGTCTGGCGCTGCTCTAAGTATTTGACGTGTATTAACTCATTGATTTCTAAGAAGAGGATTCCTAACTCAAGGGAATAGCTCATAAGTGGGATCACTTAGAACTGAACCCAGGTTAAAAACAACAACAACAACAACACCACCAGATAATTAGCAAGGTAATGCTCAAAATCTTTCAAGCTAGGCTTCAGCAGTATGGGAACCAAGAACTTCCAGAGGTACAAGCTGGATTTAGAAAAGGCAGAGGAACCAGAGATGTAATTTCCAACATCCACTGGATCATAGAAACAATGAGGGAATTCCAGAAAAACATCTACTTCTGCTTCATTGACTACGCTAAAGCCTTTTTCACAACAAACTGTTGAAAATTCTTAAAGTGATAGGATTACTAGACTACCTTACCAATCTCCTGAGAAATCTGTATGCAGGTCAAGAAGCAACAGTTATAACTGGACATAGAACAATGGACTGGTTCAAAATTGGGAAAGGAATTAAACAAGGCTGTATATTGTCATCCTGCACATTTAACTTATATTCAGAGTACATCATGTGAGGTGCCAGGCTAAATGAATCCCAAGCTGTAATCAAGATTTCCAGGAGAAATATCAACAACCTTAGACATGTAGATAATATCATTCTAATGGCAGAAAGAAAAGAGGAACTAAAGAGCCTCTTGAAGAGGGTGAAAGAGGAGAGTAAAAAAGCTGGCTTAAAACACAACATTGAAAAACTAAGATCATGGCATCTAGTCCCATCACTTCATGGCAAAAAGATGGGGGAGAAATGGAAGCAGTGACAGATTTTGTTTTCTTGGGCAATCCAAAATCACTGTGGATTGTGACGAAATTAAAAGACACTTACTCCTTGGAAGAAAAGCTATGACAAACCTAGACAGCATATTAAAAAGCAGAGACACTTTGCTGACAAAGGTTCATATAGTCAAAATATTTTTCCAGTAGTCATGTACAGATCTGATAGCTGGACCATAAAGAAGGCTAAGCACCAAAGAACTGATGCTTTTGAAATGTGGTGCTTGAGAAGACTCTTGAGAATTTCTTGGACAGCAAGGAGATCAAACCAGTCAATCCTTAATGAAATCAACCCTGAATATTCATTGAAAAGACTGATGCTGATGCCCCAATACTTTGGCTACCTGATGTGAAGAGCCAACTCACTAGAAAAGGCCCTGATGCTGGAAACGATTGAGGGCAAGGGGAGGCGGGGGGAATAAGATGGTTGGATGCCATCACCAACTCAATGAACATGAGTTTTAGCAAACTCTGGGAGATGGTGAAGGACAGAGAAGCCTGGCGGGCTACAGTCCATAGAGTCACACAGAGCTGGACACGACTGAAGCGACTTAGTGTGCACAAAGATCCTGTGACTGAACTCCTTTATTTTACAGATAAAGAAGGGAATACCATTAAATTCACCCTTATTAAGCATATAATTCAATGGTTTTAGTTTCTTCATAGAGCTGTACAACCATCAGCACTATCTCATTTTACAACATGTTCATCACCCTGCAAAAAAGAAACCTGGTATCTATCAGCAGTCACTCCCTAATTCCACTCTCTCCTCAGAGTCCACTAACCTGCCTTCCATCTCTATAGTGTGCACCTATTCTGGATGTTTCATATGAATGATATACAACATGATGCCTTTTGTGTCTGGCTTCTTTCACAAAGTATCTTTTCAAGGTTCATCCATGCTGACTTGTGTATCTGTACTTCATTTCTTTTTATTGCTCAATAATATTCTATTGTATGAACATGCCACAGTTTATCTATTTAAAAAATGAAGCAGCAGGAGAATTAAAAGAAGAACCCCAGGGGACTTCCCTGGTGGTCCAGTGGTTAAGAATTTGCCTTGCAATGTAGGGAACACGGGTTCAATTCCTAGTTGGGGAACTAGATCCCATAAGTGGTGCTTTAGTCACTAAGTCACGTCTGACTCTTGCAACACCGTGGACTGTAGCCGGCCAGGCTCCTCTATCCATGGGATTCTCTAGGCAAGAGTACTGGAGTGGGTTGCCATTTCCTTCTCCAGGGGATCTGCCTGACCCAGGAATCGAACCTGGGTCTCTTGCATTGCAGGCAGATTATTCACTGACTGAGCTACGAGAGTAGCCCAAAGATCCCATAAGCCATGGGGCAACTAAGCCTGTGTGCTGCATCCACTGAAGTCTACATGCCACAACTAGAGAGTCTGTGTGCCACAAGGAAAGATCCTGCATGATACAATGAAGATCCCACATGCAATGACTAAGACTTGATGCAGTCAAATAAATAAATATTAAAAAAAAGAAGAACCCTGGGACCCGGCAGTCTCTTTGTGCCAAGTCAGGACCAGATCCCAAGTTTGCTGACTCTCAAGTTTATGGAAAACACAGAATGGAACATTCTTCTATCTCTAAACCCCCTTCCTGGAAGGGAAGCGGGGATGAATTGAGAGAGTAGCATTGAAACATATACATTACCATATGTAAAATTAGATAGCCAGTAGAAATTTGCTGTATGACACGGGAGCCCAAATCTGGTGCTCTGTGACAACCTAGAGGGGTGGGATGGGGTAGGAGGTGGTAGCGAGTTTCAAGAGGGAGGAGACATATCTATGGCTGATTCATGTTGATATATAACAAGAGTTGCGAGTGGTAAAAAACCCACTTGCCAGTGCAGGAAACATGAGAGATACAGGTTTGATCCCTAGGTCTGGAAGATCCCCTGGAAGAAGACATAGCAACCCACTCCAGTATTCTTGCCTGGAGAAGCTCATGGACAGAGAAGCTTGGAGGGCTACAGTCCATGGAGTTGCAAAGAGCTGGATATGACTGAAACAACTTAGCTCGCATGCGTGGCAGAAACCAACACAATATTGCAAAGCAATTATCCCTCCAATTAAAAATAAATAAGTTTAAATGAAAAACCCTTTCCTTTTGGACCATAGTAACTGCCTCTTGTCCCAGGGTCACCTTACCAAAAATCTTGGTTTCAACCTCTGCTGTTGACTGTAGATGTGCAAAAATCTAGCTCCTCCTCAGGACTTCTGGGTGCACACACACACTTTCGTCAGAGGAAGGTAAAATTTATATTGATACTATCTCAGTGATCGGGAATTTTTTTCTCAAAGGCATTAACCTGGCTCTAGGTCCTGCATTAAGGAATTTCTCTTGTCCTCTTTTTTCTCATTCTTTCCTCATGTCATCTAAAATGGAAAAACTCTATGACCGCACATGGTGAGCAACTTCTAAGTTAGTTCCATTGATGTGTGCTTCCTGGGGTTCCTTTCCTTGTGTAATCTCCTTCCAAAGGGAACTAGGGCCTGCTCACCTCCAAGTGAGTGAACTTGAAAGCAGATTCTCATCCCCCAGCCCTGTTCCAGTCAAGTCTTTTAGTAAGACCACAGCCTCAGCTGGCATCTTAAGTGCCACCCCATGATGTTGCACCAAAGTCACCCACCTAAGCTGTGCCCAACTTTGTGACCCACAGAAACTGCAAGAGAATACACGCTTGTTATTTATTTTATTTTAAACTTTATTTTTTAACTGTGCCTCTGGTATGTGAGATCTCAGTTCCCTGACTAGGGATAGAACCTTTGCCCCTTGCATTGGAAGCACAGAGTTTTAACCACTGAACTGCCAGTGAAGTTCCTGCTTGTTGTTAACTACTAAGTTTGGGGTGATTATCTACATAGCAATAGATAATGCACTACATGTTGAAGAAACTCAGGGGTACAAATAACATATATGTTAAGTAAGAGAATTCTTTCCTCAATCCACCCATCCATTCCTTCACTCTTTCTTTCAACTTGCTTTGCCTCTAGGGACATGAAAGTGAATGATACCATTTCTGCTCCTAAGGAAATTCCAGCCTAGTGGGAGAGGCAATCTTGTAAATGAATTATTGAAGTTCTAGTGAGAAATACTGATAGGTTCAAGTTACCTGGACAACACAAAAGAGGAAGAAAATAATTCTGCCTGGAGACATGAATAAAGCTTCATAGGAACATTTGATCTGGGTTTTGAAGAATGAGTAAGAGTTTGCCAGACGGGCAATGGGAGGAAGGGCATTCCAGATAGCAAGAGCTATAGGTACATAGACTGAGAGGCAAAAAAAGTCCAGTATGTTTGAGGACTCACAGGTCATCCCATGCAGCTAGATCTTAGACCACTAGGTGACAAGGGGATGCTGACCAGGCAGACAGGGGGCTTGGTACCAGCCTCAGGTTTTTTGGCTTTTGTCCTATAGAAACTGAAGAACAGGTGGAGGTTTTAAGCCAATGCATGTTGTGATCAGATTTGTGTTTTAGAAAGAGAATTCTGAAAGATATGGAAGATGGTTGGAGAGAGGATGATGAAGTCAGAGAGGTCAAGTAAGATGGTGCTTCTAATCCAAGGAGGGGGTCTCTCTTGTAGCTTAGTTGGTAAAGAATCTGCCTGCAGTGCAGGAGACCCAGGTTCGATCCCTGGGTCAGGAATATCCCCTGGAGAAGGAAATGGCAACCCATGCCAGTATCCTTGCCTGGAAAATCCCATGGACAGAGGAACCTGGTGAGCTGCAGCCCACGGGGTTGCAAAGAGTTGGGTAGACTGAGCGACTAACATCTCTAATCCAAGGGAAAGGTGATGAGACATAGACCAAGCATTATCTGTCAAATCAAGAGGAAGGTGAAGAAGAAAGGAGCAAGGAACTGAAGGTGGTTTCTACCTGGGATGATAAGACATTTACCATTGAAAAGAATAAAGATAACACTGGGAGAGTGGAGAATCTATTAGTCAGGATCGGGTATCGATAGATTATGCTGCAGTAACAAGTAACCTGAAAATCTCACTGACTTAACAAAATAAAGGTCTCTTGTTTTCTCACTCATTTTACAGATACACGTGGTCAGCAGGGGTCTCTACTCCATGCAATCATTCAGAGACCAAAGCTAACAGGGGCTCCACCATCTTGTAGCTCCACCATCTGGAACTCATGGCTTCTTCAGACACCTCTTCAGTTACATGGCAAGAGAAGAGCGAGATACTAGAAAATCATGTATGGGTTTCTTTTACTACTCTAGTCCTCACATTTAATTTGCCAGAACCAGTCTTGTGGACTGTCCTAACTATAAAGAGTTGGAAAGTGTAGGGGAGAATATGGGATACCTGGTGAGCATGATTATCTCAGCCACGTGGAGATAATGAACTCAGTTTTGAACAGATTTACTTTTTAAAAAATATTTATTTATTTACCTACTTATTTGGCTGTGCCAGGTCTTATTTGTGGCACTCAGGATCCTCAGTTGCACCATGTAGGATGTAGTTCTCTGACTAGGGATCGAACCCAAGCCCCCTGCATTCAGAGTTTTGAGTCCTAGCCACTGGTCAACCAGGTAAGTCCCTGAACACCATTAACTTTAAGGAAGAGATATCCAGTAGGCAATTGGAAATGTGATTCTGATGCTCAGACAAGAGTTGGGAGCTTGAGCTGTAGGTTTGAGCTTACTAGCATTGTCCCTGCCTTCTAGAAAGCTTACATTCTAGACAGAAACAGAAACATACAAAAATAGCTGTATCTATAAGAAGTCAAGTTACATGCTATCTGGCTATGAACAAATAGCCATGAAATGAAAGATGGAGGAGGAGTGAATTCCGTGATGGTGAGTAGAAGTCTCTTAAGCAAACAGCAATGATTGCTGACCTCTCAGTAGACTGACAGACCTAGGAAGGTAAGGAGTTTGTGGAAGCCGCATACTACGGTGGATTCCGGGAGAAGGAGCACAAGGCAAAGGAGATAAGCATAGAAGAGCAAGGAGTGGAAGTGAAGTGAAGTGAAGTCGCTCAGTCGTGTCCGACTCTTTGCGACCCCATGGACTATAACCTACTGGGTTCCTCCGTCCATGGGATTTTCCAGGCAAGAGTACTGGAGTGGGTTGCCATCACCTTCTCCAGAGGATCTTCCCAACCCAGGGATCGAACCTAGGTCTCCTACAGTGTAGGCAGACACTTTACCATCTGAGCCACAAGAGAAGCTCTGCAAGGAGTGGACAGATAGTGAAATATTTCAAAGCTAACTCAAGGAGCCCAGGCTCTATGCTGTAGTTACAGAATAACAGGAAGGTTCTGGGAGCAGGCAGGTTGATGTGTGAAGAAAAGTTTTTGCATTACTGTTCTCCTTTTAGTATAAACGAGCTCCCTTTCTCACTTACATGCACACGTGTATACACTACCCACCCCACCACACCTTTTCTGCCCAGATCCCACTTCTATGTCTTAGTCCTAGATTATAACTGTTTCATCACTGTTACCAGCTAGGCAGTTTACCTGAATTTCTGGCCAGATAATTACTTCCTTCCTTCCATCCTTCCTTCCTTTCTTATTGAGATATAACAGTAAAATGCATAAATTGCATTTTAATTTTAAGTGGAGATTAATGAATTTTTACATTTGTCTACACTTATGTAAACACAACTTAAATCAAGATGTAGGACATTTTCCTCCTGCCATGTTCCAGTGAGTCCTGGTCTAGAGATAACCACTATTCTGACTTCTATCCAGAATGTCTAGAAATGGGATCATATAATATGCTGTCTTTTGTATCTAATGTCTATGAGATCCATCCTTATGGGGGGCTCCTGACCACATTCTGAACCACTCCAGCTTTTAAACCCACTTGCCTTTCTTCTCTTCCACTTCCCTCCTTTTCTTTCTTTCTCCCTTCCTTTTCCACTTCTACCAATGTGTAGTATTATAAGTACCTTTGGCACAGGTGGTCAGGAAACAACAGTGAGCAAGGCAGACTTGGTTCCTGCCCTATTGGAAGCACGTGCCTTAGTAGGAAGGACAGGGTGAAGCACCAGATCATTACAGTACAGTACAGCATGATGAGCACAGAGCTTGTCAAGTCCAGGGCACCATGTATATCCATAGAATAGGCGTCCAACCCCAACTTTAGGGACCACGGAAGACTTCCTTGGTCTTCCGTGACGGAGGAAACCTCTAATGAGGCCTGAAGGATGATTAGAGTGTTGTGAGCAGTCACCTGTGTAAAAGCTACAAAGCAAGAGAAAAACTGGTGCTTTCAAGGAACTACAGGAAGTTCAAAGTACTAGTTTTGCTTGGCTGGAGCACAGAGTGCCAAGTGGGTGATAAGGCTGCGAGCCAGGTGGGGCAGATCATGAGGGGCTTTCTAAGCTCCATTAAGAAGTCCAAATTTTATCTGGGAGCCCTGGGCCATCACTGAGGGTCTTTCATTAGAATAGTGAATGAGGGCTTGGTTTATTTGATCTATTATTAAATTTGATTTTGATTGTGAATCATTTTTTAAAAGGTATTTTAGTTTTTAGTTTTAGGGTAGGAATACACATGGTAAAAAGGCCACATCATGTATAGAAATGCAACAGATTTCTGTATATTAATTTTGTATCTGCTGCTTTACTCAATTCATTGATGTGTAGTTTTTTGGTGACATCTTTAGGATGTTCTCTGTATAGTATCATGTAACTACAAACAGTGAGTTTTACTTCTTCCTTTTCAGTTTGGATTCATTTTATTTATTTTTCTTATCTGATTGCTGTGGCTAGGATTTCCAATACTACGTTAAATAAAAGTGGTAAGAGTAGGCATCTTGGTCTTAATCCTGCTTTTAGAGAAAATGCCAAAAGGGCATATGATGAAGCACGGGTCTCCCTAGCTCTCCTGTCCCAGACTTGCCCTGCTCCCCATAGATGTGGCTTTCAGAATGATTGTTCTGGCTGCAGTGTGCTAAGCAACACAGCAACAAAGCAAGAGTGAAAACAGGAGATTTTTTAGGAAGCTATTGAGCATTCCAGGTAAGAGAGGATGATAGCAACCATGGGAATGATTAGAGACTCTGAGGAAGCAAAAACAACAGAACGTAGGCATTGATTAGACATGGGGTATGAAAGAGGGAAGGGTTAAAGATGACATGTCAGGGAGGAGGAGAATGCCCTTCAGTGAGTCAAGGGGGAACCAAAGGGGTACAGTTAAGGGAATGTGGCAGATAGTCCGCAAAATGGCCACCAGAAATGCCTTTCCTGTACTTTCATCTGTGTTTCTTTCTCCTGAATCTGTGTGGCCTTGTGACTTTCTTTGACCAACAGGATGTAGCAAAACTGATGCCCTGACAGTTCAGGTCTAAGTCTTAAAAAGGCTTGGCACAGCTTCCTCTTTTGCTTTCTTGGAAGCCGGTCACCACGTCAAGAAGTCCAAATACCCTGCAGAACAGAGAGAGGTTACATAGAAAGAGAGGGAGAGAGACACCCTTTGGAGGATGAGAAACAATGAAAAGAAAGAGGGAGGTCCAGCCTGCCTGCATGTCTTCCAGCCACAGCAAGCCCAGGCTGCAGTCAATACCGCGTGGAGCCGAGATGAGCTGTCCACACCAAATCCTGCCCAAATTGCAGAGTTGTGGGCAAATAAAAGATTGCTCTTGTTTTAAGCCAGTCAGTTTTGGGGTGTATTGCTACTCAATAGACAGTTGAAAGAGGTAGAAAGGGGTGGGAGAGAGAGAGAATATGAGCTCTTACCTGTTCTTCTTGCTGTTGTTGTTCAGTTGCTAAGCCATGTCTAAATCTTTGCAACCCCTGGACTGCAACATGCCAAACTATCTCCCAGAGTTTGCTTAGATTCATATTCATTGAATTGGTGATCCCATTCAACTATCTCATCCTTTGCAGTCCCCTTCTTCTGCCTTCAATCTTTCCAAAGCATCAGAGTCTTTTCCAATAAGTTGGCTCTCTACATCAGGTGGCCAAAGTATTGGAGCTTCAGCTTCAGCACCAGTCCTTCCAAGGAGAATTTAGGGTTGATTTCCTTTAAGATTAACTGGTTTGATCTCCTTGTAGTCTAGGGGACTCTCAGGAGTCTTCTCTAGCACCATAGTTTGAAAGCATCAATTCTTCAGTGCTCAGCCTTCCTTATGGTCCAGCTTTCACATCTGTACATAACTACTGGACAAACCATAGCTTTGACTATATGGACCTTTGTCACCAAAGTGATGTCACTGCTTTTTAATATGCTGTCTAGTTTGTCATAGCTTTCCTTCCAAGGAAGCAAGCGTCTTCCAAGGAGCTCCTTTTTCCAAGGAGCTCCTTTTTCCAAGGAGCAAGCGTCTTTTAATTTCGTGGCTGCAGTCAGTGTCTGCAGTGATTCTGGAGCCCAAGATAACAAAATCTGTCACTGCTTCCACTTTTTCCCCTTCAATTTGCCACGAATTAATGGGACTGGATACCATGATCTTAGTTTTTTGAATGTTGAATTTTAAGTTAGCTTTATTCACTCTCCTCTTTTACCCTCATCAAGAGGCTCTTTAGTTCCTCTTCACTTTCTGCCATTAGAGTGATTTCATCTGTATATCTGAGGTTGTTGATATTTCTCCCAACAGTCTTGATTCTAGTTTGTGATTCATCCAGCCCAGCATTTCACATGATGTACTCTGCATATAAGTTAAATAAGCAGGGTGACAATATACAGTCTTGTCATACTCCTTTCCTAACTTTGAACCAATTTTGAACCTCTACCTTAGAGTTTCATTACCATAGTCAGCCGCTTCCTTCTTTTCATTGTTAAAATCCCCAATATCTCTGCTAGTTTACCTGCAGCTTCATAGTTTGGAGACTTGATCTAGGAGGTTCAGGTGTCCTGGACTCTTGTTTCTCCCCTGTCCACACCAAGAGCTCTGACATCCATTGTGGATTGATAACTGTTTCCTTAAGTCAACCTAGGATTGGTTCCAACTCCACCTTTGATTTGAGGGAAGGAATTTTTTTTCTGATATCATACCCCTGGGGGAAATGTGATTTCTTTGTATTCTTCATTTTCTAATGCAGGCCTGAATACAAAGTGGCTGTTCTCTCAATGCTAAATGAATGGTTAATGAGGTTTAGTAGGAGAGTATACTGTGTATACATGTGTGTTAGTTGCTCAGTTGTGTCTGACTCTTTGCCATGCCATGGACTGTAGCCCACCAGTCTCCTCTGTCCATGGAATTCTCCAGGCAAGAATACTGGAGTGGGTTGATACACCCTTCTCTAGGGGATCTTCCTGACCCAGGGATCAAACCCAAGTCTCCTGCATTGCAGGCTGATTCTTTACCATCTGAGCCACCAGGGAAGCCTGGAGAGCATCCTAAATGAGGTCCAATTCCTGAGTTTCAGTCCCCAACTTAAACTCTCCAGTTTCTCTTTTAATACCAGGAGGAAGGTCTCATCTCTCTCTCTCCATCTCAGGAAGGAGCTGGAGGTGGAGATGAGTAAGGAAGAGTTAAATGGCTCAGATACTGTCCCCTCTCTGCCTCCAAGAAGACATTTCTTCCTTGTGGCAGGGGCTACAAGGAAGCAGGTGATGTGATGTGGGCAGGTGATTGATGGGGACAAAGACCTGAGAGGTCTGTCTGCATTCCTCAGCAGGGGCTAGGTGAGGAGGGCATATGTGTTTGCTGCATGTCCATGACTGACCGCAGGCTTTCTGTCTCAGTGACCCTCTTCTCTTCTAACACAGGACTGCCACCAAGAACTCAGCCTGCTGGGAGAGTGTCTGCCATTATCTGCCTCCCTGTCTAGTGGATTAGATGTGTTTAGTGGTTCCCGGGGCAGGGACTACCCCCTTCCTCTGAATTGCCCCTCCTGTGGATCCTCCATGAGGTCCCTGTTGATTCTTCTCTGTGGCCTGCCTACAGCCCATTTCTCCAAGCCTCATGGAGATGGAGCTTCTTCCTGTGCCCCTAAACTCAGCTCTAGTCACCATGGAATCTAAGCAGGGACTCAGAAGAGAATAGTCCAACCTTCTCATATTCAAGATAAGGAAACAAAGTCCCAGCTCAGGGAAGTCACTTGTCCAAAATTTCCAGCTGGTTCATGGAAGAGCTGAGGCCAGAAGCCAAATTTCTAAACTCCCAGGCTGGTGCTCTTGGCCTCCAGCTCTGCCGTCTCTGAGTTCCCTTTTCTTTTTAAAACATGTGCAATTGAGGGTCTCATGACACCGAGCTGTTTTTTTAAAAAATACATGTATAATTATTTACTTGACTGCACCAGGTCTTAGTTGTGGCATGTGGGATCGTCGTTGCTAGCATGTGAATGCTTAGTTGCAGCATGTGGGATCTAGTTCTTGACCAAGGATGGAACCTAGGCCCCCTGCACTGGGGATGTGAAGTCTTAGCCATTAAGTCTCTCCCCTTTCTCTTTACGGTTCTCTCTTCTCTGCTTCTCTCCAGCCCATGGCCCAGGGTAAGAGCACTTCCCCCAGGGGAGGGTTGGCCAGCAGGCAGTCTTTCCTAATCAGTGAGGAACTCACAAAGCCCACTTCTGCACACCGAGATGTGGACGTGCACAGGCACACGCACTCCTCCACCTGCAAACACCGTCAAGTGGTGCCACTTAACACAGCTGTTCACGCACTGTGCACACCCAGAAAGGCATACATCTGTCTCCACGGGGGTCGCCTGTGCTCTCCGCAGTCACCCCTCCATGCACACAAACCCTAGCACAAACACAAGTCACAAGGCTCCTCACCTGGCCTCAGCCCTCGGTGTCCCCCAAACTGGCCTAACTGGTGGCGCCTGAGCCAGGACAGCTGAATGACCAGCCGGGGCCCCGGAACCAGGGGTGGGATCAAGAAGAGAGACAGGTGCACGGCGATCATCAGTACAGGCACAGCTTTGTCCACCCAGGACTCCTGCCACTGGGTCCCTGAATGTTCCTCCCTGAGCGGGCAATGAGAGAGTAAGCCCCCACTTTCCTCCTTCTTCCTGCTGCTTTTGCCACCGCCTCCCACTTCTTGATAAGAATCTGAGTGAAGCGCCTGCCAGGACACGGCTGGATCTCTTAAAACACAAGGGGAAATGTTTATGTTTCCTCTCCACCCTGCCGGGTCACCTCCTCCAGGGTACTGCCAGCCAAGGGCACTGCCTGGTGAGACGAATCAGGTAAGACAGAGTTGGGGCCCCTGGAACCCAGGACTCAGAATGTGAGCGCTGTTGTGGGGCAGGGGGTGGGGTGGGGCGGTGGGCAGCAGAGCGGGAGGGGTAAGGGGCAGGTAGGGCAGGAACTCCTGAGGTGTCCCTTCAGAGTTTGTTCACCTCTTTCCTTCTCTCCGCCTTAACACTCCTCTCCTCAACCCCCGCCCCCACCCCTGCCGGCCCGCCCCGCCCCAGCCATTCCAATGCCCCCCACCTCTGGAAAAGCCGAATTGGGATTCGATCCCCAGCCAGTTGCTGGAGTTCCGGAGCAGCTGTCCCAGACTTGGGGGGGAGGGGGCCAGGAATGCTGGGGCTGAGGCCTGGTCGGCCCCAGACAGAGCCGGCTCTGAATTCTGGGAATGTTTGTGCAGCTGGAGCCCATTAGGGGAGGGAGCTGGGCCGCTTATTAATCCCAGCCTTGTTCCCCGGGAGGGGCCAGGGCCCCCGCACACGAGTGGAGGGGTAAGAGGCTCTGCTACAAGAAGGGGTGGGGGTGGGCCTAGGCCAGCCCCCAGGCCTCAGCCCCCTGCTCCAGTTGAGTCTCAGACAGGAGCTTGGACATTTGGACCTCCCTTGCGAGGTGTCCATATGCCTGTGTGGATGAGTGTGGGCACTTAGAGGGGGACCCTTGGGGGCCATGGTGAGGTTTGACAGAAGTGCTCCTACCTGGGGAGGTGGGAGGCACCCAGGGGTCCTGGGATGGGGTGCTCTGTCCTCCTCAGGGATCCTCACACAGCCCTGCAGGAACTCCTGCTGGCTGGCACCCTGGCAATGAGAGAGGAGGAGTAGGAGTGGATGAATTGCTGTTGCCCCAACTGCTTGAATGTGTGCACAGAGCGGGCTGAGGTGAGAGTGTGGAGGCCACCGCATGGGTCACAACCTGCCACAACTCCAGGGCATGCCATCTACCAAGGAGACAGATGTCCGGAGGGAGGGGCTTGGCCCTGTGTGACCTGCTCGGCCACGTGTGGTGCCCAGCGTGTAGGGATCCTGGGCCCTGGTTTTGATTATCTAGCACTGCTATAGGATACAGTACCCCAAAGACCTGGCACAGTGTTCCATCTCCACTGCTTAGCTGTGAGGCCTTGGATGCATTTCTTACCTCTCTCAGCCTTCCTTTCTTTACGCTCAAGTTGGGATAGGGTCTGTCCTAAAAACCTTGTTATTATTGTTGCTTAGTCACTAAGTCATGTCTGACTCTGCGACGGCATGGACTGTGGCCTGCCAGGCTCCTCTAACCACGGGATTTCCCAGGCAAGAATACTGGAGTGGGTTGCCATCTCCTTCTCCAGGGGGTCTTCCCCACCCAGGAATCGAACACAAGTCTCCTGTATTGGGAGGTGGATTCTTTACCACTGAGCCACCAGGGAAGCCCTCAAGCACCTTGTAGGGTTATCTATATAGGTCATGTTCCTTTACTTGTCTGTGTATCCATCCATACATCCCACAGACTTGATGACTACTATATGTCACGTGCTCTGCTGGTTACCAGGGCCACAAAAATGAATAAGGACCCTGACCATTAGGAGCTCATCCTTGGGGCTTCTCAGTGGCTCAGTGGTAAAGAATTTGCCTGCCAATGCAGGAGGCACAGGTTCAATCCTTGATCTGGGAAGATTGCACACGCTATGGGGTAAGCCTGTGCGCCACTCCACAACTACTTATGCTGTGCTTTAGAGCCCGGGAGCTGCAACTACTGAGCCCTCGTGCCGTAACTACTAAAGCCCGAGAGCCCTAGAGTCTATGCTCTGCAATAAGAGAAGTCACCTCAATGAGAAGCCCGAGCACACTGCTACTAGAGAATAGTCCCCGCTCCCCACAACTAGAGAAAAGTCTTTACAGCACTGAAGACCCAGCACGACCAATAAATAAATAAGTATTTTTAAAAAAATAGAAATGAAAGGATTTTAAAAAGCTCATCCTTAATAGTATGGAGTGGGGTGGGGTTAGTCGCACACACACACACACACACACACACACACACACAGTGTGAATGTGGACAGTGCTCTAACTCTGTGCAGAAGGGAGTGGAGGAGGAAGCGCTGCTAGCCAGCCTGTCACCTGTATGTTCTCAGGATGACATCTGTGGGGGTGCCCCGTACACTGTGAGGCCCAGCACAGTGTGGGAAGAGACTGGGAGGATCCTCTGCCAGAGGACCGAGGTATCCTGTATTGACTGCTGTCACTCAGATCCCGCCACATCGCTGGCTGGGGGCTTGGGGTCATTAGATGCGCAGGATGATAATACCAGAAAGATTCCGGAACTCTACTCGAACTTTGGTAGGTTGGGAGCTGTGACAAAAATTTCAGCACCCTCTTTAGCGAGCAGAGAGGAAGTTTCCGTGATGGATTTCTTAGAGGGTGGGTTAGCTTTGATGTCTTCGCCAAACCACCATTGCAACTTGTCATGGGAGATGGTGGGGAGGGGCTGGGACAGATGAGTGAGGGAAGGTCACTGGGGGACGGGGGCCTGGGGAGCTTTGGGGAAGGGTCATCCCCAAAGGGGATGCCTTAGCCATTCCCGGGCCTTGGCCAAGGGAGGAAGGTAGGCCTCTCCTCTCCCTCTTCTTCCCCATAGGACTTGCTCAGTTCACAGGGTCTGCAGCTTAGAGAGGGAGCTGCGGCTGTTGCTAAGTCGCTTAGGTCGTGTCCGACTCTGTGCGACCCTGTAGACGGAAGCCCACCAGGCTCCCCTGTCCCTGGGATTCTCCAGGTAAGAACACTGGAGTGGGCTGCCATTTCCTTCTCCAATGTGTGAAAGTGAAAAGTGAAAGTGAAGTCGCTCAGTCGTGTCCGACTCTGTGCGACCCCATAGACGGAAGCCCACCAGACTCCTCTGTCCGTGGGATTTTCCAGGCAAGAGTACTGGAGTGGGGTGCCATTGCCTTCTCCGTAGGGAGGGAGAGCTCCCTTCAAAACAGAGAATTTCTCTGGAGGGCCGGTGGGACAGGAACCATCTAACATCAAGGCTGGTTTATGAGAGTGACAAAAATTTGGAATCTGGGGATGGGCAAGGAGTGGAAACAGCTGTCAAAATTCCTGAGTCCCAAAGCCATGGCCCAGTGACTCCAAATGCCACTAGCCATTCTGGGCAGAGATAGTCTCCAAACTGAGTGCTCCTTGTTCAAGGGCCTCTGTGCTCTTAGGTCCCAGACCACATAGCTAAGGGACTAATAGCAGGCTGTGTCTGCTGAAGAGAATCATGAAGGTGAAAGGAGGCCCACAAAATTCTGGAGAATCATTTCCTGCTTTCAGGAAACCCCAGTCTAATAGGGGAGATGGCCCCTCCCCTTGGGGAACTTCTATTCTCGTGAAAGGGAGACATCATTTGTCCCCTAGGAACGCCTAGACCGATGGTAGAGACAGATCGTCTGTCCTTGGGAAGCCCCCAGTCTGATGGTGGAGGCAGTTTTTATATATATATTGCCTGGAAAATTCCATAGACAGAGGAGCAAGGCAGGCTACAGTCCATGGGGTTGCAGCATCGGACACGACTGAGCACACACATACACACACACACACACTCCTCAGACACAAAAAGTTATAAACATGGAGTGAATAGGAGATGACCTAATGAACTTTGCATCATTCGTGGGCAGTTAGGAGTAGTAGAATGAGTGATGGGGGAGAAGAAATGTGCCATTAATTCAAGGAAGACCCCGTGGAATGAAGTTCCCTTGGGTTGCTTAGGGGATGGCACTTTTTGATGCACGGATGCCGGGACTCTCTCTGCTTCTTGGAGAAGGTTGTAATTGTCCAGACTAAACCGGTTGATCCCTGAGATCCCTTCCAGCTCTAACAGCCTAGGCTTCCTGACCCCAGCCCTCTCACCCCAGCTTCCTCTCCCTCAGAGCCTCCCCCGCCCCTGCCCTTCCTCCCCGCCTTCCATTTGGTCTCTCCTGAGGCAGGTGGCCCAGCCAGCTGCTTGGCCTGTGTGGAGATGCGGTCCCACCCACAGTGTGGGGTGGCGTTCAGTGGGGGTGGGCTGTGACCTGAGGGGCTGACAGCTGGGTCTAGGGCTCAGGCTGGAGGCACAGCAGGCGAGGACGTGGCTCCTGACAGTTTTCCCCAATACCCTCAAGAAGGGGAGGTCTGTGGGGAAGGAGAGGAGGGTTTTGGGAGATGTCATGGGTCCAGGCTGTGGTAGGTCCGGGAGCATCATCGGGGGAAGAACAGGTTGAACTCCACTTCCCCGGAGCTGGGGGAGGGTTCTGAGAGTTGGGCCAGGCTGGGCGTTCTGCAGCTGCTGGGTGTGCTTGCTGTGAGGGAGCTGGGGTGTGGGGGTGCGGTGTGGATTGGAAAGGACAGCTGGGTCTGCCAGGAAGCCCTGCCTGACACCCCTCCTGAGACACTTCCCCTCCCCCACCCCACCCCCCTCTTGATACACTTCCCCTCCCCCACCCCACCCCAACACGGACTGGGATGGGGCCCCCACCCAGAACAAGAGGCCAGACAGGGGCTGGGGAGAGATTGGGGGTAGGGTTGGGCCTAAAACAGCCATGCTATTTCCATCTCTGTGCCTTTCCTTCAGAAAGGCTTCCATGAAAAGAGTACCCAGCCGTAGGTGATGGCTGGATGGCTGACTGGATGGTCAAATGAGGATTCAACTCCTCACTTCCTGCCTCTCTACACCGCTGGTTCCTAAACTTTAGCCTGAGTGTCACCTGGTGGGCCTGTTAAAATACAAGGCCACAGTGGTCATTCCCTGGTGAACCAGTGGCTGAAACTACATGCTCTCAATTCAAGGGGCCTGGGGTTCAATCCCTGGTCAGGGATCTAGATCTGGCGTGCCACAACTAAGAGTTTGAATGCCACAACTAAGACCTGGGGCAGCCAAATAAACGAATATTAATAACAAAACAAAACATGATGCTGTAGAGGCCACCTCACTTCAAGATTTTGATTCATGAGGTCAGGAGGTCAAGGGTGGGGGCTGGGAATTTCCAACAAGCCCCTGGGCCCTGCTTTGAGTAGCACTCTGTTGCTTCTTCTCCCACCCGCCACCCCTGCCCCCCAGCTGTCTCATCCCTTTCCCAGCCCTGCCGGCTGGCCCTGCCCACTCCCTGCACAAGCCATCCCAGCTGTTAGGGGCTAAGCACATGGCTGGGTGGCAGAGGGCCAGAGTCAGATCTTGCAGGAGGAGAGTGTACAGAGCTGAGCTCAGCCTGGCCTTTTCCTTCTGACCCAGACCCTAGCAACACACAGAGGGGATTCTGTATCCCCTCCTTTCTGCTCTTCCCCAGCACAGTGACCCTCCACCTGTGGGGGCCCTGGACCAAACATCACCTCTAGATTGCACAGTTTCCACTGTCTCCCAGATCCACGTACTCAGTTCAGTTCAGTTGCTCAGTCGTGTCCGGCTCTTTGCGACCCCATGGACTGCAGCACTCCAGGCCTCCCTGTCCATCACCAACTCCCAGAGTTTACTCACATTCATGTCCACTGAGTTGGTGATGCCATCCAACCATCTCATCCTCTGTCGTCCCCTTCTCTTCCTGCCTTCAATCTTTCCCAGCATCAAGGTCTTTTCAAATGAGTCAGTTCTTCGCATCAGGTGGCCAAAGTATTGGAGCTTCAGCTTCAAAATCAGTCCTTCCAATGAATATTCAGGACTGATTTCCTTTAGGATCGACTGGTTGGATCTCCTTGCAGTCCAAGGGATGCTCAAGAGTCTTCTCCAACACCACAGTTCAAAAGCATCAATTCTTTGGCGCTCAGCTTTCTTTATGGTTCAACTCTCACATCCATACATGACTACTGGAAAAACCATAGCTTTGACTAGACGGACCTTTGTTGGCAAATTCATGCACTATTGTTCTTCAAATATGTGTGGTTGCTGTCGTGGTGAAAAAACACAAAATCATTTAAGAGTCTTAATGAATTTTTGTTTTCTTAAATTTTAAAAAAGTATTCATATTTATAAACCATATTGGCATTTTGTCAAGATGAATGATTCTTAACACAGCCTAGGAGAGCATGTGTGGCTTGCTCCAGCCTCATCTAAGTTCCCTCTCTCTCCTCACCACTCAAGAGTTTCTTCAATTATAGGAAAGGACCTCCTTCCCTCTGGCCCCAGGGCCTTTGCTTACTCTGTTCCCTTTGCCTACAACAATACAATAATGTCATGCGTCATACCCACTCCCTCTGCTCCTTGGTCTGGTTAACTCTTACTTTTCCCTCAAACCTAGACTAATCACTTTCTTAGTGAATCTTTCCCATCACCGACCAAGCTAATTCCCCCATCAGAGGCTTTCACCATATGTATGTATATTCCTTTGTCTGAAGCCCTCAACGATGTTTTTCTTTTTTTGCCATGTGGCTTGTAGGATCTCAGTTCTCCTACCAGGAACTGGACCTGGGCCTCGGCAGTGAAAACACCAAGGGCAAATGACTGGACCACCAGGGAACTCCCTTGTTTTAATTTTACATTATGTGTGTGATTTTGATTAATTTCTAACTCACCTATCAGTCTGAAATTTTCATGAGGCAGAGCCTGTTTATTGTAGTCCTAGAGCCAACCGTGGTACCTGGCTTGAACCGGGTGTTTAATAAGCATCTGATAAGTGATGTAGTGAGTTATCAACAGATAAAAAGCCCCTTCACGGCTGGAGGCATGGACTTCCCTGGTGGCTCAGATGGTAAAGCGTCTGTCTACAATTCGGGAGACCTGGGTTCTATCCCTGGGTCGGGAAAATCCACTGGAGAAGGAAATGGCAGTCCACTCCAGTACTACTGCCTGGAAAATCCCATGGACAGAGGAGCCTGGTAGGCTACAGTCCATGGGGTCGCAAAGAGTCGGACACGACTGAGCAACTTCACTTCACTATTGCTGGGGGCACCAGCCAGGGGCTTCTTAAAAACAACTGGCACACCTGTACTGCTGCTTATCAGGATTTTCTGACCACCTGTTCTCATAGGTGGACCCTGGTCCTGACTCCTGCAGTGGAGGTGAGAGAATAGCAGAGGTGATTGGCCGGCAGCCAGAGTAGTAGGAGTTGGAAGAAAAGAGGAAATTGGAGGGAGAAGGGCAGAGAGGGGAGAGGAGAGAGATGGAAAGGAGAAAAAAGATCTGAAGAAAAGCAAGAGGACAAAGCCCTCTTAGGACAAAGTGAAAGGAACAGAATTTCCAGAGATCAGGATGGGGTCATGAGGTGGGGTCAAAGGAGTGTCGTTTGACTGCCGGGCTCTGTGACCTCCTCCACCCTGTTCAGTCACCCTCTCTCTTTCCTCATCCCCTGCTCCCTCCCCCTTTGCCCCAGGAGCTGGGCTAGTTTATTTTGCTTGGGAAGGCTTCCTGAAAGGGGAGCCTAGTTTTCCTGACACATGAAAAGTGTCTCAGACTGCCATCTGACCCTTCCTGCAGAGTTTCAGCTACGGGGAGTTTGTCTGACATGCAGTCACACACGTGGACACACACATATATCCTGGCACACGGTAAGCACAGGCACCCAGGGACCCCAGGGTAAGTCTGGAAGTTGTGTGACCACAAATGTGTATGTACACAGGCACCCTCTCGCATATAAGTAAGAAGTAATGTACATAAACCCAAAGCATATCCCCTGCATGGGTGCCTGATATCTGTGTTTGCATGCTCAGCTTGTAACCTCACTCGTGCATGTGTGCGTGCATCCTCAGTCATTTCAGTCATGTCTGACTCTTCACGACCCCATGGACTGTAGCCCACCAGGCTCCTCTGTCCATGGGATTCTCCAGGCAAGAAAAGGAGTGGGTTGCCATGCCCTCCTCCAGGGGATCTTCCTGACCCAGGGATCAAACCTGTGTTTGCTGCAACTCCTGTATTGCACGAAGATTCTTTACTACTGAGCCACCAGGGAAATGTTAGCCCAGATACCCAGTGTGCCATTTCCACTCTTTGCTGTACTATTGCTGGTGAGAAGAGTTAGAGTGATGGACACATGTGGTGTGGCTGGCGGCATGAGTGGCTGGTGTGGCCCGGGGCCAGCTGCTGCCTCTCCCTGAGTCACAGGAGGAGCTGGCCCAAGAGACCACCCACTGTGCTGGCATGGGTCCTTCCTCTGCCTGTGGGTGGGAGGGGGGATGTTTGTGTCCTCAGAGTTCCCTGACTTCAGGCTCTTTTGGTGTCCTTACACCATCTGTACTTCCATAGAAGGTCCCTGGGGATTGGAAGGGAGTTCTCTCTTCAGTGTGTGTGTGTGTGTGTGTGCACACACACACATACACACACTTACTGCTGCCTCTCCCTAGCCTCATTCTCCCCTCCTTCTCTGGGCACCTAGCCCCAGGGCTCCTGGCATCTTAGAGGAGCCTTTTCCGGGAGTGGAAAGCTGAGGGATTGCTCTGCCCTCTACCAGATATAGGACGTTGCAAAAATAACCTCAGCATCTACTACATCCCACT
The DNA here is from genome assembly GCF_003369695.1 of Bos indicus x Bos taurus. Taxonomy (NCBI): domain Eukaryota; kingdom Metazoa; phylum Chordata; class Mammalia; order Artiodactyla; family Bovidae; genus Bos; species Bos indicus x Bos taurus. The sequence goes on from NC_040094.1 coordinate 45,423,076, forward strand.
TGCCAGCTATTAATATTTCATGCATCATATCTCATTTAATACTTCCAAAAGCCCATGAAGAGTCTTATCTTCTTCCTATAGGGATGGGAAACTGAGGTTTCGGGGGATAAAAGTCTTGACCCCTTCATTACAGCTCAGGAGGCCAAGAGCAGGGATTGTTCCCAGGTCTGTCTGCCACCCAAATCCCTGGTCTTGAACCCTGGGCCATACTGCCTCCAACTTTGCTTGCCTCACCCTGTCTTTGGCTGAGAAATACCTACTTCAAAGGCTTTTCAGGAAGGAACTGAGATGACTTCTGTAAAATGGGCTAGCACACTGCCTGGCACTTGAAAACTCAGTTTTCTTTCTCCTTTGGGTTCCTATTTGGAGGAAACGGGGACATGAAACACTCCCCTGACCTGTGGGAGGGGACTTTGGCAGCAAGGTGTGAGGTGGACAGAGTAAGTAAAGAGGTACATTAGAAGCAAAGTCCTCCCACCCACCTCTCTGAGCTCTGGAACCTGGCTGTCGTGGGAAGCTAAAGAAACCAGGTTTTTGTTTTTGTTTTATTGACTGCACCCTGCCGAATGTGGGATCTTGGTTCCCTGACTAGGGATAGAACCTGCAGCCTTTGGATTGGAAGTGCAGAGTCTTAACCACTGGTCCACCAGGAAGGTCCCCAAAGAAACCAATGATCACCATCCCACGGCCCCAGCACTCATCCACACCTACCCAGCCTCCATGGGGTGGGGGGACACAGCTAGAGAGGGCAGGGAACCTCCCCACCCACAGCCAGTCCACCTTCTCTCTGACACCCCCAGGAAAAGGAGGCATTCCCAGATTCTCAGACAGAAGGAGGAAGGGGAGGGGCTGTGGGGAGGGGAGGAGGGGCTGCCACACACTGAAGCCTTTGTGGGATTCCCAAGCTTCGAGGTGGAAACACTTCATATATCAAGTGTGTTTGTCCCTCCCTGGGGAAGGTGGAAGCAAGAGGGAGGGAGGAGGGGGTGGAGGCCCGGAATCGCCTAGGGCTTAGGGCCTGAAATAGGAAACACCAGTGTGTAACTCGAGTCGGTGGGGAGGGGTCCGCTCAGAACCTTTCTGGAGGAAGGGACCTGTTCTTGGCTCCTGGGATTCCCATTGGAGGCTTTCCCTCCCTTTCTCCAGGCCTCTACTCTTAGTGAGCAGAAACTCACACACCCATCACTCCGTCCGGAACCTGTGCCCGTCCTGCCAGGCTCTGTAGCTCCCTTCCCTGAATCCCATCCCTGGCCTGCCCGTTGGTCCTCCCAGAACTAGCTCCACCCTCCCTTCCCCATCTCCCACTACTCTAAGCCGGGATCCCCTCCCCCTTCCTCTCTTCCACACCCTGCTCTGCTTGAGCCTCTGAGACCCCTGTCCATCTCACCTGGATCTCCCTCACCCGCTCTTCAAACACGGCCTGACCTCCTTCTGCCCTCAACCGGTCCAGGACCCTGACTCAGTCTCCTCTCTAACTCTCGACACGTTCCCTGCCTTTGTGCCCCGACTCATGGCCCTGACCCACGGGTGATGATGACAAGGGTGCTGGGCCTGCACTGAGAGCCTCTGTCCCAGGAACCTTGTGATGAGTCTGACTGTGATGACTGTGGAAGTCAGTGCTATTCATCTGCTTATTCAAGAAGTATTTATTGAGCACCTGCTACATGCCAGATCATCTGCTAGATGCTGCATGCCCTTCAAGGAGCTCACAGTTAGTATGCGTCACTCTTCAGCTCTGGACAAGAGGGTCCTTTGTTCTGGGAGCCTCCAGGTGCTTTACACTCCACAGAGCAGAGTCCATGAGATGCACATACCCAGAGTCTACACGGCCCCCTCTACCCTCTCTTCTAGACCATTCTCTGGTCTAGAAGCCAAAACAAACACAAACTAGAAGACAAACACAAACTGTGTTTGTCCTAGCCAAACACAGTGTGGAACCATATTGAAATCTGAGTCAAAAAGAAATCAGCAATACTGAACCCATCTTTACTAAAATTTTTGATATTTTGTTTATTATGGGTCGTTTATATTTTTTAAAAATATTGCTGTAAAATATTTTAAAAATGCATCCTCAGGGGCTTCCCTTTTATAATTTTACTTCTTAATTTTTGGCTGTGCTGGGTCTTCATTGCTGCACATGGGCTTTCCCTAGTTGCGGTGAGTGGGGGCTACTCTCCTTGAGGTGAACAGGGCTTCTAATTGTGGTGGTTTCTCTTCTTGCGGAGCACAGGCTCTGGGCGCACGGGGTTCAGTGGTTGCAGCACACAGGCTCAGTAGTTGTGTGCACAGGCTTAGTTGCTCCGCAGCATGTGGAATCTTCCCAGATCGGGTATTGAACCTGTGTTCCCTGCATTGGCAGGTGGATTCTTATCCACTGCACCAGCAAGGGAGTCCATATTAAAATATTATTTATAATTATTAATGAGTTTTATGGCATCCCTTAAATTTTGTACCTGAGCTGAGGGCCTCGCTGATCCTCAGAATTTCCTATCTAAGTGACCCCAGACTGTTTCCAAAGCCTGTGGACCTCTTTCTCCATCCATCCTACCCACTGAGGACAGGCCAAGTGCAAGTGCCCATACGCTCAGGGCTGACAGTGGTCAAGGGCAGGCTGGCTTTGGGAGTGGACAGGGTTTGCACATGGGGACTGGGGAGGTGTCCTCACCTGAGTGGAGCAGAAAGGAACTGCTGGTGGGAAGAGAAAGTGGGTAGATGGGGAGGGGATGGTGCCACCACATTCCAGCCCTAAACTCCAGTAATTTTGAAAGCAGATTTGTCAAAGAGATAGATCTTTTTAAACATTTGATGTATAACTTTTATTTATTTATTAATTTTTATTTAATTAATTTATTTCTTTATTAATTTTATTTAGTTAATTTATAATTATATAATTATAATGATATATACTACCAGTTCATCAAGGCTGTATATTGTCACTCTGTTTATTTAACTTATATGCAGAGTACATCATGAGAAATGCTGGACTGGAAGAAACACAAACTGGAATCAAGATTGCCGGGAGAAATATCAATAACCTCAGATATGCAGATGACACCACCCTTATGGCAGAAAGTGAAGAGGAACTCAAAAGCCTCTTAATGAAAGTGAAAGTGGAGGGTGAAAAAGTTGGCTTAAAGCTCAACATTCAGAAAACGAAGATCATGGCATCCGGTCCCACCACTTCATGGGAAATAGATGGGGAAACAGTGGAAACAGTGTCAAACTTTATTTTTCTGGGCTCCAAAATCACTGCAGATGGTGATTACAGCCATGAAATTAAAAGACACTTACTCCTTGGAAGGAAAGTTATGACCAACCTAGATAGCATATTAAAAAGCAGAGACATTACTTTGCCAACAAAGGTTCGTCTAGTCAAGGCTGTGGTTTTTCCTGTGGTCATGTATGGATGTGAGAGTTGGACTGTGAAGAAGGCTGAGCGCCGAAGAATTGATGCTTTTGAACTGTGGTGTTGGAGAAGACTCTTGAGCATCCCTTGGACTGCAAGGAGATCCAACCAGTCCATTCTGAAGGAGATCAGCCCTGGGATTTCTTTGGAAGGAATGATGCTAAAGCTGAAACTCCAGTACTTTGGCCACCTCATGCGAAGAGTTGACTCGTTGGAAAAGACTCTGATGTTGGGAGGGATTGGGGGCAGGAGGAGAAGGGGACGACAGAGGGTGAGATGGCTGGATGGCATCACTGACTCGATGGACGTGAGTCTGGGTGAACTCTGGGAGTTGGTGATGGACAGGGAGGCCTGGCGTGCTGCGATTCATGGGGTCTCAAAGAGTCGGACACGACTGAGCGACTGATCTGATCTGATACTATCGCATGAGGTGGCCAAAATATTGGAGTTTCAACTTCAACATTAGTCCTTCCAATGAACACCCAGGACTGATCTCCTTTAGTATGGAGTGATTGGATCTCCTTGCAGTCCAAGGGACTCTCAAGAGTCTTCTCCAACACCACAGTTCAAAAACATCAATTCTTTGGCGCTTAGCTTTCTTTATAGTCCAACTCTCACAACCATACATGACTACTGGAAAAACCATAGCCTTGATTAGATGGATCTTTGTTGACAAAGCAATGTCTCTGCTTTTTAATATGCTGTCTAGGTTGGTCATAAATTTCCTTCCAAGGAGTATCTTTTAATTTCATGGCTGCAGTCACCATCTGCAGTGATTTTGGAGCCCAAAAAACAAAGTCAGCCACAGTTTCCACTGTTTCCCCATCTATTTGCCATAAAGTGATGGGACCGGATGCCATGATCTTAGTTTTATGAGAGTTGAGCTACTATAATTATATATAATTATATATATATATAATGTAAATTATAATTACATAATTTATAATGTGTTAGTTTCAGGTGTACAGCAAAGTGCTTCAGTTACACAAGTACATATATCTATTCTTTTTCCAGTTCTTTTATTTCGGTTACATAATATTGAGCAGAGTTCCCTGTGCTTTGCAGTGGGTCCTCATTATAACTTTTAAATATTTAGAAATTTTTTGTTCACGGCTTTTTAAAAAATATTTATTTATTTATTTTTGGCTTGCTGGGTCTTTGTTACTGTTTGGGCTTTTCTCTAGTTGCGGTGCGCAGGGCAATGCTCTAGCTGTGGTGCATGGGCTTCTCGTTTGGGCAGCTTCCCTTGTTGCAGAGCAGGGGCTCTAGGGCACACGGGCTCAGTAGTTGTGGTTCCCGGGCTCAGGAGCAGTGGTGCACCTGCTGAGTTGCTCCGCTGCATGTGGGATCCTCCCGGATCAGGGATCAAACCCGTGTCTCCTGCACTGGCAGGCAGACTCTTTACCACTGAGCCATGCGGGAAGCCCCTGCTCTTGGCTTTTTATTGGTTCTCTTGCCCTAAGCCCCACAGATGTTAAGGGCAGGCCTGCTTACAGGGAGGGCGAGTGGGCAGACAAAAGTTATCAGGATGGAGTAGACCAGCCTGATCTCACTTCTGCTCAATGCCCACCTGTGTACCTTTACTCCTGTCCTTCCCACCACCAACTCCTACCCACCCTTCAAATCCCTCTCCTCCCTCTGCAAAGTCTTCAGCGATTCCTGCTGTCCTTGGTGGCTTCTCCCTCCTCCCAACTGTGTTATTTCCTCCTCATACCACTCCCTGAGTCCTCCTTGCCCATCCTGCCTGATATCAGTCCTGATATCAGTCCCCGAGAAGCTATTTTGTGCTGCCATCTGTTAGTGTACGTGTGTGTGTATGATGTCCTGGGTTATCAGTGTTTTAATGGTGCTGACAATGTACTGTTTTACTGTTTAAGTTCCCTACAGTGTTAAGCTTTGGAAAGAATGAGTTTGGAATCAACCAGAGACCTAGGGTTGATGCTGGCCTTACCCCTTATTAGCTATATGACCTTGAGCAAGTTAACCTTCCTGAGTCTCAGATTTCTCCATATAAAAAACAGGATAATAAAACTTGCTTGGCAGGGTGTTATGAATACAAGAAGTAATCTATATAAAGGGCCTGATAAAGTAAGCAGTCAATAAAATGTTAACCATAATAATTATACTATTACACTTAATATATTATTATATAGTTTACATGTATTATATGCCTGCTATTATATTGTTCATAGGACAATTATAACGATATATTATTAAAGACCTTACATAAACTAGATGACTGAATGGGACGATCAGGAGACGCAAGAAACCTAAGGGAACAGAAATGGAGCTCTTCTAACTTGAGGCTTTTCTGCCTGGGAGAGACTGAGGATGTCATCTGGAACTGGGCTCCTTTGGTAAGGGGATCCTTGGGACCCATGATTCCTCTCTGGGCATCTGGCATAGAAGTGAGGCATCCAGGGCTCAGGATTAATCCTTCCACGTGGCTAACGCCTCTTGACCCCACACTTCATTTAGTTACACAAGCCACACCCTTGGCACAAGCCTGTTCCTGCCCTGTTAGCAGAGGCAGCTGAGTACCAGGCACCACCTCCATCTGCCACAGAGTTGGCCAGTCTTCCCAAGTGAGTCCTCTGCCCCAACATACCCCAGAGAGCCTGCCTAGGAGTAACCGCAGGAACCAAGGGCTGAGGGGAGCAGGAGACGTTGGATCCCAGCTCCCAGGACCACCCACCCTGACCTCCTCCCCTGTGATTATTAAAAACATATTTCCAAGGAATTAGCAACTATGCCAGGGATGTTGATCGCTAACCCTCAGTCCAACCAATGGTTTTAATCACTAACTGCAGCCACATTAACATTACTTACTAATGAGAAGTCTGCAAGGCGGGGTGGGCAGAGAGTGGGGTGGAGAGGGAGACACCTGCTAGATGGCTGAGCCAAGGGGCCACCCTGGAAGAGAGTGGCTCAAAATGGAATTCCGCGCCCCCACCCCAGTCAGAAGACCAGCTCCTTAGGACATTAAAGACACTGGTTTGGGGATGGGGTGCCTATCTCCAGGCATTCTGTATTACCACATCTTGGGGGAACCACGAATTAGGCTCCCTGTGGGAGAGTCCACAGGGCAGGGCGCTCACCTGTGTCAGCCAAGTTCTTAACTGGGGCCCCTGTAAAGACCTAGCTCTTGGCTCACAAGTGTGTCAGAATGCAGGAGATTCAGACCCAGAGACTTTGCCGTTGTCCAGCAGCAGCAGCAGCAGCAGCAGCATGACGGGGATCCTAGTCCACTCCTAGTCTTACCTCCACCCCTCCCAGACTGGGATCCCATTTTTAGCATGTGATTGTGATGGTAAAGAATTTGTCCAATGTGGGGGTGAGGGTGTGTGTGGGGGAGGGGTGGGGGTGGGGATGGTGTGTGAGGGTGGGGTGGTGGTGGTGGTGGTGTCTAAAGGTGACCATTGGTGCCCTCAAGATAGATCCTTTTGAGACAGCAGAGAGGAAGTTAAGAAGGCAAGAAAGGCATAGCCTGGGTTGATGAAAGGAGAAAAAAACAGAAGTCAATGAGGTGGTGGAAGGAGAGTAGACAGGTTAAGGAGGGTATGGAGATGCCTCTGGCTCTTTGGAACTCCCTAGGAAGAAGGTATTTGACTCAGAGAGGACTGTCCCTGTAGCTCATGGTTTTAAATTTTTTTTAATAGAGGTAGTTTTTTTTTTTTTTTTTTTTGCTACGAAAACATCTTACTTCTCTCTCTCTTTTTCCTGTGGGATGTGGGATCTTAGGTCCCCAACTGAGGATTGAACCCAAGCCCTCCAAAGTGAGAGCTCAGAACCCTAACCATTGGGCCTGCCAGGGAATGCCCCTGGTTGGAAACTTTTATGTTCAACAACTGCTTACCAAACACCGGCCCTCTTACCATCTGTCCTCTTCTCTTCCTCTCTCTCTCTCTTCTTTGTTCATACTCTAGCGAACAGCTAAGGCCTGGAGTTGGCTTCCTCTTCACTCAGTGCAGATTTTCTTGCAGGGCAAGTCCTCGGAGCTCTACCTCTCTCCCAGCCACCAGCCTTGCATCCTTTGCTATCAGCTTCCCTGAAGGCAGCGCCTCCATCCACCACCCAGACAGAGCATCCCTCTTCTCTGTGTGCACACACCATGCCAGGCACTGGAGAATGGACCCCAGGAAGGAGGGGTCCTACAGAAGTAAGGAAGGTGCAGATTCCAGAGCCAAATAGAGCCAAGAGTCAGTCAAACTGCTGAGCACACATTCAACCAATCAGATTAAAAGAAAAATCAGAGAGATTCTTTAGAAGATGGCAAGGAGGTGTACAGGGAGCTGGGGTCCAGGCCCAGGCCCAGGCCCAGAAGGACTAAGACAGGGAGGCACAGGGTGGAGAACTGTTGGCTTGGAGAGAGTCTGGGTCCTGAGGTGAGGGCAGGGCTGGGATGGGGGTTGTGGGAGGTGGCATAGACTTGACCCCTAGAAGGCCAGACTCAAATGTCTGGCATAAATTTGAAGGGAATGGAGGCTTCTCTGTGGGGCCTAGGCAGGTGAGAAGGCAGCTTGCCTTTGTGCTCTCCCCAGGCAGAGGCAGGCAGGCGTACGGGGGGGATAGCGTCTGGGGAACAGTTGTTGTGGACACTGTCCAGTAGCCCTCCACCCAGGCCAACCTGCTGTCTCTATAATCAAGAGCCCCAGCAACCCCTCCTGTGCCACCCCACACAGCCAGTAACAGAAGAACCATCTCTGAAATAAACACCATATAAGAACAACAACCCCCAGAAACTCCAAAGGGGCTTTGATGTTGGGGCCAAGGGTTTTGACTAAACAAACTGGAAGCGATTTAGGCCAGAGAATGCTGGCGGCAGCTCTGAGGCGGCAGCATTAGGGTTTTGAGTCAGGTCGCCAGGAGCTAGTAGAGGACTCTACCCTCCCCACCCCCAACCAGCCACCCTGGAACCTCAGAGACCAGTGCAGAAAGGCGAGGGTGTGTGCTGTCTCCCATCTTCCCTCCTTCCTTCTGCCTGAGGGGCTGGACCATTTAAGAACATCATCTCCACCCAGCGAATGCTGTGCTGTGAAGCTGACCCCTTGAAGTCCTCCCCTCTTCCCCCTCCAGCCCCAGCACACACAGTCACTGCCCTCCACTTCCCCGCATCCTCTCCTCCTCAGCCAGTCCTTATCTTAAATGTCTTTATAAGGAACAACTGATTCCAGGAACAAATCTTGTCCCAGTCTGAAAAGTCCCTGATTCCATAACAGCCATGTGGCTCTGGCACTGAGGTAAGTCAAATCCCAAAGAGTTGGCAGTTCAATCCTTGGACCATCAGCAATCCCCTGGAGGGCAGAAACTGCATCTGGTTCATCTCTGTGTCCCCCATGCCTAAGAAAAGAGAGGGGTTCAGTCCCTGTTTGTTGAATGAACAAATGAACAATCCCTTGGGGGAACCACAGAGGGTTAAAGTCCTGGTTCTATCATACGCTTCAGCGTCCTCTGCCAAGAGGTATTACCCAGCTCATAAGTGGTTTTATGAAACCATACATGCACACACACACATCCATATACATACAGACAGACATACTATTGATACAAGAACTATGTAGAATGTGCAGCCCAGAGTCTAACATGCAGCAGGTACACAATGGCGGGGTGTAAATGGTTCATAATTTAGGTTACTTCCCTACCGGTCTGTGTCTCATTTGTAGCCAAAAGAACCTACATTTGTGAATCTGCGCAGAAGGGCTCAGAAGACTGGGGCTGAAAATCTTTCCAGGGTGGTGATTCCAGCAGGAAGGCAGTAGTAGCTCCCTCCCCTGCCCAACCGTGGAAACGTGGAGAAAGCTGAACCTTTCTGGACTTGTGTGGTGACTTTCTCTATTAGAGAGGTGAGGGGGAGGGGCTGGGGTTTCATCTGTGCCCCTTAAATGAGACCCTCTGCTCTGTAAGATGGTCCCCCTCTGGTCTCCTCTCTGACTCTACTCTGGCTGTTTCTCTCCCTCATATCCTCTCCCTGAAGGCCATCTGCCTTCCTGTCTTTTTTTTTTTTTTAATCTTAATTATTGTTTTACATTTAATCACCAAGTCTTGAGTAATAGGATCCTAAAGAGCCAGTGAGATATCCCCAGGCTGGATTGACTCTCGCAAAGGAACAAAACAAAACAAGGGAGCCACTCACAGAGAGCCAGACACGTGCTTACACACTTTCTCTCTCACACACACATACACAGAGTCCTATACACGAAAACAAGAAACTACAGGGAACATGGGCGTGCCACACAAATACACAGGCACACACGCTTAGATATGTGCACACACTGTCTCAAACACACGCCTACACACATACATTCACTACTAACAAAGAATCTCCAAAAAGCAGCGCATACACACGCACACACACACACACACACAGACTTACAGGAGGCCCGATGACTGTACTTCAAGCTTCACCTCCCAACCCAAGCCCAAAAATCTGTCTCCAATTATCTGGCCCGTGTTGGGAGCAACAGGAAATCCAGAGCTGCCTCTGTCTTCTGGGGGAGATGCCGGGATTTCAGCCATTTCTCCATCTTTGGAAAACAAAAGCCTTCTGGTCTTGCCTCCTTCTCCCTGCTTCCAAGGCAGCTGGGGCTAGAAGGGTGTGCATGTGGGTGGGAGGGAGGGTGTAAAACTGAGCCTAAGAACCTCTTGGGAAAGAACAGCCTGGGAGAGTGGCCAGGGGTCTCTGAGCTCTGAACAAGAGCCTTTCCAACTTCCCCCAAAACACTGAACAGGGAAGTTGCTTGGGTCAAGGATAAGGGTCTACAATGAGGACCTCGGAATCAGCAATGACCCCAGGCACTAGCCTCATGGAGTGACCAGCACAAGAGCTCGACAACCAGTAGACTTCCAATCAGAAGACCTGGGCTCGAGTCCCAGATCTGCAGCGAGCCAGCTGCCAGTGACTTCACGCCTCAGAATCTCACTTAGAAAATGGGAGTAAGACAGCGGCATGCCTTACGGGGTGGTTGTGAGCAATCAGTGAGCTGGTCCAAGTGCTTGCGTAGCTGTTGGCTATGAGATGATGCCCCAACCTGTGTGAGTGGCATCTCCTCCCCAAATAGAAAGCTGTCCTTGTCTCCTCCAGATACATTTGGCTATTCCCACAGAAGAGAAAATACGGTTTCAAGAAACCAAAGATTAAGACTTCCCTGGTGGTCCAGTGGCTAAGACTCTGTGCTCCCAATGCAGGGGCCCAAGTTCTATCCCTGTTGAGGGAACTAGATCCCACATGCTGCAACTAAGACTTTGCATGCTGCAGTGAAAGATTCCGAATGCTGCAACAAAAATCTAAGATTCCACTTGCTGCAGTCAAATAGATAAGATTAAATATTAAAAAAAAACCCCGGATCAGCTTCTTTATGTCTCTTCCCTTATTAGTCTCCCCATCTTGCAACTTTCTTACTTGACTGCACAACCCACCCCACTGGATTTGGATATCTTGTTTTTAAAGACACCTAATCTAGGGGCCGGAGAAGGCAATGGCACCCCACTCCAGTACTCTTGCCTGGAAAATCTCATGGACCGAGGAGCTTGGTGGGCTGCAGTCCATGGGGTCGAGAAGAGTCGGACACGACTGAGTGGCTTCACTTTCACTTTTCACTTTCATGCATTGGAGAAGGAAATGGCAACCCACTCCAGTGTTCTTGCCTGGAGAATCCCAGGGATGGGGGAGCCCGGTGGGCTGCCGTCTATGGGGTCCCACAGAGTCGGACACGACTGAAACGACTTAGCAATCTAAGGGCCCCTGGAGGAGGGCATGGCAACCCACTCCAGTGTTCTTACCTGGAGAATCCCCATGGACAGAGGAGGTTGGCAGGCTACAGTCCATGGAGTCACAAAGATCTGGACACGACTGAGCAGAGTCCAGCAGTGCCTTCACCTATTTCAGCCCAGGGTTAATTTCCCCAAATAATGGACACTCTACCTGGCTTTGCTTAGGGGAGGGTTAGAAATCATGACTACCTAAAGGTGATAGTTCCCGAAATGGCTTTAAGGAAGGAACTTCTGAAATTATTTGTTTGTTTATCTGGTTGTGCCAGGTCTTAGGTGCAGTGTACGGGATCTTTCGTTTTGGCATGCAAACTCTTAGTTTCAGCATGTGGGATCTAGTTGCCTGACCAGGGATCGAACCCAGGCCCCCTGCATTGAGAGCACAGAGTCTTAACCACTGGATCACCAGGGAAGTCCCAGGAAGGAACTTTTGAAGGACTCTTGCCACCATCCAACCCACTCTCTGGAACTTCAGGGCTTTGTAGGATTTATATTGCTTTGTAGGATTTAAACATGCAATGGCACCCCACTCCAGTACTCTTGCCTGGAAAATTCCATGGATGGAGGAGCCTGGTAGGCTGCAGCCCATGGGGTTGCTAAGAGTTGGACACGACTGAGCGACTTCACTTTCACTTTTCACTTTCATGCATTGGAGAAGGAAATGGCAACCTACTCCAGTGTTCTTGCCTGGAGAATCCCAGGAACGAGGGAGCCTGGTAGGCTGCCATCTATGGGGTTGCAGAGTTCGACGTGACTGAAGTGACTAAGCAGCAGCAGCAGCTCTGGGAAATACGATTTCATTGTTTTCATCTAAGTTTCTCCACCAGACAGGGAGTTCTGGGTCACCTTCTCAACACTCCAAGCATGCCAGGAGAGTGGATGTGTGATATGCTAGACTTGCAGAGGGAAATGTTTCCACGGCCCCACCCCGGGCCCCTGGGATGGGACAATCTTGTTAGAGACCCAGACTCCAACGGGTGCTCAAATAGAGGGAATTGAAACCAATAGAGTAAGGTATAGAAGGAAGACTTTTCTCACCTCTCTTCTTTATATCGTGAACAATCTTCCCTGGTAGCTCAGCTGGTAAAGAATCCACCTGAAATGCAGGAGACCCTGGTTTGATACCTGGGTTGGGAAGATCCCTTGGCAAAAGGATAGGCTACCCACTCCAGTATTCTTGGGCTTCCCTTGTGGCTCAGCAGTTAAAGAATCTGCCCACAATGTGGGAGACCTGAGTTTGATCTCTGGGTTGGGAAGATCCCCTGGAGGAGGGCATGGCAACCCACTCCAGTATTCTTACCTGAAGAATCCCATGGACAGAGGAGCCTGGTGGGCTACAGTCCACAGGGTCACAAAGAGTCAGACATGACTGAGTGACTTTCACTTTCTTTCTCCCCTCTCTTCTGTATATCGTGAACAATCTAATGGGCTGATTTAGTGTTTAAGAAACAGTCGGATAATGGGAAAGAGAATGTGGGGGGTAAAGAGAGGAGTGAGAAGAAAGGTATGTGAGCACCACAAGGTCAAGGAACAGTCTTGAACATGGAGAAGAAAATGATGAAAGCGTCCCTGGAGGGTTGGGGCGGAGCTGTTTGATTCTCACTAACTCCAGAGCTGGGGTTTGGGTCCCCCGAGCCAGGCAACAGAGCCCAAATCTTTGGGGGAGGAGGGGTCAGGAGCTCAGATAAGTCCCCCTCCGCTCCTGAGAAGCACAAAGAGGACACCTTTCCTCGCCTCCTGCAGGCTCCCAGCACGTGACCTTTGAACATGTAGGGTCAAGGGGCGTAAAATAGTCCAGCTCAGGAATGAGGAGATCCCAACCCTGCCGGCCCAGCCTGGCCCTCCGAGGCTGGCTCAGGGGGTCCACCCACAGTCCGAGCGGCCCTCCTTTGAAGGCTGGGCCGAGAGGTTCAGCTTTCCAGACTCTGGCGGCGGGAGTGAGTCACGGTCTAACAATGTGATCTGTCAAGTGCTGCAGCTCCTTGGGCTGCTTGTACCCACAGCCTCCCGCCGCCCGGATCCTCCCTGGGCGTTCCTCAGTCTGAAAAACTCAGAGATCGTGCCTTGGCTTTTCTGTGCCCCCCACCCTCCCCCATCCCAGCTCCAGTTATTACTTTCCAGAGAGCCCATCTGACGGGGACACCAGCCAAAGAGATGGGTCAGAGGTGGAAAATGCTGGAAATATGGGGCAACTTTTCCAGAATTTGAGTCCAGACTCTTAGGGAGTTAAGAATTAGGGTGATGGACCTAGAGTCTGTCATACAGAGTGAAGTAAGTCAGAAAGAGAAAAATCAACATCATAGATTAATGCCTATATATGGAATCTAGAAAAATGCTGCCCATGAACCTGTTTGAAGGGCAGGAATAGAGATGCAGATGTAGACAATGGACTTGGGGACACAGAGGGGCGCGCGGAGGGTGGGGCAAATTGGGAGACTGGAATTGACGTATACACTACCATGTATAAAATGGTAAACGTTTTCTCTTAAGGCTAGTGGGAAGCTGCAGTGTAGCACAGGGAGCTCAGCCCGGTGCGGGTGGGATGCAGTGTGGAGGCCGGTCCAAGAGCGAGGGGATCTATGTGTACGTACAGCTGATTCACGTTGCTGGGTAGCAGAAACTCACAGCACTGTAGAGCAATCATACTCAAAAAAAAAAAAAAGAAGAAGAAGAAGAAGAATTAGGGTGAGGGGAGTGCAAAGGAAAAGGAACGGAGTTAGTCTGGGTGGCAAAGAAGGCCCAATGAGAGGTTGAGTATTTTGTATACCAAAGCCCACTGAACGGTACACTTGAAAAGGGTGAACTCATGGTATGTATCAATCTATTACATACATCAACAAAGCTGGTTTGTTGTTGTTTCCGGAGTGTCTGAGTGGGAGGCAGGTGAGTCTGTCTCCAGAAGGAGGTAATTCTGTCTGTGCAGGGTAGGTGGTGGTGGGGGAAATGGACAAGAAGGTTAGGAGGACGTGGCTGCCTCCAGCTTCAAGCGGATCTGGGCTGGACTAAAGCAATAGCATCTGTGCCAAGGGGATAGTTGGGACCAGTCCCTGCCCACAGGGATCCAGGGCCCATCCAGAACATGTCAGCCCTGCTATGAGCCTTCAGTCTCCACGCCAAACACCCTGAAACACCACCACCTCAGGGACCCCTTCCACAGACTCAGATAACACTTTAGTTTCCCAGCAAACCTTGAGATCCACCTGTAGCAAATAAGGGGTGCCTTTTACCTCGTTTGGGGCTCATTATGTTATTACTTTTTTTTCTTCTGCTTTATTCTCACTTTTAATTGATGCTAGCTTACATCTTCTGTATCATTAAAAAAAATTATTTATTTTTGACAGCACTGCATGCTGGTGGGAGTTTTAGTTCCCTGACCAGGTATGGAACCCAGGCCCTGAGAGCACAGAGTCCCAAGCACTAGGCCACCAGGGAAGTCCCCTCTGTATCTCTTAAGCCTCTTGGAAATCCATCACCCCCAACAAGGCAGAGCATACATAACATTTTTAAAAGTACAATTTTCAAAACACCCTCAGGTACATTTTCTGTTTTAGGGTTGAGAATGGCTTAGGTGGAAGGCATTAATAGAGAAAGTAAAGCTATTTCTATTTTCAGGTTAAGAGAAATGAAGAGACTTGGTCAGGGGCATCTGGCTATTAGATGTGGAATGAGAGCTAAAACTGGGGTCTTGGAACTCCAAGGTACCACTCTTTCTTCTGTGGAAGGCACCAGAAGCAAGCCCAGGAGAAGGCCCAGGTTGTCTTCCTCCAGCCTGGCCAAGGCACACACCTCCTCCCAGGCACACTGGCAGGACTTTTAACAGAAAAGTGCCCCAGCCCATCTGCTCAGTGGGGGAGGCCAGGGCTGAAGGGAAAGGGGAAGATGACTTTCCAATTCCTTTTCCTGGCCTCATCCCTTCCACGAACTTGAAGTGAATAGATGCTCCTCCTTTCAGTCATTTACACATGTAACCACTGTACCATCCCTCAGGACAAGGGCAGACAGGACAGTTTTTTCCCCAAGTCCCAGGCATAGGTGCCCGGTGTTCTGTTTGGAGTTCATTTTGGAAGATATGGTATGACATTATCTCCTGACACCAGTGGGGCAACTCTGACCCAAAAGAAGACCTTTCCTATTTAAAATTTTTTTTTTATTTTTGACATAGCAGCCTTTATTTATTTATTATTCATTTATTTATTTAAATATTTATTTGGCTGAGTTGTGTCTTTGTTTGGAGGGGAAGCTTGCATTTTAAAATATTGACTTATTTACTTTTCACTGTGCTGGGTCTCCCTGTGGCACATGGGATTTCTCCAGCTGGTGCACCGGCTTAGTTGCCTCAGGGCATGTGGGATCTCAGTTCCCAGACCTGGGATCAAACCCTTGACCCCCACATTGGCAGGCGGATTCTTAATCCACCAGACTACCAGGGAAGTCCTGAGTGGAGTCTTTTAGTTTAGACATGCTGGATCTCCCATCCTTGGGGCACACAAGATGTGGCATGTGGGATCTAGTTTCCTGACCAGGTGTTGAACCCAGGCACCTTGCACTGGGAGCACAGAATCTTAGCCTTTGGACCACCAGGGAAGTCCTGAGACCCCTTTTAGAAGAGGGGCTGAAGGAATGACTGTGAAGATCACCAGGACAGGAGCCAAACTCTTCCCATACTCAAAAGTGGAAAAGAGAACCCGCAGCCTCGAGAAGGGGCTCCTCCCATTTCAGCCGGACTCAACATACTTGGCGGTTCACAAAAAGGCCACACCCAGCTCTGCTTTCCAGCACTTGCTCTGAGGTGGGGTGGGAATGAGGGTGCAAGATAGAGCATCATCAGACACATAAACAGTTTGACTGGGGAGCTGAGTGAAGGAGGGAGTAGCTTATTACAGATTTGAACAGGAGTCTTTGTGGGCAGTTACATCTGAGAGGGAACTGGGTGGTTATGTAAGCTTTATTTTCTTTCAACTTTTTAACCTTGATAACTCCTACTTTTTGTTTGTTCATTTAAGTTTTAAAATATTCTTTCTTTTTATTTTATTGAGGTAAAATTGATATGTAACATTATACAAGCTTCAGGTGTGAAAGTGAAAGTCGCTCAGTTGTGTCCAACTCTTTGTGACCCCATGGACTGTAACCCACCAGGTTCCTCTGTAGGCAATAATATTGGAGTGGGTCGCCATTCCCTTCTCCAGGGGATCCTCCCAATGCAAGGAGAAAACACACTGGTTTTCCTCATTGCAGGCAGATTCTTTACTGTCTGAGCCACCACGGAAGCCCCATTCAGGTGTGCAACACACGCAATTTGCCATCAGTATGCACTACAAAGCAATCAACGCCGAAGGTCTAGCTACCCCTCCCCACACCGCCATCATGCAGTTGATCTGCTTCACTCATTTCATCCTCCCCCAGCTCCATTCCCCTTGGGCAACTACCAATCTACTTTTGTATCTCTGACTTTGATGTTTTTGTTTTTTGTGCATTTGGGTTTTTGTTTGTTTGCTTTTGGGGTTTTGCTTTGGCCACACTGCAGACATGGGATCTTAGTCCCCCAACCAACGACTGAACACCTGCCCTTTGGATTGGAAGAGTGGAGTCCTAACCCCTGGACCACCAGAGAATTTCCTGTTCATTTGTTTTGTTTTTTCAGATTCCTCGTAGGAGTGAAATCATTTTGAATTTGTCTCTCTTCCTCTGACATGCCTCACTTAACATAATACCCTCAAGGTCCATCCATGTTTTCACAAATGGCAGGATTCTGTTCTTTTTTATGGCCAAGTAGTATTCCATTGTGTGTGTATATGTGTGACAACCTCTTTATCTATTCATCCATCCATAGACACTTTGGTTGTTTCCATATCTTGGCTATTGTAAATAGTGCTACAATGAACATAGGGGTGCATAGGTCTTTTCAAATTAGTGTTTTTGTGCTCTTTGGATGAATACCCAGAAGTCAAATACTAGATCATATAGTAGTTCTATCTCTAATTATAATTTTTTAAGGAATCTCCATCGGAGAAGGCAGTGGCACCCCACTCCAGTACTCTTGCCTGGAAAAATCCCATGGACGGAGGAGCCTGGTGGGCTGCAGTCCATGGGGTCGCTAAGAGTCAGACACAACTGAGCGACTTCCCTTTCACTTTTCACTTTCATGCATTGGAGAAGGAAATGGCAACCCACTCCAGTGTTCTTGCCTGGAGAATCCCAGGGACAGGGGAGCCTGGTGGGCTTCCGGCTATGGGGTCGCACAGAGTCGGACACCACTGAAGCGACTTAGCAGCAGCAGCAGCAGCAAGGAATCTCCATGCTGTTTTCCATAGTTGCTGCACCAATTTATAATTCAACCAA
Source organism: Bos indicus x Bos taurus (assembly GCF_003369695.1). Lineage (NCBI taxonomy): Eukaryota > Metazoa > Chordata > Mammalia > Artiodactyla > Bovidae > Bos > Bos indicus x Bos taurus. The sequence goes on from NC_040094.1 coordinate 45,440,588, forward strand.
CAGTGCATAAAGGTTCTCTTTTCTCTACATCCTCACAAACACATGGCATTTCTTGTCTTTTTTAAATAACAGTCATTCTGACAAGTGTGAGGTGATATCTCACTATGGTTTTGATTTGCATTTCTCTAATAATTCATAATTAAGGATATTTTCATGCATTTTGTTGGCTATCTATATTTCTTCTTTGGAAAAATGTTTATTCAGATCCTCTGCCCATTTTTAAAATCACGTTGTTTGGGTTTCTTTTCTTTTTTTTGCTATTGTTGAGATGTATGAGTTCTTTATATATGTTGGATAGTAATCCTTTATCAGATATATGATTTGCAAATATATTCTACCATTCAGTAGGCTTCCTTCTGTTTTTTTTATGATTTCCTTTACTGCACAGTTTTTACTTCAATGTGGTCCAGTTATTTAACTTTATGTTTCGCCTTGCCTTTGTAGTCAGATCCATGAATATATTGCTAAGATCAACATCAAGAAGCTCCACTTCTGTTTTCTTCTAGGAATTTTATGGTTTCAGGTCTTACATTCAAGTTTTTAAGCCATGTTGAGTTGATTTTTGTGTATGGTGTAAGATAGTGGTCTAGTTTTATTCTTTTGCATATGTCTGTCCAGTTTCCCCAACATCATTAATTAAAGAGACTCCTTTCTCAATAGTACATTCTTTGCTCTTTCATTATAAATTCATTGATCATATATGCATGGGTTTCTTTCTGGGCTCTCTGTTCATTTCCATTGATCTATATGTCTATTTTTAATACCAGTACTATACTATTTTGATGACTATAGCTTTGTAGTATAGTTTGAAATCAGGGAGTGATACCTCCAGCTTTCTTCTTCTTTCTCAAGATTACCATGGCCATTTGGGATCCTTTGTGGTTCCATACAAATCTGAGAATTATTTGTTCTAGTTCTGTAAAAAATGCCATTGGAATTTTGGTAATGATGACTTATACTTTTTAAACAAAGGGTGGAGTGCGAACAGAGAGAGAAGAGGGCATCAGTGATGGCAGGAAAACAAAGAGGAGGGTGTTCCAGGCAGAGGAAGACTGCCAAGGGCACAGGTAATGCGGTGGAATGTGCGCACACTTGAGAAACATTGAGTAATTCTGCTTGATTGGAGCATGAGGTAGTGGAAAAAAGGACTGGAAAGGTAGACTGGAGCCGTATCAAAACAGAGGCCCTTAAATTCCAAGCTAAGGAATTTGCATTTCATTTAGTAGGCCATAGGGAACCCCTGCAAGTGACTGGCTTAATGGTTTGGGAGGAAAACTCTGGCAGCTGAATGTCTCTGGAGGTCTCTCTCGTTAAGTTACTAGAGAATGATTCAGGTTTTTGTGAGGTTGCTGTTCTTGGGAACCAGAAGGCCGGAAGATATTCATTTTAAATGCCTATGTGATGATTCTGCCTTTATTCTAACGAGAGATACAAAGATGAACACAGACACAGACTCCGGTTGATTCCTAGCCTTGTGGAGAAAGCCGGCAAAGGAGCAGTTACCCTGCGATGAGGTCAAGTGTGCTGGGACCCCAGTAGAAGGAGGATGTGGGAAACAGTTCAGAGGTTTCTCTCCAAGAAGAGAACAGTGATCCTAATGTCTTATCTTCCCACTTTAATCTAAATAGTCCTATTCCTGGGCTTCCCTTGTGACTCAATGTTAAAGAATCCACTTGTCAGTACAGGAGACATGGGTTCCATCCTTGGTCCAAGAAGATCCCACATGCCGTGGAGCAACTGAGCCTGTGAGACACAACCACTGAGCCTGTGCTCTGGACCCCGGGAGCCCCAACTACTAAGCCCATGTGCCGAAACTATTGAAGCCCACGGGCCCTAGAGCCTGAGCTCTGCAACAAGAGAAGCCACCACAATGAGAAGCCTGTGCACACAACTAGAGAGTAGCCCCACTTGCCACAACAAGAGAAACCCATGAGCAGCAATAAAGACCCAGCATAGCCAAAAATAAATAAATAAAATTATAAAAATAAGTAACTAAATGGTCCTGCTCCTAAACATATTTTACATTTAAGGGGCACCTAATCTGAGTCTGGAGAAGGCAATGGCATCCACTCCAGTACTCTTGCCTGGAAAATCCCATGGATGGAGAAGCCTGGTATGCTGCAGTCCATGGGGTCGCTAAGAGTCGGACAGGACTGAGCGACTTCACTTTCACTTTTCACTTTTATGCACTGGGGAAGGAAATGGCAACCCACTCCAGTGTTCTTTCCTGGAGAATCCCAGGGACGGGGGAGCCTAGTGGGCTGCCATCTATGGGGTTGCACAGAGTCAGACACGACTAAAGCGACTTAGCAGCAGCAGCTGTAGTCTGAGTCAGGAAGCAAATAACATCTGCTGAACGAACACAGACAAGTGTCCAGAACACAGACAAGTGTTCAGGTACCTGCTCTCTGTCTTCCTTTCTAACACCCCAAAGTGTTAGGCATTGACTAACCCACTAGACTGGGTGGGTCTGAGAAGCCCAAGGACTCAGGGTTAACTTTGACCTCAAGACACATGTCCCCCACCTCTCAGCTTTGCTTAATTGGGTTACAGGAATTAGTCACGAGAAACAGAGAAGCTACATTCTCCTCACTCCTAAGCCTCTAAAGAAGAGGTCAAGCGAGGTCGCCCCTGCTTGACCTGGTGAGGATGGCCAAGCAAGGAAAATAGCTTCTTGGAGGATATGGTAAGGCAGGCCAGTGCAGGGCAGGCAGGAGAATACAGTGGAAGTCGGACCAGGGAGAGCTGGAGGAGGATGCTCCAACTCGGTACCTACCACACAGGAGGCTGATTATTTATGGATTGCATGAATGAATCTCAGAAGTCAGAAGGCACTCATTTTCAGAGAAATGCAATTAAATTGCAGTGAGAAACCATCTTTCACCTATGGGACAGGCAAAGATCAGAAAGCTAGAGAAGATCCTGTGTTAGTAAGAGTGTTGGAAACAGACCTTCGCATGGCCCGCCCATGCAGCTGTAAATGGGTAGTTACTGTGCGAGGCGAGCTAACAATATAGATCAACATCACAAATGTGTGTAATTTGCAAGCAAGCAATTTCACTTCTGGAGATTTATCCTGCAGACATACAAAGTGTGCAAAGTGATCTGTGTACAGTTGCTTCTAATTGCAGAAGATAAAAAATAATAAAGAGCTGATAAAACTGATGATGGCTTACCTATCCAATTAAATACTGTGACTTATGATATGGACTGATTTGCAAGATAAATTACTGCAAAAAACTAGAGAATGAATAGCAGATGTAGTAGGGTAACATTCGTGTGAACAATAAAAAATCAATGTGTGTATATTTGTATGCTCTCATTTGTGTGGAAAGAAAAATACATATTTGGTTATATAAATATAGAATACTTTGAAAAAGGAACAGGAGAAAACTTCCTTAGTTTGCCTCCAGCCTGGTGATCTGGGTAGCTGGGGAGCAGATACACCGTACACATACTCATTTGTACCTTTAAAATTTTATTCTATGTGCAAGTAGTACTTATGAAAACATTTTTAATACAAACAAATTAAAAAGAAGAGAGGGAGGCTTGTGGCTGTTTCCTTCAACAGGGTCTCCCCGGGCAGCACCGTCCCTGTGAGTTGGTCTACAGCGCCCCCTGCTGCTGTTTGTAAATAATGCAAAGTGGGTGTGGGGATGACCCGCAGGGAATTCTGAGGGAACACTGAGACCTCTTTCAGTCAGTCAGTCAGTTAGTTCAGTCGCTCAGTCGTGTCCGACTCATTGCGACCCCATGAATCGCAGCACGCCAGGCCTCCCTGTCTATCACCAACTCCCGAAGTTTACTCAAACTCATGTCCATCGAGTCGGTGATACCATCCAGCCATCTTACCCTCTGTCGTCCCCTTCTCCTCCTGCCCCCAGTCCTTCCCAGCATCAGGGTCTTTTCCAATGAGTCAACTCTTAGCATCACGTGGCCAAAGTATTGGAGTTTCAGCTTTTAGCATCAGGCCTTCCAATGAACACCCAGGACTGATCTCCTTTAGGACAGACTGGTTGGACCTCCTTGCAGTCCAAGGGACTCTCAAGAGTCTTCAACACCACAGTTCAAAAGCATCAATTCTTCGGTGCTCAGCTTTCTTCACAGTCCAACTCTCACATCCATACATGACCACCGGAAAAACTATAGCCTTGACTAGACGAACCTTTCTTGGCAAAGTAATGTCTCTGTTTTTTAATATGCTATCTAGGTTGGTCATAACTTTCCTTCCAAGGAGCAAGCGTCTTTTAATTTCATGGCTGTAATCACCATCTGCAGTGATTTTGGAGCCCAAAAACATAAAGTCTGACACTGTTTCCACTGTTTCCCCATCTATTTGCCATGAAGTGATGGAACCAGATGCCATGAACTTAGTCTTCTGAATGTTGAGCTTTAAGCCAACTTTTTCACTCTCCTCTTTCACTTTCATCAAGAGGCTTTTTATTTCCTCTTCACTTTCTGCCATAAGAGTGGTGTCATCTGCATATCTGAGGTTATTGATATTTCTCGTGGCAATCTTGATTCCAGCTTGTGCTTCTTCCAGCCCAGCATTTCTCATGATGTACTCTGCATATAAGTTAAATAAGCAGGGTGACAATACACAGCCTTGACGTACTCCTTTTCCTATTTGGAACCAGTCTGTTGTTCCATGTCCAGTTCTAACTGTTGCTTCCTGACCTGCATACAGGTTTCTCAAGAGACCTCTTTAGAGAACAAAGAAGAAAGAATAGAGTACGATGTTGAGGCTGCAGGAGGTGAGAAAGGACAGGCTATGCTCTTTGGCATCTGATGTATAATAGGAGGAGCAGTGGGAATGAGCAGTACTGGGTTCTAGTCCTGAATCTGCCCTCACTGGCTGTGTGCCCTGGGACACGCGACCTATTTAAGAAGTCTTAGCTCTTGCCCCATAAATTGGGCTAATAATGTCTACCCCTAGGGTTATTGTGAAGATCAAATAGGTACGGAATGTGAGCAGAGGTTTAGAATTGGAGAAGTGCTATAAAAATGCTAAGGGATTATATTTAATTAGCCCTATTCGTTTTATGAGAAAATAGAGGCAGTTTAGGCCAGTGGTCAAGACAAAGGACTCTGGAGCTAGAACTGCCTGAGTTGTAAGCCCAGCTCCACCATCCCCCAACTGGGATGATCTAGGATAAATTACTAACTTTGAAGACCTCCTGTTTTTCCATCTGCGAAATAGTGTTAGAATAACATTTTTGGATGGTTGTTGTGACAATTAAGTGAATAGGTGTTTCATTTGGTATCAAGCCTGGCACACAGTAAGTGCTAGTTAAGTGTCCGCTGTTACTGATTTCTGATAATATATACAGTGTTTATATGCTTTCAGTTGTCGTTTATAGTCGCTAAGTTGTGTTCGACTCCTTTGTGACCCCATGGACTCTAGCCCACCAGTCTCCTCTGTCCATGACATTTTCAGGCAAGAATACTGGAGTGGGTTGCCATTTCCTCATCCAGGGGAATCTTCCCCACCCAGGAATTGAGCCTGTGTCTCCCGCATTGGCAGGCGGATTCTTTACCATTGAGCCACCAGGGAAGCCCACGTAATTTATGTAGGTGCTTTATAAATGTTAGCTAGTCTTACCATTTCTTTTTTTTTTTTTTTTTAATTTTATTTAATTTTTAAACTTTACATAATTGTATTAGTTTTGCCAAATATCAAAATGAATCCACCACAGGTATACATGTGTTCCCCATCCTGAACCCTCCTCCCTCCTCCCTCCCCATACCATCCCTCTGGGTCGTCCCAGTGCACTAGCCGCAAGCATCCAGTATCGTGCATCGAACCTGGACTGGCATCTCGTTTCATACATGATATTTTACATGTTTCAATGCCATTCTCCTAAATCTTCCCACCCTCTCCCTCTCCCACAGAGTCCATAAGACTGTTCTATACATCACTGTCTCTTTTGCTGTCTCGTACACAGGGTTATTGTTACCATCTTTCTAAATCCCATATATATGCGTTAGTATACTGTATTGGTGTTTTTCCTTCTGGCTTACTTACCATTTCTTATGCGAAGAGCCTGAGGCTTGGAGAGGGGACGTGACTTGCCCAAGCTGCTCAACTAATGAATAGTAATGATTCCAGAACCTTCCAGCCATAAGTACTCTAGTTTAGAGGGCATTTTCAGGTGGGGCTGTATTTAATCCCAGCAACCTGAGTTAGAGCCAGACTGGAGAGGGGATGGAGGTTGGGGGGACAGTGAAGAAGAGAAGCTTTAGTGGGAGGAAAATGTGGAAGAGAGGAGGACTTGTGGGGAGACCCAGGGACATGTTGTGGCAGGGTTGGTAAGAATTCAGCAAAGAGACGTAGCACTAATAGGAAACCGAGTGGAATCAGGAGTACAGAACTGGAAGAACTTCAGAGGAGAGGATCAAGGATGAGGGATTTTAAGCTAAGTTCCTGGGGGTGGGGTGGGGACTGAGAACATGATGATAATCATCCTCACTGGGAATAAGTATTTCAGAGAAAGGCAACACGATGTAGTAAAAAGAGCACTAACAAGTATTTGTTCCTCATCTACTCTGCCATGCTATCAACCAGAGAGAAAAAAGACTGCTGTTTGCTAACTGGGTGCCCTTAGGCAGATCATTAAGCTTTCTGAGCCTCTGTTCTCACAACAGGCATCATGACTTGACTGGCAGGATTCTCATGAAAAATGAAGCTGACAAAAAATAGAGTTCTATATGATCCAGCAGTCTCACTCCTGGGCACATATCCAGACAAAATTATAACTCAAAAAATTACTTGCACCCCTATGTTCATAACAGCACTATTCACAAAAGCCAAGGCATGGAAACACCTAAATGTCCATCAACAGATGAAGGGATAAAGAAAATGTGGTACATATATAATACAATGGAATACTACTCAGTCATAAAAAGGATGAGATAGTACCATTTGCAACAACATAAATGGAAGTAAAGATTATCATACTAAGTGAAGTAAGTCAGAAAGAGAAAGATAAATAGCATATGATATCACTCATGGGGAATTTAAAATACGACACAAGTGAACTTATCTACGAAACGGAAACAGACTCAAAGACATAGAGAGCAGACTTGTGGTTGCCAAAGTGGAGAGGAGGTGAGGGAGGGATGGATTGGGAGTTGGAATAAGCAGATGCAAACTATTACATATCAGTGGATACACAACAAGGTCCTGCTGTACAGGAAGAAAGGCGTGCTGCAGCTCCTGGGCTTGCAAAGAGTCAGACATGACTTAGCTACTGAACGACAAAAACAACAACTGTATAGGAACTCTTCAATATCCTGAGATAGACCAGAATGGAAAAGATTATGAAAAAGAATGCGTATACACATATAGCTGAATCACTGTGCTGTACAGCAGAAATTAATACACCATTGTAAATCAACTGTACCTCAACAAAATTAATTTTTAAAATATTAAATCAGGCAATAATGAACATGAAAGCCATTCAGTGTCTGGTAGCCTGTGGGTACTCACAGGTGTTAGCTGTATTCGAGTTGAGCAACTCTATGCAGGAGACTGAGCCAGACGCTGTGAGGTGTGCGAGAAGCCTGAGGTAGGAACTTTTCGGCCAAAGAGCTTAGAGTCCAGTTGGAGAAACAGGACAGATGCATAAAAGATTTTAAAACAAAACAAAAAAACTGTCAGCATCGTACATTTCAAAGACTGGAAAGGAGCAGCCTCCACCACAGGCGGGGCCGCTGAAGGGGGCTCCCTGAAGACATGTAAGGGAGACCTTGAGGGACCTAGACAAGTAGAGAAGGAGGTGGGACGACCCAGATGGAGGAGAGCAGGGTAAGGTGAGGGACAGGCGAGCAATGAGCGGAAGTAAGTGTTTCCTGAGCATCTGCTCCATGTCAGTTGCCAAGCCAGGGGCTTTCCTGGATCTAATCATGCTGGATTCTCACAGCAACTTGTGAGGTACTCATCTGTCTCGTTTCATAAATGAGAAATGCTGAGAATCAACAATAGCATCACTTGCTAATGGTCACCCTTAGTATATGGAAGAATCAACACTCAAAGTCAGAACGCTGACCACAAAATCCACATAAAGAGATAAAAATTAGAAAATATCAAGGGACTTTCTGGTGGTCCAGTGGCTACGACTCCACTCTCCCAATGCAGGGGGGCCTGCCTTTGATCCCTGGTCAGAGAACTAAAGATCTTGCATGCCACAACTAAAAAAGATCTTACATGCTCCAACTAAGACCTTGTGCAGCCAAATAAATATTTTTATTGTTAATTTTTTGAAAAAGAATCAAAGATTGGTGTATGTATGAGGGAGACAGAGTCTTGACCAAGGGCGGGAAGGGGGCATTCCAGGTAAAATTGAAAGCACCCAGGCCCTAAGGAAGAAACGTAAGATCACGTGAGGGAGCCAGAGGGTGTCAAGATGAGGTTGGAGAAGCAGAACAACCCTGCCATCACACCCTTGTATATCACGTTCAGAACTGGAGCTTGATCCTAACTTAAGGAGAAGCCAGTTTAAGCAGGGGAGTTATATGATTCAGCTGATTTCTCAGAAAATTCATTCTGGGATGTTGTATGGAACAGGGTTAAAGTGACCAGGATGGAGCAAATTGCAATTGTCTTAGAAAGCTAGTGACAATTTGGATGGGGCTGGAAGTGTGCCTTCCCTGGAGGAGGGCATGACAGCCCATTCTACTATTTCTGCATGGAGAATCAACATGGACAGAGGAGCTGGGCAGGCTGCAGTCCATGGGGTTGCACAGAATCAGATACAACCAAATCGACTTAGCACGAAAGCACACAGAAGTGTTTCTTAGGAGTAGCAGCGTGAGGTCAGTCTTGATGACGAATTGGCTATGTGAAGGGTAAGGAGAACATGTTGTCAAGGTTGACAGGAAATGTCATTTCTGAGATGGAAGAAGACTGAAGGAGGAGGAGATTTGGGGCAGCAGGGGATAGATCGGGGTTTACAGGAATGTGGGCCAAGAGAAGGCTATAATGTCAATTTACTTTGAGACTGTTCAATCCTGTTATGAAAGATAAGTGTGTAGTATATAAAATACGAGTGAAGTATCTTAGATGTTTTAACGATAGATAATTAGCTAGTAAGCAAAATGTTTGTTAGAGGGATGTAGACGTCATCATTAGCACATAGTTGAACAGCAAGTAACAGAGAAGGCGATGGCACCCCACTCCAGTACTCTTGCCTGAAAAATCCCATGGATGGAGGAGCCTGGTAGGCTGCAGTCCATGGGGTTGTGAAGAGTCGGACACGACTGAGTGACTTCACTTTCACTTTTCACTTTCATGCATTGGAGAAGGAAATGGCAACCCACTCCAGTGTTCTTGCCTGGAGAATCCCAGGGACGGGGGAGCCTGGTGGGCTGAAGTCTATGGGGTCGCACAGAGTCGGACACGACTGAAGCAACTTAGCAGCAGCAGCATCAAACAGCAAGTAAAACGTGTGTGTGTGTGCATGCGTGTGCGTGTGAAATGTAGATAGGAATTAGTTCATATTCATTTATTCTTTCTTTGAATTACTAGACTATAAGAACCTGAGGGCAGAACCATGTCCCTTTAGAGCGTCAGTTTTTTAGACTTTTTAAAACCATAACCAGGACTTCCCTGACAGTCCAGTGGTTAAGACTCCATGCTTCCATTGCAGGGGGTGTGGGTTCAATTGCTGGTTGGAGAACTAAGATCCCACATGCTGCATGGCAAGGCAAAAAATAAATAAATAAAATGGATAAACAAAAGCCGTAACCCACAGCAAGAAATATATCTTTTGTATGTCCCAGGTAACATATATTTATAAAAATATATGAGTGCATTGGGCTTCCCTGGTGGCTGAGACAGTTTTTACTGTTTATATAAGTGCGTCAAAAGTTTCTCAAGGCAATATGTACTTACTCTTCCTACTGGTTATGCACTCTGATCTTTCCTATTTGATTCTCTTCTATTTTTTTTTCCCAACAAAAGATCTCACATATTTATTACTGAGCCAAAGCACTAGTGCAGAAATACTAACACAAAGAGAAAAATCATTTTCCCAATAAAACATGTCCAGCTGTTCAGAAAGTAGTGATGTTCTCAGAGTAATATGGTAAGATCTAAGTGACCCTGTGTGTGTGCTCAGACACTCAGTCGTGTCCGACTCTTTGCAGCCCTATGGACTGTAGCCCACCAGGCTCCTCTGTCCATGGGATTTCCCAGGCAAGAATACTGGAGTGGGTTCCCATGTCCTCCTCCAGGGGATCCTCCCAACCCAGGGATCAAACCCACATCTCTTACCTCTCCTGCATAGGCAGGCAGATTCTTTACCACTAGTGCCACCTGGGAAGCCCCAAGTGACCTTGACACAAGCATAAATATGTGTGCCACCTCATGTGCAAGGCTCCTTAGAGACACAGCTTGGTTCTTCTCCAATGTCTTCCCTTGGAGTTGTACCTGATTCTGTTACCAGTTTTGATTCCAATTCATTGGGGAAAGCAACGACTCTGCTTTTATTTCTTGGCCAGGAATCACTTGATGCTGAACGTCTTGTGAGAAGACATGGTGAGGAGCAAATTCAACCACACGTAGGATGGCAAGGAAGAGAGGAGGAAGCAGGTAGGAGGACGTGTGTAGAACCTATTCTTTTTCAGCGCTGATTACACCTCTAACTGATTCTACAACTCACTAATGTGTTGTAACTTGCGGTTTGGGAAACTGCTAACAAGTGTATGGGGCTTCCCTCGTGGCTCGGTGGTAAAGAATCTGCCTGCCAATGCAGGAGATGAAGGTTTGATCCCTGGGTTGGGAAGATCCCCTGGAGAAGGAAAGGACAACCCACTCCAGTATTCTTGCCTGGGAAATCCCAGGGTCAGAGGAGTCTGGCAGGCTATAGTCCATGGGGTCGAAAAAGAGTCAGATGTAACTTAGCAACTGAACAATAACAAGTGTGCGAAAAGAATGAAAAGCTGAGTCTGAACCCTACTCCAGCCATTTGCTGTATGACCTCAGGCAAATTACTTTGTCTCTCTGGGCTTCATTTTTCTGACCTGGAAAATAAGAAAATTGGACTTAATGGTTTTTTATCTTCCTTCCAGTATTAAGATCTTTTAGCTCATTACTACTCCCAGTACTACACACATACTCCCACCCACCAAATACACTCATACATAGCCCCCAGGATTGGGTTCTTGTTATTATTGACGGAGTATGTCACCTAGGAGGCCAGTATGATGAAGGGTAATCTAATAAAAATAGTTATTGAAATTAGTGTTTATCTAAATTCTTCATGAAGGAAAAATCTTATAGCCATTTTACAAATTGTCAGCACATTTTTTTCTTATTTTTTGGCCATGCTGCTTCCCTAACTAGGGATTGAATCCCTGCTCTCTGCAGTGGAAGCGTGATCGGTGTCTTAACCAATGGACCATCAGGGAAGCCTCAAATTGTCAGTGCATTTGACCAATGCATTGACCAGTGCATTTGGTCATTATCATTACTCATTATCTCTCCAAAGTCTTTATCATGCAGCTAAATAATAATGACAATAATTTACAGCAAACTATAACCTTTACTGACAAAGTTATGACATAGTCAAACTTTGCTCCTGGAAGTGGAAGCCTGGAGACCTAACCACTGGACTGCCTGGAAATCCCCTAGAAAATATTTTTAAGCTACAGAAATTAAAACAGTGTGTTATTGGCACAGGAATTAAACAGTAGATAAAACAAGGGAACAGAATGGAGTCCAAAGTAGACTCAAATGGCTCCCCTGTCCATGCAATTCTCCACTCAATAATACTGGAGTGGGTTGCCATTTCCTTCTCCAGGGGATCTTCCCAACCCAGGGATCAAAACTGGGTCTCCTATTTTGCAGGCAGATTCTTTACTATTTAAGCCACCAGCGAAGCCTATTTGGGAAATTAGTATTTGCTAAATAAGACAATAAAAATCAGGGCAGAAAATATGGATTATTCAACTGTTCAATAAATGTTGTCAGGACAAGTGCTAACCATTTGGGAAAAAAATTAAAGCTAGACTCATACCTCACAGTTTATAGCAAAATGAATTCCAGATGGATTGAAAGAGTAAATGCAGAAGAATGGAAGTGTGAGAGTTCTGGAAGGAAAATATGGTAGCACTTTGTATAATCCTGGGGTGAGGGGTCTCTTTTTATAGGCTCGACATGAAACCCTGGAACAACAACAAAAAAAAACGATTGATCAATTTGACCAAACACACAAAAAAACATAGAAATGAAGGCAATTTCTGTATGTTCTATATGGGAAAAATTAAACAAGTTTGAAAGACAAATGACAAATTGGAAGAACATTTGCAGCTCATATGATAGGTAACTAATTTCTCCGATATAGAAAAAACTTTTACAAGTTAATAAGATAAAGCAAATCATTTCTATTGAAATGAGTGTAAGAAAAACTGAATGGTCACGACATATGAGAATATGTTTAACCTTATTAGTAATCACAGAAATAGAAATAAAATCAATAAGGAAAGTATATTTATTGTTGACTAAACTGATGAAGAAAAAAAATATTCCCAGACAATAGATCCTCTGCATTTTTGTAAAGATGTGAAATAGTATATAGAACTTTCCTAGAGGGCATTTTGGCTTGTTTATCAGTATATTAAATGACCTTGCTCTTCAACCCAGAAATTCCACTATTATGACTTTATCATTGAGTTAATAAGTGAAGTGAACAAAAATAAAATGTGAAAATTGGAGGGAAAACCTAAATGTTAAATCAATAGAAGGCTGACTCATACTACTGAAATACTACGAAGTCATTTAAAAAGACTATGTACCCTGATATAAGTTGTACCATGATATTGGCTGGAAAAAGTAAGCTGCAGAATCATCTTACATCTTACAATGGCCTTATTTTTGTAAAAATAAATTAAAAACTGTATATTGCTTGCTTTTTTTTTTTTTTTTTGTATCAGAAGTAAAAAAGTCTGGAAGGATACATACCAAACTATTAACAGTGGATACTCCTGGAAGGGAGTGGGGAAGAAACTTACCTTGTATATTTCTGTAGTGTCTCAAAATGTTTTACTTTTATAAACAAACAAATTTGAGGGTTAATTATAAATTATAGAACATTTGTGTAAGGAATGCTTCAAAGGACTATAGATCTCTACAGGTAGCTAGATAGAGACATAGGAAGATAGATATCCTTCTAAGTCTATAGATAGAAAGATATCTATAAATTATTGTCTGGTGAAAGTGGGATGCATGCTCAGTCACTAAGTCGTGTCTGACTCTTTGTGATCCCACGGATTATAGCCCACCAGGCTCCTCTGTCCATGAGATTTTCCAGGCAAGAATACTGAAGTGGGTTGTCATTTAGATCATAGTGTGTTCCGATCTCCTATATTTTTCGAAGAAACAATGTAGTAACCAAAATCCCCAAAGGGAGGATAAAATTTTTATAAATTCTGAATCTAATAAAACACATGTACACAAAGATGTACATGAATGTGATAGCATATGAACTCGCCTACATAAATTGTGAATTGTAATTTCACAATTGTCAGGACAGAAACTAAAAATAAAAATAATCTTTAAGCACCATCTCATGGAGATAGTGCCACTACCATTTTCAAATTTGTCCCAGTGTTTCTATTTTTGTGATCTGAGGAAGAAAATTAGCATACATGCTTGTGTGTGTGTGTGTGTGTGTGTGTGTGTATGTGTACACATATGCATAGAAGAGAGAAATTGACGGCTTTGATAGTATGATGGAATTTCTAGGGATATTTTTCCTTTTTCTTTAACCTATTTGTCTAACTTCTTTACACCAAGCAGTGTTATCTTTGTAAACCAAAAATAAACATTTTTAAGAAAGAAGTGAAAATTAAGGTAAAATGTATATATTTCTTCAGTTTTTTTAGTAACTACTCCCAGCATGGGTAATTCCTGAAAATGTTTTCTAGTAGTGCACTGGTCAAACAATACATCAAGGTCATGATCCATACAACTCCCTTCTCCCTGCCCAGTGTTTGATATTTCCCTAGAGCCAAAAAGAAAGCTCAACAAACAAAAATAAATAATCAAGGTGGGGGGTATGTGAGGCTGGGAGTACTGGGTAAACAAAAGCAGTTGAACTCTCCAGGCGCAGTTTGATCTTAATATCCAGTGGGGGTGACCTGCAAACCACATCACCACAATCCCCTTAATTCCCTTTGAAGATCATTGAGCAGCGCTCACTAGTACAGAAAATAACTTCCCACCGGGGCTAATCACCAGGAGCCCTCCTTTCTCCTAAATCAGAACAGATGACGAGACAAAACCACATCATACGTGGGCAAGTCCCACCCAAGTCCTGTTTATTTGAGGATTTTATCTGTACACCAAAACTGCACCAAAATTGGTGGAATTTATTCCGCTCACAAAAATAAAGTTAGTTAGGCATAAAGTTAGTAAGTAAAATATCAAGATGATCCATTTCCATGGGCAATTTTCAGGAACAATGGACAGAGGGAAAGAGAGAATTTTTTTTTTTAATTTAACATTTATTTGGTTGTGTCGAGTCTTAGTTGCGGCACGCAGGGTCTTCTTTTGCTAGCGCATCGACTCTAGTTGTGGCACACAGGCTTAGCTGCTCTGAGGCATGTGGGATCTTAGTTCTCTGACCAGGGATTGAACTTGTGTTTCCTGCATTGCAAAACAGATTCTTAACCACTCGACCACTAAGGAAGTCCCTAAGGTAGAAATTTATTTTACCATAGTCTTGATTTTTTTTTTTTAAGATGGAAAAAATTTTTAAGTTGGAAATCTTTTATACCAGAGTCTTGATTTACTCTACATAATACCAAATAATTGACTTTATTTTCAGTTCAAGAGATCATTACTTCTCTTTTCTTCTAGTAACTATAACTAGGTTTCCTAAATCAATCAGCTGTTTTTATATTGTATGCACATTAATTTAGTGGGCAAAAAAGCTCCCTAAAAATATAGTTTGCAGGAAAAATTATTGTCTCAAAGTCATACTTATGTTAGCAATTGCAACTGGCTCTTGTGAGCATTGATGTAAAATCCCCACCATTGATCTGTACCACATTAAAAATTATGATCTTCAGCAAATCTTTTTTTTAAATAATTTATTCATTTATCTGGGACTTCCCAGGTGGTACTAGTAGTAAAGAATCTGCCTGCCAAAGCAGGAGATGCATGAGACATGGGTTTGATCCCTGTGTTGGGAAGATTCCCTGGAGGAGGTCATGGCAATCCACTCCAGTATTCTTGCCTGGAGAATCACATGGACAGAGGAGCCTGATGGGCTACAGTCCAGAGGGTCGAAAACAGTCAGACACAACTGAAGTGACTTTACACTCACACTTTCCCTTACATATATTAGGTAGCTGTTCGTGGACCCTCTCCAGCTGGGGCTAGTTGGGGGCTCCTCTTCGCTGCAGTGCACAGGTTTCTCACTGTGGTAGCATCTCCTGGTGTGGAGCACAGGCTCCAGGGAGTACTGGGCTCAGCAGTTACCTCCCAGGGATTCACTAATTTTGGCTCGCAGGCCCTAGAGCACAGGCTCAGCAGTTGTGGCCCATGGACTTTAGTTGCCTGCAGCATGTGGAATCCTCTTGGATCAGGGACCAAACCCGTGTCCTCCATCTTAGTAGGCAGACTCTTATCCTTGGTACCACCAGGGAAGTCCAGATATTGTTTTTTAAATTATTTTTATTTGTTTATTTGGCTGTACCAGGTCTTAGTTGCAGTTGTGGCAAGTGGGATCTAGTTCCCTGATCATGGATCGAACGCAGGCCCCCTGCACTGGGAGCAAGGAGTCATAATCACTGGACGACCAGTGATTTGGAAGTCCCTCCAGCAAATCTTTAAGGAAAAAAAAAACTCATGGAAGATTTCATTCTTAACCACATTGTCTCCACATATGAAGTCTTTACTTTCCATCCTTATTCCACACCCAGTTTCATGCAGCCTCAAAGCTATGCCATCTCTTTTCAGGAGTGGAGAAATTTCAGAAAGGGCTGCTAAAACATTTATTTCACAGCACAGTTATTATGAGTTAGTTAAGTTTCTGTTTATATAGTTACCATGACTACTGTGAGAATGGCCATTATCTCTCCCTCTTACTTGAAAGGTTGCAGGAAGCCAGGCTTGTCTGTCTTTAAGATGCAGAAGCTAAGAAGTATGGGGTTTTGTTTTCAATTAAGAATCCTGCAAAAAAAAAAGAAAAGAATCCTGCAAAACTGAAGTGAAACCTGTGGTGGGATCAAAGTCATAATTATCTCAACTATTAGGTGAGCAACTTCCATCAGGATATTTCCTAGTTTTTCATCCTTAGACCAGAAGAGGTAAAATTGCATAATGGTTAGCCTTTTGTATATGATGATAGTGTTTAGTGCAATAGACGCTTGTTTTCTAAAAGTGTAGATAGACTTGCATTGCTATGTCCGCATTCTCTCATCTACTAACACTTCGAAAATATTTGAAAAACAGCTGGCTGGCATTAAGAGGACATGTTGTAGTTGAAGAGCAGTGACATTAAGGGAAAGCTCTAGTCCTCTCAGCCAAATGAACACTGAAGAATATCCATCGTTTGAAATCAAGCAGACTTTTGCTGAGAAGATTGTTCTAAGAGCAAGAAGGATACAGTCACTAGCAAATCATGTTGATTTCATTGTCATGGAAAGCATTGGGAGGCTGGAGGTCAAAGTTCTGGATCTGGGACTGCTGTTAACAGCTATGTGGTCATGGACAAAGCAAATCACCTCTCTGAGCCTTGGAATAAGAGGAGAATAATATCTTTTCTGATCTCAAAATTCCCTGTCCAAAGCTCTGGGAAGCCCTGTTTCAGCTGAGGTAGTGTTTACTGTGATAATAGGATGGCGAAATTCTTCTTGATCTGGCTTACAGGGAGCAAAAATAACAGCAATCAAATACATCCCATCTGTAGAGAAAACGGAACTCTTTTACACTGTTGGTGGGAATGTAAGTTGGTGCAGCCACTATGGAAAACAGTATGGCGGCTTCTCAGAAAACTAAAAAAAGAACTACCATATGATCCAGCAATCCCACTCCTGAGCGGGGGGCGGGGGGCGGGGGGTGCAGAAATGTACCCCTATGTTCATAGCAACACTATTCACAATAGCCAAGTTGTGGAAACAACCCAAATGTCCATCAACAGATGAATGGATAAAGAGGATGTGGTGCATATGTACCATGAAATATTTCTCAGCCATAAAAGAGAACAAAATAATGCCATTGGCAGCAACATGGATGGACCTAGAGATTATCACACTAAGGGAAGTAAGTCAGACAGAGAAAAACAAATACCATATGATATCATTTATATGTGAAATCTAAAATATTACCCAGGGACTTCCCTGGCGGGCCAGTGGTTAAGACTCCATGCTTCCACTGCAGAGGACACAGGTTCCATCCCTGGGCAGGGAACTTAGATCCCGTACGCTATCAGTGTGGCTAATAAATAAATAAATAATAAAGAAAATAAATAAAATATGACACAAATGAACTTATCTATGATACAGAAACAGACTTTTGATTGTGGGAGAATGGTAGGGATAGATTGGGAATTTGAGGTTAATAGATGCAAACTTTTGCATATAGAATGAATAAACAATAAAGTCCTACTATATAGCATGGGGAACTACATTCAATATCCTGGGATAAACCATAATGGAAAGGGATCTACATGATGCTAGAACATCTAGGTAAAAGATGAAATTGTATGCAAATGAAATATTTGGTACTATATATGTTTTAAAATTTTGGTTTCAAAAACTTAAAATTTATATCTTAAAAAAAAGTACTGTGAATTCCCTGGTGGTCTAGTGATTAAGGTTCTGGGCTTTCACTCCCGTGGCCTGGATTCAACTTCTGTCTGGTCAGGGAAGTGAGATCTTGCAGTCCTTGAGCCACAGTCAAATAAATAAATACATTTCAAAAAATAAAAATAACAACAACAAAAAAACTGTACTAATGTAGTCCCATCTGACCCACATTTTACTGATCACTTCCAAAAAGATAGCAGCACTCTGCTTCATCAGTTCAGTTCAGTAGCTCTCTGCGACCCCAGGGATTGCAGCACGCCAGGCCTCCCTGTCCATCACCAACTCCCAGAGTTCACTCAAACTCATGTCCATTGAGTCGGTGATGCCATCCAACCATCTCATCCTCTGTCATCCGCTTCTCCTCCCGCCTTCAATCTTTGCCAGTACCAGGGTCTTTTCAAATGAGTCAGTTCTTTGCATCAGGTGACCAAAGTATTGGAGTCTCAGCTTCAACATCAGTCCTTCCAATGAATATTCAGGACTGATTTCCTTTAGAGGAAAACTACGCTGCATAGTAGGAAATTATCTCAGGGATCGATGATGATGATTACATGAATAGATAATTATGAGATTATTAAGAGGCTTAACTACAGACAGAGTTAAAAACAAAGTGACTGTGATCATATAAACATCCCTTTTTCCAGGAGGCAATCTTTGTGGGAAACATGAGTTTTGTCTTTTGGGTTTTTTTTGTCCCCCTCCACCCTACACCCACCACACATGTGGGATTTTACCCTGACCAAGGATCATATGCATGCCTCTGCTGCAGAAGTGTGGCATCTTAACCGGTATACCACCAGGGAAGTTCAAATAAACGTGAGCTCTAGAGGCAGCTTGGGTACCACTCGCTCTGTGATTTGGACTTCTCACCCATACATTTGCTGCTGGAGAAGACTCTTGAGAGTCCCCTGGACTGTAAGGATATCAAACCAGTCAATTCTAAAGGAAATCAACCCTGAACATTCATTGGAAGGACTGAAGCTGAAGCTGAAGCTCCAATACTTTGGCCACCTGATGTGAAGAGCCAACTTATTGGAAAATACCCTGATGTTGGGAAAGTTTGAAGGCAGGAGTGGAAGGGGAAGACAGAGGACGAGATGGTTGGTTGACATCACCAACTCAATGGGCATGAATTTGTGCAGGCTCCTGGAGTTGGTGATGGACAGGGAAGCCTGGTGTGCTGCAGTCCATGGGGTGGCAAAAAGTTGGACACGACTGAGTGACTGAACAACCTGTACATTTGAGGATTTAGTGAAATGATCTTCAAGGGCCCTTACAGATCTAAAATTCTGTGATTCTATGGTTCTAGTAACTTGAATTGTTCCATATTCTAATTTTATGAAAAATAAAAATTGTTAACAAAGCTTTCAAGTAGTAATTTTAATTATATATTCTTAACTCTCCCCAGTCTTATCTATAACTCCAGTGTTGTACAATGATTATAAGAATTTGGAATCTATTCTGAAGGCATTATAAGAGGGCAAACCAAAACCTAATTTTATGGTTATCGTAATTCCATTGTTGGGCATTCTAATTGCATAAATATTTGCTAATGCATAAATGGTATATAACTATTTCCATTTAACTACCATATGGAAAATTAGTGTAATACTCCATTACCTACTCACTCTGATTAAATGAATCTCTCCTGGGGAATTCAACAAGTTTTTATTTCTGGCAGTTCATTAACATTACTCAATCTTTGAATGACAAGGACAGAGATTATTGTTTCTAGGTTAAAGAGGGGGATGTGGAGTCAGGATAACTCAAGAGTTGGAAGGAAGTTTAAAGGTTATCTAACTAGATCCTTTATTTTATAGATGAGAAAAGTGAAACCAAGAAAAGTAAAAGCCAGAAATTTGGTGATCATCTTGGACAAGAGCTGGAATAAAACACTAGACTAGGAACTTCTCTGGTGATCTGGTAGTTAAGAATCCACTTTGCCATGCAGGGGATGTGGGTTCCATCCTTTGTCAGGAAACTAACATCCCACATATTGTGGAGCAACTAAGTCCAAGCGCCACAACTAAAGAATCCATGCACCACAACGAAAGATCCCAAGTCCCACACCTAAGACCAGACACAGCCAGATAAATAATAAATAAATAGATAAAATCAAACACTAGACCACTTGATCCCCCAGCTTATTTTCCAACAGAAACCCTTGATAGATTTCCCTCTTCATGCCCAATATTTCAGATGAGTTAGATAAGAAAAGCCAGGTTTTTTTAGGGTTTATCTCACATGCTAATAAAGTAATGCTCAAAATTCTCCAAGCCAGGCTTCAGCAATACGTGAACCGTGAACTTCCAGATGTTCAAGCTAGTTTTAGAAAAGGCAGAGAAACCAGAGATCAAATTGCCAACATCTGCTGGATCATAGAGAAAGCAAGAGAGTTCCAGAAAAACATCTATTTCTGCTTTATTGACCATGCCAACACAATAAACAGTGGAAAATTCTGAAAGAGATGGGAATACCAGACCACCTGACCTGCCTCTTGAGAAACCTGTATACAGGTCAGGAAGCAACAGTTAGAACTGGACGTGGAACAACAGACTGGTTCCAAATAGGAAAAGGAGTACGTCAAGGCTGTATATTGTCACCCTGCTTATTTAACTTATATGCAGTGTACATCATGAGAAATGCTGGGCTGGAAGAAGCACAAGCTGGAATCAAGATTGCCGGGAGAAATATCAATAACCACAGATATGCAGATGACACCACCCTGATGGCAGAAAGTGAAGAACTAAAGAGCATCTTGAGGAAAGTGAAAGAGGAGAGTGAAAAAGTTGGCTTAAAGCTCAACATTCAGATAACTAAGATCATGGCATCCGGTCCCATCACTTCATGGCAAATAGATGGGGAAACAGTGGCTGATTTTATTTTCCTGGGCTCCAAAATCACTGCAGATGGTGACTGCAGCCATGAAATTAAAAGACGCTTGCTTGCTCCTTGGAAGGAAAGCTATGACCAACCTCGATAGCATATTCAAAAGCAGAGACATTACTTTGCCAACAAAGGTTTGTCTAGTCAAGGCTATGGTTTTTCCAGTGGTCATGTATGGATGTGAGAGTTGGACTATAAAGAAAGCTGAGCGCAGAAGAATTGGTGCTTTTGAACTGTGGTGTTGGAGAAGACTCTTGAGAGTCCCTTGGACTGCAAGGAGATCCAACCAGTCCATCCTAAAGGAGATCAGTCCTGGGTGTTCATTGGAAGGACTGATGTTGAAGTTGAAACTCCAGTACTTTGGCCACCTGATGTGAACAGCTGACTCATTTGAAAAGACCCTGATGCTGGGAAAGATTGAGGGCAGGAGGAGAAGGGGACAACAGAGGATGAGATGGTTGGATGGCATCACTGACACAATGGACATGGGTTTGGGTGGACTCCGGGAGTTGGTGATGGACAGGGAGGCCTGGCCTACTGCGGTTCATGCGGTCACAAAGAGTCAGACACAACTGAGTGACTGAACTGAACTGAACTGAATATGGGAAATGATTCCTACCTCTTGTTATCCATATCCAAGGGCCTCAATTCAGCTCAACTACAGAATCTAAGACACTTGTCTAGAAGAGAGAGTTCTTTTTTTTTTTTTCCTTAAAATATTTTTTTAGATGTGGACCATTTTTTAAAAAGTCTTTATTAAATTTATTATGATATTGCTTCTGATTTATATTTTGGTTTTTTTTTTCCCCCAAGGCACATGGAATCTTAGCTCCTTGACCAGGGATAAAACTGCATCCCCTGCACTGGAAGGCAAAGTCTTAATCATTGAACCACCACAGAAGTCCTGAGAGAGTTCTTAAGTGAACAAAGGATACAAGACCCCTTCTTAACTTTGACAATGACCTGTGGTTGAAATGGGGAGCAATACCTCTCAGTGAGGCCCCTTTTAGTCATTGATATTCACTTCATTACAATGTCCAGGGAGCTTGCTTACAAACTAGCTCATATTGGAAAGTTAAACAGTTGTAGGTGTAATCTGTAGAGCAAAGAAAAAAGGAATGAAGGACGAGTGAGAGAGAGACATACACAGAAAGAGGGAGATACATGGCATTATACATTTGTCAAAACCCATAGGATGCACAACACCAAGGATGAACCCTCATGTAAACTGTGGACTTTGGTTGACAATGATGTGTCCAGTGTAGGCTCATTGATTGTAACAAATGTTCCACTTTGGTATGGATGCTGATAGGGAGAACATTGTGCATGTATGGGGGCAGGGAATATTTGGGAACTCTCTATACTTCACATGCAATTTTGCTGTGAACCTCAAACAGTTTTCTATTTTTTTATTACTATTATTATTTTTTCAAACAGTTTTTTAAAAAATAATGTCTAGGACCTCCCTGGTGGTCCAGTGGTTAAGAATCTGCCTGTCAGTGCAGGGGGCACAGGTTTGATCTCCAGTCCCAGAAGATCCCACATGCGGCAGGGCAACTAAGCCCAGGCACCACAGCTACTGAATTCAAGGGCCCTAGAGCAACAAGAGAAGCTTCCATGAGAAGCCAGAGTACTGCAAAACTAGAGAATGCCCCCCACTTGCCACACATAGAGAAAAGCCTGTGTGCAGCAATGAAAACCCAGCACAGCCAATAAATAAATAAATAAAACTTTAAAAAATAACGTCTACATTTAATGTCTATTAAAAAGAGAGAGGAAGAGAGAGAATCAAATCATCAAGCCAGACAAGCAGTGGGACTCCAGATCAGAGGTAAAATCCTTGAAACAGAGGTAGAGCCTTACAAGTGGGGAACCTCCCTTACTCTGCCCTCCAAAGCAGGAGTCAAGGAAGTAGCTTTTCTAGGTTTTAATTTTGTAGGTGCCCTAGGAAAGGACAGGCTGGAGAACTGTACCTACTTAGGGATCAGTTCAGAACCTGAGCAGAATTTAAAAGCTTTTGCAATAAAACAACTATTGAATATTTCCAGGCTCTGACAGATTTTGATAAGGACCCTCAACTTCGTTATTTAATACAATGGTTCGCAAAACATCCAGCTTTCAGGTTGACCTGTCAGTAAGTATATCCTCTCATGGTATTTTAGACTGCACAAATAGAAAGCAAGACAGATAAAATAATATAGGAAATTCAGCTCCTGAAAAATTGCAACAAGGAGGTGGGCTGTGTGTTTTCAGGAATATTCTATATATTCAGAATCTATTTCCCACCTCAACGGTACATAATCATCCAATTTGAAAACCACGTCTTTCAGGAATGTTCTTTAATTTTTTACCTTTTGGAAGGAAGCTTGCTGGCAGCAGTATACCACAACACAAAGCTTTAATGGATCTTTAAATGCCCAGATTAAGAGAGAATGACCTGGAACCCTATCTAACTGAAAGGGAAAAGGCAGAAACAACGAATCTTTTTAAAGTTCTCAAACTCTGTGGTCTAAATTAAAACTGCGGATCTCAATTAAAAAAAGAAAAAGAAGCAGCTGTTTTCCAGTCCTTTGGTGTCAAGAGATCCTTCATTCTGTATCTGGGGATTCCTCAAATTTGGGATTTTCCATGTTCCAGAAAAACATCTACATCTGCTGTATTGACTACACCAAAGCCTTTGACTGTGTGGACCACAACAAACTGTGAAAGCAGAGAAGTCATAAAACAATTATTTGAGTATTTCTAACTTCTTACTGTAGTCTGAGGTTTATATCTATCTTTAGGCAGTTGTGAAAACAATCCCATCTACCTCTCAACATACCCATTCAGAATGAGATCTTCCAAAAAAGAAATGCAAGAGATGAAAGAAAGAACTAATTATACTAAATACTTGTTTTTATTCCATAACCAAAATGATCCCTTTTCTAATGTATTCACTTGAGTTCAATGGGGTGTTCCATTTTCCTGTAACCTTCATTTCCAAAATAAACCATATCAATACTAAACAAGACAATACAATCTCAAAAAAATGAACAAAGGATTTAAATAAATATTTTTCCAAAGAATATACACAAATGGTCAATAAGCACATGAAAAAATGCTTAACATTATTAGTCATAAGGGAAATGAAAATCAAAACCACAGTGATATACCATATCACAACTTCTTGAAAGGCTATTTTAAAAAAAAAGGAAAGAAAAATAACAACTGTTGGCAAGGATGTGAATAAACTGGAACCCTGGTGTATTGCTATGGGGATGCAAAATGGTGCAGCTTCAGTGGGATAGTTTGGTGTAGAAAATGTTGAACAGAATTACTATATGACAGCAATTCCACTCTTAAACATATATCCAAAATAATTGAAAAGGGAAATCAAATAGACATTTGTACACTAATGCTCATTACACCATTCTTCATTACAAAGAAAAGGTGAATACAAGCCAAGTGTCCATCAACTGATTAATATTATTCAGCCATAAAATGAAGTTCTGACATGCACAACATGAATCTTGACATTATGCTAATGAACAAGTCGCGAAAGGACCAATATTGTATGTTTCCACTTACATGAAGTACCTAGAACAGGTGAGTTCACAGTAACATGAAGTAGAATAGAGGTTCCCAGAGAGTGGAAGGAAGGGGAAATGGGAGTTATTTCTTTTATTGGGTACAAAATTTCTGTTTGGGATAATGAAATATTTCTAGATATGGATAGTGGTGATGGTTGCATAATACTTGAGTATAATGTCATTGAATTATACATTGGAAGATGCTTAAAATGGCAAATCTTATGTATATCTTATTACAATAAAAAGATACATAAGAGGATTCATAGTTTTGCAAAATCATTCTGGGTGTTATGGGAGAGAGACAAAACACTATGCTCTAAGTGTAAGGAGGGAGTAAACTCCAGGTTAGCAACTTTCAGGGTGAGGTGAAGTGAAGTGAAGTTGCTCAATCGTGTCCGACTCTTTGCGACCCCATGGACTGTAGCCTAATCAGGCTCCTCCGTCCATGGGATTTTCCAGGCGAGAGTACTGGAGTGGATTACCATTTCCTTCTCCAGGGGATCTTCCCGACCCAGGAATCGAACCCGGGTCTCCCGAATTGCAGTGTGAGGTAGGGAAATAAATATAATGAATTGGTACAGCCAGGTCAACTAACAAGCTTTCTTAACTCAAAGCTGAGTTGGGATCCAAAGTAAGCATCAGAGCAATATAGGCCAAAAAGATATGTCCCCCTATCCTATTTCCATTTATGCTTGAGTAAAAAAACACCTCCCACTTTATTGCTTCTCAAATTTTGATTTTAAATATACATGCCCTAAAGGTGGTAACTGTGCTTACTTTGATCGTCTTCAATATTTCAATGCACACAAAATTGTTTAGCATTTTCTGGGGACAAAATCTTGAGACATCACATCCTCGAATGGGACCATCTGTGTGAATGGCCTATTTGGTATAGGTCAGAGTGAAATTTGTTCAGGGGTTCCATAAGCACCAAAATGCCTTCAACCCCACCGAAGCGTGAGGCCTAGGACCGAGAACAGCTCTCTTTCTTCTCGGAAGAGACTTTCCCAACAACCCCCAACTCCTTAACGGGTTCCTCACGCTCCGTAAGCGAGCCCAAGTCTATCATTCTCTGAGGCAGCTCCAAAGGGTTCTGGGAGTTAGGGGCAGGACCAGGGGCAAAATGAAATGTTTGGAACAAGATGAACAGCCGGTAAATTTAGGATTATCTGCCGGTTGCTGAGCGACTTCTCAAATCTTCCTGACCACTTCCATCTCTTCTCCCACCTGGTAGGCCCGAGCTCCTAATCCTCCTTCCACGCCCCGCCCCTCAGCTGCTCTACTAGCCAATCATCAGGCGGGTGCTTGACGGACTGGGCCAATCCCGAACACGTTCAGTTTGAGCGGGAAAGGCTCAGAAACGCAGAGAGAGCGAGGTCGCCTTAACGGCTGGTTCTTGGCCTTGTCTCTAGGGGGTAACAGGCCTCGGAGGCCGCCGCCCATTGGCCGGGCAGCGGGCCAATGAGGGGTGCGAAGCTGGAGACAGGCCTCCCAGGAGGGGGCGTGGCGGGCCCGTGCCGGGTCGCGTGCGGGGTCGCGAGCCCCTGGTGGGCAATGTAACGGCCTCTCCCCAGCCTCTCCCTCCTGGCTCCTGAATCCGCACCCACAGACCGGCTCCAGGCAGCGCCCGGGGCGGAGGCGGCAGTGGCGGGGTGCGGGTTGAGGGAGCTGGGCCTCGACGCCCCCCCTCATCCCCGTACCCCAGGAGCTGTGCTTAGTCCAAGAGGGGCTGGGAGGCCCATGGAGGTGAGTTGCGGAGACCCCCGTCCGCCCTCTCACCCCCCGGGCCTGAGGGAGGGACTTGAGGTAACTGGAGGGGACTGTCAGGGGTCTGGGTGGCGGCCGGGCTAGGAGGACGGCGACCGTGAGGAGAGACAGAATGGGCGCGTCCCCGGACGCGGGTCTCTGAAGCGGCCGGGCGGGAGAGGCCGGGTCGCCGGCAAGGAGCCCCGACGGGGCGACCGGGCTGCGCCGCGGGGGTGAGCCTGGGGCTCGGCGGCCGGTGTGGTGGGGGCCTGGGGACGCGCCGCGGGCTGACAGAACTGGCGGCGGGGCGGAGCAGGTGACTGGCTGCGACGCGCAGGCTGCCGCTGCCTCCCCAACGTCGGGCCGTGGCGGCGCTGAGGCGGAGGCCGGCAGGGAGGGCCCGTCGGGCGCACCTCGGGGTCCGGCCGGTAAAGGGAGAGGGAACCCCGGGGACGGAGGCGCGGGGTCCCCAAATGAGTGTTCTGGGAACGGATTCCGGGTGGAGCTAGGCGCACAGCCAACGTAGAACCGTAGAAGCCGTCGTCCGGCCATATCGGTCCGGCTCTGCCCTGCGTGACGTGTCTCCTGTTTCCTATCCCCGTTTCGTGCAGCCGAAAGTAGCGTTCCGTGGAGGTGCGAATCGCTGCTGGAACCTCAGTGCGGACGCCAGCAGTCGACTAACAGATGTCTTCAACAGCGTGGTGCTGACGGGCTCCCCTTCCTTC
The DNA here is from genome assembly GCF_003369695.1 of Bos indicus x Bos taurus. Classification (NCBI taxonomy): domain Eukaryota; kingdom Metazoa; phylum Chordata; class Mammalia; order Artiodactyla; family Bovidae; genus Bos; species Bos indicus x Bos taurus. Next base: position 45,467,328 of record NC_040094.1, read on the forward strand.
TATGATTGCTACAAATCGCAGGTCCGTTTCTCCACTCTGCCCTTTGTTAGAGGATTTATTCTCCTTCAAATCCGACCCTACCCCCAGCACCCAGCCCATTCACGTTGGTGTTTAAATTGCTCCACGTTTAGGACCAGACAATATTTTAAATACAGAGTTTGTAGAATACAAACTGGTTTTGAAAGCAAGTTAAGGAATAAGATTTTTCATTGATTCTTGCTTTTGCTTTGTCCTCAGCGTGACATGATGCCAGAAATGTAAGAAAATCCGTATTTGCTTATACCGTAAGATAATTTTCCCTTCCGGCATTTATTGGAAGTCGGTGCAAACATACGTTTGATCATTTAAAAGGGAAATTTTTCTATACATTTTTATTCTCTGGCTCTTACAATGTCTTAGATGACGTGGTACCTTTTACCTCACCTAAAACATTTAGTTTGGTTAATCGTGTTAAATTAGCTTAGGATAATATGTCATTTTCATTTGAAATTATTTAACCAGCACAAGGCTGTTGATATTGTTATATTTTGAATTATAACAGTGTCCTGAAATAAATAATTTTATTTAATTCGCATGACAGCCTTGTATATAGTATTATATCCATTGTACAGATAGAGAAACTGAGGCCCAAAAAATTTGACTTGTGCTGTAAGTGACAAAACCCAAGTTGACTCCAGGTCTTTTCACTGCCAAGACCAGCATTCCACTGCTCTCTATAATGTTTGCTGCTGCTAAGTCACTTCAGTCGTATCCAACTCTGCTGCTGCTACTGCTGCTGCTGCTACTGCTGCTGCTGCTAAGTCGCTTCAGTCGTGTCGGACTCTGTGCGACCCCGTAGACGGCAGCCCACCAGGCTCCCCGGTCCCTGGGATTCTCCAGGCAAGAACACTGGAGTGGGTTGCCATTTCCTTCTCCCTATAGTGTTTACCTGACTACTAAAATTTACTTGGATTTAATTTCAGTTGATTAAGCATAGCAAGAATAAAGTGAGACATTTTGCAATTATCTAGACTAATTAGTGTACCAACCCTAAGCATTCACATATTTAACTTCCAGAAATGTTTTGACTGAAAAGAATCTAGATAGCCACCGCATTAGTTGCTTGTTTTATTCTAGAATATTAAATTTATATCAGTCTTTTAAAAGGATTTAATTTTTCTAATACTCAAATATTTAAAATATAAAGTATACTTGAAATAAAGAAAAAAATATAAAGTATACTTGAAATAATACTTATATATTTTGTTTCAAATACTGTTTACCTCATTTGATATTATATAATCTGAAAATGCTCATTTTGTTTAAGCAACTCTTTCAAAACGAACAATTATTTGTATCACTTTGGATACTTCACACCTAAAAGAGAGTTAGGTTGGGCCTGTCATATAAACTTAAGAACTAAAGGAATAAAATTATGAAAGGTTCTAACCATAACAGCCTTTGTAAAAGTTACTGCTAACTAACAGAAATTTTGGAAAGACATTTTTTAGTGGCACTTTGAGCAAAATCTCTTGTGTGCCTCAATTTCTCCAACTTCAGAATAGTCAACAAAACAATAAACTATAAACAAGAAAATTTAGGTTTCAAATAGTATTCATAACTATAATTTAACCAAATGGCTATAAAATGTTTGAGATTTGTGAAGATTTGTGATTAGATGATATTAATTTTCATATATTATTGGTATAAACTCAGTGAATGTTTAAAATGTTATTTTTCAGTTATCATGTCCGTGAACGAAAATTTAGAATGTTTTGATCTAAACATGTTTTATCTCTTTTCACATCAATTTTGATTGAGAATAAAAGCAATTAGAAAATATTTTTAACCAGGATTATATACCTTCTATATTTATAAGAAAATACCCTTTCTACTCTGTTTATGTCTGGATATTTATAGCTATTACATCTCAGGTTTTAGTAGCTCCTTATTTGGAGAGTTAAAAATTGTGAATCTATGTATTCAGACTATTTTAAGTATTTAAAATTTGAGGTGCAGTATTTTCATTGTACTTCATTCCCTTTTTTGGAAGGAGACAGAACTTCAAATAATTCATTAAAATCTTAAAACTCAAACCTTTTACCTTATTTACTCAAAATTCATTATAAAAAAAATGAACTCGTTTTTTCTTATAATATCTTTAAATTTCTTAAGATAAAATATGTATTGTCTCACTTTTATACTTCCTCTTGGAAATAAACTAAGCTGAAAATTAAAGATACTGTTTTAAAAGGCCCTAGTGTAGGAGTGGAGAAGGCAGTGGCAACCCATGATGTTTATGAGATTTATCCACATTGTTGTTTTGCCAGTAGTTTATACCTTTTTATTGCTGCGTATGATCCCACTGTTGGAATATATGACAATTTGGCCACCTGTTGATGGACATTTTCGTTGTTTCCAGGTTTGGACAGAGAAGGCAATAGCACCCCACTCCAGTACTCTTGCCTGGAAAATCCCATGGAAGGAGGAGCCTGGTGGGCTGTAGTTCATGGGGTTGCTAAGAGTCGTACACGACTGAGCAACTTCACTTTCACCTTTCACTTTCATGCATTGGAGAAGGAAATGGCAACCCACTCCAGTGTTGTTGCCTGGAGAATCCCAGGGATGGGGGAGCCTCGTGGGCTGCCGTTGATGGGGTCGCACAGAGTTGGACACGACTGAAGTGACTTAGCAGCAGCAGCAAGCAGTGTAGGAGTAAGACGGCCTTGAGTTTGGGTTTTAGTTTTGTCATCTCTTAGCTCAATAATTTGTAGCCTCATTTTTAAACCCATTATAAAACACCCATTTCCTCATTTTTAAAATACAGAGAATATCCATGTCATAAGGTGACTGAATACAGTGTGTGGAATTTCTTTGAAAATTTGATGTAAATGTACATTTACTTGTTTTTTACAGATTGGGGGCATTAAGACTGAATTTTGTAAATGATTTACAAAAATTAATACTAAAAATAACACAGCTGTGGTCCATATAGTGCTCATCTGTTCAAAAAATTAAAACAGCAATAATTGTAGGTGTTCGTGTCCTATCTCAGGGATAAGCAACAGCTATTGGACAGGGGCAAATCTGCTGAGTGGCTGTAAAACAGAATTTTATTGGAATAGCCACAGCCTCTAATTTACACATTGTCTATAGTTGCTTTGGTGCTAGGAGTTTCAACAGAGACCTTAACACAGCAAACCATAAAATATTTATTATCTGACCCTTTACAGAAAACAATTGCCATCTCCTACTGTTAAAGTAAGCTTAAGTGGCTAAGTCTAGATTTGTCTCCCAACTTTTACACATGTGTTATTTCCTCAAATTTCTTATTATTTCACTAATATTCTGTAGTTTTGATTGTATCTGATATACAAACATGTCTTTAAAATTTCAGAATGAAGATAGTGTTGACCTAAGGCAGACCTATGCTCCACTTTCTTCATCAACGGAATATGCAAGTTCTGTAGATTCTTCACTTTTCTATGCACCATGGTCTACATATGGAGATGATATTAAACAGCCCTCTAATTCTCAGATCAATGTAAAGAACAGGTAAATTAATACCTTAGATTTCTCAGGCTAAACAAAGTGTTCTTAAGTTTGATTACATGGGAACCTAGTTGTTTTAGCTCTTTGTTCCCTATATCAGTATTTTTATGACATTGCAATTTTATTTATCAAACTTCTAGGAAATAAAGTTATGTGTCTATAATTTTTTTCTTGCTACTTTCTTTCATTAATTAGAGGCAACTCTGAGTACATCTTAAGTTCCTCTTTCTAAAGATAGCATATAAATGAGTTACAATTTTTCAATCTATTTTTTAATCCAGTTCTAAATTTTTAGTAATTCTTCCCTTTACAAGTATACAACAAACAGGATTTTATCAAATGTAAGATACTTATTTTCTATTCAGTTCCACTAATAATGGGGGCTAACTATGTCAGATTCTCTCCTATTGGGGATATTAGAATTAACATGGCAAATATTATCCTTGCCTTTATAGATCTTACAGTAATGGTGATGATTATAACTTGCCAGGCACTGCAAGTGCCTGGTGTACTGCAAGGTAAGGTCTAAAGGAAGAAGTATAAAATATTATGGGAGCTTATTGCAAAGAGAAGCTTAACGGAGTGATACTACCTTTATGTTAATTATAATGAGGGAGCAGTTAAAAGAGGCTGATGTGTCTTTAGTTTACCAGGAAATAATTATTTTTAAAATCTACTAATTAAATAATTGTTAAAAATTTAGAAATTAGTTTTAAGTTCTCTAAAGTAGATTTTATTAGGTAGACTATATAATATATAACTCTACACAAAAAATATTTTTTTAGTTAATACATGTTCATTGAAAAACTTCAGACTTTATACAAATATGTAAAGGCAAGCAGAAGTTTACCTTTACCCTGCCTTTCCACCTCCCAGTAACAACTATTAACAGTTTGGTATATATTACATTGAATATTTTTCTAGATATATACCAACATACTATTATACAAAAATTTTATATCAAATCTTTTTGAAATAAGTATTAGACTTGTAGGTAGACCATTTATTCAACAAGCATGGCAAATGATAAACCTTTGCAAAATTCAAGTTTTTTAATATCATGATCATTTATTCAGTTTTATGATTACTAATACCTACCTTTCCTATGTTATGAAGATCAATGAAATATTTGAATGTTATACAAGTATAAGGTATTTTCATTTCTAAAATGTCCTAACACTATGAAATGTTAGACCTAAAATATTAAAAAACAAGAAGTTACAATTTAAAAACAACATATTACTTCTAGGAACAAATTACCCAAAATCCATAAGAGGTAAAAAGGGTCCAGTATATTCCATCTCGTTGTTTTTTACATTTTGTATTGTTTAGATAGTGTTGGTCACTAGGTAGGATTTCATCCACATGGAGAACCAGTCACTTCTTTGGCACAGATTTAGGGATAGCCCCCAAATCTTTTACATTTAAGGGACAACTGCTACATTCTTGTGATATTTAGAATGACCATATCACTGTACTTTTTAATCCAACTTTTAGTATAAGAGTCACAAAAAGAGAGTAACAGGTTCATATGGTTTTCACATCACAGATGAAAAAACTTAGCAAGTGTGATGTAATGATGTATAATAGGACTAGACATGCTTTCAGAAGTTGCCATTGTACCAATCATGTCTATAACATCATAGATTAGAGATTTATATCTGGGGCATCTAAAATGAATAGCATGTGCTTTGGAGAAATAAGAGGTAAGCATTCATTGAGAACTAGACATAAGATTTTGAATGAAGGAGAAATACTTATGTAGGATAAATACTATGCCAAAGTGGAAAATATTCTTGAGTTCCTATTCCCTCTTTAGTTGAAATGAAGATATAGAGTTAATCCAAATATTTTATAGAAAAATAAGTCAGAATAAGTCTGAAAAAAGAAATATATTATGTTTCAATATGAACAAAAGAATTTACATGTGATATTCATTTATTTTTAGGATTCAAACAGAAAGAAATGACTATGGTAGTGAAACAGACTTATATGGACTTGTGTCTAACATTTTGGAAGAACAAGATAAATCACAGCCATACTTTGCTGAGGGGTTAGTATATTACATAACCTATATAGTATGTAATAAACTTTTAAATTCCCAGGTACTAGATCGTTAACTTTTATTTTTACTTAATAGAGGATCATCTGACATTCGACATCCTAATTCAGATATTTGTTTCTAGGAGCCTAGATTTTCCTGAGGTGCTTGCCATACAATTGAAAGTTTAATTTGCTATTAAGAACTTTCATTTGAAAAATCATTCTTCCATAACTCAAAGCTGTTTTCCTTGAGTTCATGAGCTAAAATTTGGCTTAAAGAGTATAAATTCCAACGACTTTTATACTTATACCTCCAAAAATAAAACTATCATTGCTTCTGAGTAGAAATATGTATGGATTTTATTCATATAGTAAAAACTTTTAAAGTATGCATTAATTGTTTTACTTGGGTGTAGAAGCCATATTATCCAGATTCCCTATTTCATAAATAGGGAAATATGTAGCATACATCTAACCAATGAAAATGTTTTCATTTCAATGAGAGTACATCTTTTTTAATTAAAAAAATTGTGGTCAACAGCACTTTTGTATTGATCTTATATAATAATGTAAGAAAAACTTTATCTGGTTTCTACTTACTGTATGTAAACAGTTCATGTAAGACCACGCAATCACCAGCCTCAGGCTTTAGTTTATGTCTCCTCGAAAAGTATACTGAAGACATATTAAGACTAAAATGCATATTTATGCAGCATATAGCACATTTTAAGCGGCAGAAAGTTATTTGGATGTAATGGCAGCTTATAAGGCAAAGTTGGAAAGGATTAGAGAATGGTGAAATGGGGCAATATAAATGTTTTGAAAGCCTTTCCTGCCTTCTCCACTAAGAAAATAAAGACTTTAAAAATCTAAATTGTAATTAAATATATTTGCTTGTTCTAGGACCTGTTCCTCCAATTTAAAGTCAGTTTGGCCAATGAACACAAGCAGATTTGCAGATCACCATGACCTCTTAACAGAAACCAAAAGGCCAGTAGATACAGCCATCTCTCAGCAAGCTTTTTATACTGGTGAATCTGTGTCAGCAGTGGAAAAGCAGTACCTACATAACAGTAATCTCATACCACAACAAAAAATAGATGAACTTTATCATGGATTTACTGGTTTAGACCTTGAAGAACAATGGATGTACCCCTCACGAAATGATCATTCTAACTGTTACAATATTCAGCCAAATGATACAGCTAAGACAGCATTTCAAGAATATCCATTTATCAAAAATTGTTTTACACCACAAACTGGTCTGTCTGACATCATGAAAGAATCAGGAGTTGATACTTACTCTTACGGAAGAGAGAAAATATGTGCTAAAGGTCTTGAGGCACCATTACAGCAAAAGAGGACAGAGATATTTCTTTCCCAATTTAATAGGTACAGTGAAAATCCAGATTATTGTAGATACCCAGAATATGCTCATCCTAATAAGGCTAAGCTGAGTAAGTGTTCGAATTTTAGTGTCCAAGATAGTAAAAAATTAGCTAGTGCCACACCTGAAACACCAACTGTAGAAGCAGACACCTACACAAAGTTATTTCAAGTAAAACCAGCAAATCAGAAAAAAATGGAGGAGACAATACCTGACCAGCAGAATTTCACATTTCCAAAAACTACACCACATCTGACAGAAAAACAGTTTGGAAAGGAAGCAGCATTTACTGCTGATTTTGGCTTAAAATCAGAATATGGACTAAAACCTCATACGACTTGTTCAGCTAATAATGATTTTGCTAATGTCACAGAAAAACAACAGTTTACAAAACCTGACCCCCCAAATTCTGAGTATTTTAAATCAGTGAATTTACTAGCAAATTCAGCAACATCTTCAGGAGGTATCAACTTAAACAGACCAACATGGATGAATGTCCAAACAAAAAATAACACTCCTATTTTTTATCGAAATCAAGGTAACTTGATGAAATTAAATTCTCATTTAAGTGCAGCTTCAAAAGGTTCTAACCATTCTTCCGATTTCCCCCAACTATCATCTACAAATTTAACCCCAAATAGCAATTTATTTCAGAAGTATTGCCAAGAAAACCCTTCAGCATTTTCTAGTTTTGATTTTGGTTACAGTGGTGCAGAAAGAATCCAATCTATCAATCACATGGAAGGACTGACAAAGACTGGAGAAGAAAATCTCTTTGAATCTGTTACCGATAAAAAAATAAAGCAGCCAAATGGATTTTGTGATAACTATTCAGCTCAACAGTATGGGATCATTGAAAGTGTAAACAAACATAATTTTCAAGCTAAGCCCCAAAGTGGACATTATGATCCTGAGGAAGGGCCAAAGCATTTAGATGGCTTATCTCAAAATACATATCAAGATCTGTTGGAGTCACAGGGTCATTTTAATAGCCACAGACAGGGAAGTGGAGACAACAATATTAATAGCCGTGTGAATCGCACACAGGCATCATGCTTTTCAAATAATTATATGATGGGCGATTTAAGGCATAATCAGAGTTTTCAACAACTTGGTTCAAGTGGGTTTCCACTAAGATCCACTCATCCATTTGGCCATTCAGTTGTTCCACTGTTGGATTCGTATGATTTGTTTTCTTATGACGACTTAAGCCATTTATATCCATATTTTAATGATATGATGTACGGTGATAATTCCTTTTCTGGTTTCGTGCCAACTTTTGGATTTCAAAGACCAATTAAAACCCGCAGTGGACCAGCCAGTGAACTTCATATTCGTCTAGAAGAGTGCTATGAACAATGGAGAGCATTAGAAAAGGAGAGAAAAAAGGTAATACAAAACTATCCATTTAGGCATAACTTAATATATCCCCTTTGCCTATTTTCATTTTGTTTACCCTAGTGTAGTTTAAGAAAGAGTACTTTTAAGTTGAATTCTTCTATAATGTATAGTATTTGTTAAGTCCATGACTATACAGAATTAATTAGGTGACTTAAGAGACTAAAAATGCTTGGGGCTTAAAAAATTTTTTAAGTTTATTTTGCCTGTTAGGTAGACTTTTTCCTTAATGGGTTGAAAGTTTATTTATTTGAATTTTCTAAGTATTAAACTATTGGAGTGTTCAGGTATTTTATGCAGTAAGTGTGACAGAAAAGTACATGGTACTATGGTTTGTATTTTTTGCCTTTTGATTCCAAAACAATTTTTATCTAAAGGAGTAATTTTCGATTTTATTTTTAGCCCTATGAGAAATATTATTCATGATTGAATCATATTTAGAAAATTTAGTATCTAAAAGTTACGTATTTTTTTTACAGACTGAATTGGCCCTTGCAAAGAATTATCCAGGGAAAAAAGTATCCAGTACTAATAATACTCCAATTCCACGGCTGACCTCCAATCCATCTAGAGTTGATCGGTTAATTGTGGATGAACTTCGAGAACAAGCCAGAGTAAGCTGTGAAAATATCTAATAGCAGATTTTTTTAACTGGTTGATAAAATTTTTAAATGCCTCAGCAAGTTAGAGTTCTGAAGGATTCTTAAATCACATTTATGTGTAACTCTCTGAAATGTATTCTTTCCCAAGTTTGGACTTAGAACTATTAGTTATTTAGGAAAGGGAAAATAGCCCCACTTAGTCATTAAAATATTAAGTTTAGTAATCTTAAGAGATTCCTCTTCAAGAAATCCAGATTAGCAATGGAACTAATCCACAAAAGAAAGAAAAAATTTTAAAGCAAAACCATTTAAAATATTATTTATAGGGAAAGTCCCATTTCTTAATCACAAACATTTGTTTTCTAGCTTCACAAAAAAGCTTTGCTTATATTATACAAGGTAGTAAATTAATAGGAAATTACCTTATTTCGTTTTCTTGACCCTGTTCTGAGTTATTTAACAAACATTAAGTATATCTAGCAATGTATTAATTACTAATAAACTGAAGTATGTAGGTATATGCATAATTTTATAAAATAGCCTTATTTTGGAAAAGTAGTATATCACTTCAGATCAAATGTAAAGAATCTTGATGTTAATTAAAAATTATTTTCCTATTATCTCCTTTGTAATTTCAGAATTTTCCAAGCAACTATAATAGAATAGGGTAGTTTTTTCTTTCTGACCTTCCTCTTTTAAAAACTTCTGTTTCCTGGGACTTCCCTGTGGTCCAGTGGCTAAGACTCCATGTTCCCAATGTAGGGGCTCCTGGTTCCATCCCTGGTCAGGGAACTAGGAACTAGATCCCACATGCTGCAACTAAGAGTTCTTATGCTGCTATGTAGATTCACTATGCCAAGTGCTGCAACTATGACCTGGTGCAGCCAAATAAATAAAATAATTTTTTAAAACTTCTGTTTTCCAAATAAAATTTGATAATGATTCCTAGGAAAAGGCATGCAGTGAAACAGATTGCATCTATGATTGAATAAAAGCCATTTAAGGAATTATAAAAAAGCAGCACAACAGAGTCTTATTTTATTGATCATTAGTTTCTTACCTATACCATGCTGTCTTTAAAATACAGATATGAAATACTTTAATGGAAAAATATTGATTTTTACTTAGCTTTCAGCCTTGATCAGTTGTAATTTTTAATCAAATTCATAAATTTGTACAATGGAATTTATCAGTGGTGTGGTCAGATATAGCCAAATGTTATAAAAACTTAAGTCTTTTTTTTTTTTAAACTTCCAAGTTAAAATTTTTCTCAGTAATGCATTTCTAGGCAATAAATCAAAGAATTGCTAATGTGAGTATTAAGAAATGTACTTAATACTTTCCAGCCTTACATAGGCTTCACCTTAGTTTAGCATATTTATAGCTGTTAAAATAATTTTGTTTCTGTTTAGCAACATTAGACTAATAATATACAAAGGGCAAAAATATTTTTATGTGTACTACTTCTAGTTTGCTGGTTTTATAGAATTCTGAAAAAAATCTTTTAAAAGTTTATTAAAAATCACTCGTATAAATTTTTTCTTTACACTTACTCAAAATGACTATCTTATTTTAAAAATATATAATTTGTAGTTCACTGGAAGTTTTACTATGGTATTTTTTCCTTGTGTTGTCTTATTTTCTCCCTCAAGAATCTGGCTGGTTGTACAGTTGGGAGGAAAATATTTAATACCTGTACACTTGTGTTTTCTCCATGGGCTTGAACTGGCATGGACTTACACCAAAGAAATTTGGTAGGAGTGTAAGGTTAGAGGCATTCATTCAGGTGCTTATTAATTGAGAGGTATTTTTCTGTTCTTCCCAGTCACTGAATTATATGAGTTTTAAATCATTTGGCTCCCAAAGGCAGTTACTGTATTTATTAGATGTTCAAATCCTAGCTACTCAAAAGTTCTCCTTCCTTACTCCTTCCAAGTTTAGAATTTGAAATTTTAGGCATATACAATATGAAACATACTCCCCTTACTATATATCTAAGATATATAGTGTTCTTTTTTAGGCTTAATTAACCAGAAGATTCTTCTACCACCAGAAGATTAAGATCTCCTAATTTTCCCTAGCAATTTTGACACTTAATAGGATTTATTTTGTTACTTCAGCATAAACTTAAGTCAGTATTTTCTGGATTATGGACTCCTTAAAACTAACACTAGCCAATATTATTTCTGACTTCCAAAAGAGAGAACATTGAAGGCCCAGAAAGGAATTGCTGAGGTCAAGATTAATCAGATCTAGAGACTGATTGACCCTTTTTAGCTCAATTTTTTTCTTTTAACTACAGTAACTCCTAATAATGCTCTCTTGGCAGGCTATTCTCTTATTTACCAAAAAGAATGCCAGATTTTATATTTGCACTTACTGTTAATAATATGGATATATTTAAATGTTTGACTTTTTCACTGTTGCTTATTCTCAGAAACTGACTTTTAAACTGTCTAGAATTAACATATGTACAAAAGACGGACTTTCCATCTTTGTTTCCCCCATCATGGTGTCAGGATATAGTAAGCTAGTGAAATGAAAGTTGCTCAGTCACGTCCGACTCTTTGCAACCCTATGGACCATACAGTCCATGGGATTTTCCAAGCCAGAAGAGTGGGTTGGGTAGCCTTTCCCTTCTCCAGGGGATCTTCCCAACCCAGGGATGGAACAGGGGTCTCCTGCACATTGCAGGCAGATTGTTTACCAAATGATCTATGAGGGAAGCCTAAACATTTACTTATTACTGAATGAACATTATTCCTCTCATCTCTATTCTGCTTCATTGAAGATTTGTTTTAAATTAATGACAGGGCAATGTAGTTAAATTTTAAATGCCTCATCAAAATTTAAAATGTTTCTCTCAGGTTGTGACTCTACTGGGCAAAATGGAACGTCTTCGAAGCTCTCCCCTTCATGCCAATATCTCTACAGCTCTTGATAGACACTTGGAGTCCATTCACATTGTACAGTCACGTAGAAAGGATGAAATTGTTAATGCTTCAAATCGGCAAAGGCAAGGAGTTCCTAGATGCCAAGATGACAGAGGTACAAACATTAATGCATATCCTTTTGATAAGGCAGTTAATTTGAATGTTAGTAAAATCAGATTCTGAAGTTAAAAAAGTTGGATTTCTAACACTTACACTTATCTAAAAAATAAATTATTAAATGGTGCCTACATAATTTACTCCAAAAGTGAAAGTGAAGTTATTATCTATTTTGCTAATTTTACCCATTTAATTGTAATAACTCTGTCAAAGTCTGTGTTCTACCCAAAGTATAGTCATGGTCATACAAGTCAGAAATAAAATACAAGCGTAACACTTTTTTTAACATTAGTATTTATATTTAAGGTATAACACTTTTAAATATTAAGTCAAGTACTTTGATTAGCTCAGTCAATAGCCATCTTTCTTTTATAAAAAATGATGTTTGATCATTTAGTAGCACAGACTGGGTTTTATAAAGAGTTAAGGAGTACTTAAATGATATTTAATTTGAACTGACCACAAATGTTTCTTTTGCAGATGTTTTTGCGCTTGCTTCAGCAATTAAAGAGATGTGTGTAGCTACTCGGAAAGCGCGTACTACCCTGTGGTGTGCACTGCAGATGACCTTGCCAAAAACAGCCAGTACAGCTGGCCAAACAGATGTAGAAAAGGCTTTACAAGATATAGTAAACTGTGAAGATAAAGTCCATGAAAGCCTAAATAGTAGCAATCCAGTGAACCAGAGAGGTGAAGCAAACAAACATTAAGGAAATGGCAGCAGAAAGAAGAATAAAAAGCTGATAAGTAAATGTATCAAGACATGCTAAAAAATTTTAATGAACTTGTCAAACTTGAAAATTTCATTACATTAATTGTCTTTCAGATTTAAAGTTAATAATACCTTAATGAAGTCTAACTTCTATTTAAAAATCTATTTGGAATGAATCAGATGTAGTTGAAAGTGAGTCAGACGTAAGTAAAGTTGACTATTCTAGGGCAACTAGAAATACCCAGGTAGTCAAAGGTAACAAGTTTAAATTAAATTTTTCCTAACAGCTGAAATATTGCTGAAACTCATTCTGCAGTGCAGGGAAATGCAAATATGAAATTCTTCTAGACGATAAGTTTCATTTAGGTCTGCCTTAGTAAGTATAATTCCAAATAATGAATCTTAAGTGACTGTAACACAAATATGGCTACAGTCTAGTAACCAAAACAAGTTTTGATTGTGATATAAGAATGTTTTCCTTACAAAACTGGATAATACCTAGGGAACAAAGGAAAGAGAGATGAACCCAATATTCATGTAAAAATTTAATATTTAAAATACTACCATATTTATAAATTTGAAATCTTAGTGCCTAAGTATTTGGAGGGAAGTGCATCTGATTCTCCTAAATTAGTGATAAAAGTGCCAGTGTAAAAACCATGCAAGTTACTGAATATAAAACCTGTTCAAATCATTTGTGTATATTATTTAAATTTTAATTACACTATCAATTATTAAATATTTCCAGTTTTAAAGTATTTTAATTGAATCAAAAAACAAAACATTTCCTTTACCTGGATCTTTTAAACTTTTGATGCATCTAAAATAATGACTATTGTTTTAATACCCTTAGTTTGCTGCCTTTTTGAGGGTATCACGAAGTTCTAAAATGTATTTTTTTAAGGTTAATCTTTTACTAGTTTAGTTTGCAATTGGTTAGTGTATATTTTGTGTAGTTATGTTCATTAGTTTGCTTCTGAATTTTTTAAGAGCTCTTGAAAGCTTGGCTTTTTCTGTTTCTCATCACTTAATATCTTTGTATGGAACCCAAGTAATTTATTCAGTAATATGAAATGTTGGTATTATGTGACTCAGAAGATCTTGGGTTTTAACATTTCTAGCATGAGTTAAACTATAATATAATGTACTGATGAAATTTAATTGAACTACCCTAGACTAGAAACACTAATGTTTTAAATGTTGGTGTTTTTCTTAGTTTTAGAAATCCTGGTATTAAAAAAAAAAAAAAAGTGTAATCACACCACGTAAATTTTCTTTAGATGATGTGCAGAAGAAACTGATTGAGAATGCAGGAGTAACTGTAGGGAGAAACATTTTGATCACTGCAATGCCTTAAAACTACCCAAATGAATTACATTGAGGGTAGTCAAATAAAATAGATCATCCCACCACAGTCACTGCATAGAAAGTGGTTAAGTTTGATATAAGACATGTTGGATGTTATGGAAACAAATATTGTTCTGAATTTAGTCTCTCAAGAAAAGTAAATAAATTGCTTTGTTGAAAATAGCTTTTTTTTTTTGAGTTTGTGTTAGTTTCTAACATTGAGTCACTCGTCAGAAAACCAATTAAATTTCATTTAACTGATAAGAACTGGTGCTAAGTTTTAAACTTCATTATTAACACATAAATAATGTTGGCAGATAATAAACCAACACCATTCTGATTTCCTTGGATTTAACCTGACCTTGTTCAAATATGAAATTTTTGTTCTGCCTTTGTGCTAATCCAGGAGAACCATAGTAAAACTTCTAGGGAAACTTTTACATACAGTGGTCAGAAATGAAACACTATTAACAAAAAACAAAAATTATTTCAAATTTTGTTAATCAAGTTACGCTGCAGATAACTCTCAAATTAGTTGGTTGTCCCTTTCTATTGAATACCCTCTAATGGATGGTTCTTATGTATTATACTTCTGAATTACAACTTATGAAAGTGTTATAAAAGTTATGACAAGATTTACAGTCTGATCAAACTGATGGTTCCATCATTTCTAATCCAAAAGAATTTGGAATACTCAGTTGTTGTTTTTTTTTAATAGAAAAAGCAGTTTTTTATAAAGGTGGTTGAAAATTAGGTACCTTGAATTATATCAATATCTTTCCCACTTGAATAGTCTGGTACTGTAGGGTTATAGAAGGTTGGGGAATTAATGACTGAAATTCCAAATTTGGCCTAAAATGTCCATCATATAGTAGAAAACATAGTTGTTTTAAAATTTGCCTTTTCCAGTATTGAATATTTTAGACATAAAAGGTTTATTAGCACCTGAATTACGTGGATAACCTTACTCAAAGCCTAATAAGTTGATCCTTTTCTTCTGTTTAAACATTAGTTCAGGTGTACATTTAACTGTGACCTAGCTAACAGAGTCCTGGAAAAATGAATTGACTACTCTTAAAACAGATTGAAACTACTACCCTTCAGGGGTCTTTGGATATAAACTGACTCTGCTTCAGAGACCAAAATTAAGGTGAAAACAAACCAAAAATCCAAAATAAGGGTTATTAAAACAGGCTCTCTCACATGCCAATTGTAGCCACAGCCACATATAAAACTAAAATGCCAGCAGGACTCGAGAGACTTCAAAGCCAACCTACTGTCCAAAAAAGAAGGTAATCTTTCTGATCTCCTAATATCCAACCTCACAGAAAGGAAAACTGAGGCAGAGAACTTATGGATTCCAGGAAGAGGGTCTAATAGCAGAGGAGATTATTGGACTAATCAAAACATAAGTAAAATTCAAACACATTCCTGAGGGACTATCCACACAGAACTCACTTCCAGCTGGAAGGAATCAGAATAAATCAAGATACTGATTTAAATAGTTTATTTTTTAAAAAGGTGGTTATTTTTAAAAAAAATTTTACAATGACATGGCTATAGGAGTGTATAGAGGTGACACATCATTTCCTTAACCATGTTTACCTTCTGTGGAACGGTAAAAATTTTTTTGTTAATCTCATAATTAATGGTATAAAACAGGTCAGCAGACATTTTCTCTGAAGGGCCAGGTAGTATTTTATGCTTTATAGGTCACATAAGGTCTCTGTCACATCTTCTTTCTTTTACAACCCTTTAAAAATGTGCAATCCATTGTTAGCTCGAACCATACAAAAACAAATGACCAAATTTGTTTGGTCACCCACCCCTGGTATAATGTATCTACTTTCTGTCTTGACAGAGAAAGTGCTCTCTTCAGGCTTCTTGACGGTCTGCTTCTGAAGTACAGAAAGCGCTACTTATAACCAAATGTGGTTTGTCACAAAAGTAGAAATGGAGGAGAGTTCCTACTCACTTTCAACTCTCTCAAGCAGTTTTTCCACTCGCTCACTCATTCAATAAATTTGTTGAGCACCTACTATGTACACTCTTAAATATCTCTGTTAGCAGAGATTTTCAGTGTTTTTCCTTAAAAGGGTTTCTCTAAACCTGTAATTATCAGGTCCTTGTATGTTTTAGGGCAGATCAGGGTTAAAATCTCTACTAGCACTCAAGAGGATTCATGATTATAAAAAAAGAATCTAGCTAATGATGATTCCCTGCACTCAATACTGACACATCCTTCTTAAAATCACAGCCTAGATGAGGAAAAATATATAACTATCTCTTACTAAAAGAAACTTTGTTTCCTATCATAGGCTGAAACTTTTAAAAAAAATCTCAAATGCAGAACATCCACCAAATAACCTTTTCTTATTTTCCTATTTTGTCGCCATGTAACATAAAAGTCTGGATCCGGGTAGGGCTCTTCATTAGATTCCTATTTCAGCCCTAAAACCATTTATTTAGATGTGAATAATACTTCTGAAGCAATTGATACTCCTACAATTCATCTGGAGAGTCCCATGGATGGAGGGGCCTGGTGGGCTGCCATCTATGGGGTTGCAAAGAGTCGGACACGACTAAGCAACTAACACACACACATAATTCATCTCAGGGAAGGAGTGGTCATGATTCAGCTCCTTCAGGACAAAAATTCAGCTTTCTGAATATTCCTGCTGTTTATCCAAGGTAAGGGAAGACTTTTTAAAATGGTCAAAAGGAGTATAGGACTTCAGTATTAAAATATAAAGGCTGTCCCCATCCCAGATCTTTGGTTCAGACATTAGCTACAATAATCCGATTACCCACACCACAGAGACATGGCACATTTTGTAAGTGTTTGCGATTTTCCTTGTGACCATGTAAACAAAAGGGGAAATGCCTTGGGAAACTACCTGGCAATGTTCTCTCATTTCTCTTAAATACACAAATGCACAACCAGGTCTCCCTTTGACCAAGTTCATTAGGAGAAATAGAGTGGACCAAGGTTATCGCTTTCGCTCCCCTCTTTGTGTCCTTTTCTTTTCCTTTTCCTTGCGTTCCTGCTTGGCTAGTTTGTCTCTCTCCCTCTGCAGCTTGTCCTGCTCCTTCTTCCGCTGGGACTCATCCCGAAGCGTGTCTCGCTCCAGTTTTCGGGCATTGAGGACATCTTCCACATTGGTGTTTCGGAACAGAGCTGCAGGTGAGTTAAGGGATAAGGGTCCAGGTCACACAGGTCTCAACTCCTGCTCTCCTCATTCAAGCCAAGTTTCAAATACTATCTATCCCTCATCTTTAAAAACAAACCAACCAACTTTATGTTTATCTTTAGTCCAATGGAAAATCCTACAACTGCTATTAGTAAAAAAAAAAAAAAAAAAATTGAATAAAAATTTCATTCAGACTTGCCTAAATCTGAGTGTAAATATTTTATGAAAATGAAATCTCATTCTAGAATAAGTACTCATATCATTCACTGGCAGAATATTGTTGGAGTATCCAGGCTAGTTTTAGTGACTAGAGTATTCAAGTAACTGGCAAAATTTTCCTATACTCAGCACTATTAAAATGCTTGAAAAGAGTTTAAAAAGTTGTTTAACCTTACTAAACTTTATCAATTTGCTTCTTTTCCTAGACCACTAAAGTTTTAAGTGAAAATCATGTTCTAAAGAAATACTTTAACCACAGTTAGAAAATAGGTGCCATCTGTGGGGTTGCACAGAGTCGGACACGACTGAAGCGACTTAGCAGCAGCAGCCAAAAATTTACCCCTCATTTCTTATGACTTTAAAACATAACCTGTTACTACCAGACAAGCTCCTTTTTACTCTTTCCACATAATCTTTTTCTGCTTTAGTGTTTTAAAATGAATGTTTCCCTGAAATAACCCCCATTTCTCAGAAAATAACCTCCCTTTCAGAAAATCTACCTTACTCCTCACCTTTAAGAAGGTGGATTTCTAAATCCACCTTCTCTATAAGCTGCTCATAAGTGATTTTGTTGGTAGGGACTTTTTATACCACATATGTTTCAATTTGTCCATATTTTCACTTAAAGTATTCAGTGCTTTTATTCTCTTTCCAATGAGTTCCCCAGGTCTTTGAGGACAAGGACCAAAACTGCAATATTATTCTAATTGCTTCCACATTGCTGGGAAACCCAACACTATACACAAGGAGTACAGATTCTCATTTTCCCTTAGAAATCCTTTCTCTAAACTTACCCCTTCACAGTTCATGTCAACATATTTTTTGCGGGGGGGTGGGAAATTCTTGCTAAATTGACTATTTAGCAGTCCAAGGACTGGGGCTCACAATGTTGACCTAACATGTGTTCCTGGAGGTAGAGGGAGCCCCCAGCAATGACAGTGAAACACAAACTGACCCACAAGAAGATCCTATGGAGCAACACCTGGAGATGCACACAGAGAAGGATACATTTGTCAGAACCAATGCTCATCGTGGTGGCGCCCGAGTCATCCTTCTCATCCGCTTCGGTGAGTGGCGTTAAGGAAAGTCACACATAAAACAAAGGTGAGCACATCCCATCACAACATCAGAAAATAGTGATTAAGCTGAAGGGAAGGAAAAGCAGGCTTCATGGAAGGACTCTGACAGGGATGTGATGGTAAATCCAGGAAAGTCACCTTTAGAAGTCTCAACTTGGGGAAGACTGCTCAGAGCTCCTATAGGATTCTTAACTGTTAGGGTCTGAAAAGAAACTGAAGCTGGTCTGGGTGGACTGCCACATTATCTGGGAGCCAGGGGATGGTCAGATGACCTCTGAAACAGTGGTTCTCTAAGTGTGGTTCCAGAACTCGCTAAGAGCTTTTGAGAAATGCACACCGTTGGGCCCCTCTCTGTATCTACAAAATCCCAAATTCTGGGGCTCAGGGCCCAGCAATTTGTGTTTTAACAAGTCCTCCAGGAGAACTAATGCTTAAAATGTTTTTTCTAGCCCAGGAAATGAGATTTTTGTAATTGGAACCCCAGTTCTGCCAAACCTAACAAGAAAAATCATGAGAGAAAACAAGAAGTTGACCCCAAAGAGCCTAAGAATTCTTTCCTAACCTAGTGATTAGATAGCAAACATTTCTGATACAACAGTCACTCCATTCAAGCAGGCTCAGTAAGCTAAGTATTCCCTAAACAAATTTCAGATCCAGGTTTGGAACCAAACCTGGTTTCAGGGAACCAAACCTGTTCCTACCAGCAACACTTTCTTTTTACATAGTCCTCACTCAAATTCCAGGTTTATTTTGGTGTCATTTTTATTAATTATGTAGTACTGGAATATCACTCATTCATCTCTTATTGCCTCCATTCCCTTATCAACTATGATAAAAATTACAAAGATTATACACATAACACTGAATACCTTTCATAGAAAGGTATTATACAAATATGAAGAATCATAATTGTAAATCAACTATTTCAGTTTTTTAAGCTAGATCTTATTTTCTGAAAACACAATAAGTGGTCCATTCAGGCATTATCTGTTTCACACAGAAGTTTTCAAGAACATATACATTGCAATAGTCCAGTATCAACCATTCCAGCATCATTCCTCATGCCCACAAAGGGCTACAATCTCTGCCATTTTAGAGGAGAATATTAAGCTCTGGTGGGGTGGGGGTGGAGGGTGTACTTCCCTGGTGGCCCAGTGGCTAACATTCTGTGTTCCCAATGCAGGGGGCTGGGGTTCAATGCCTGGTCAGGGAACTAGATCCCACATGCTGTAACTAAGAGTTCGAATGGTGCAACTAAACAAATCCCACATGCAGCAACTAATACCTGATGTAGCCAGAGAAATAATTTTTTTTTTTTTAAATAATAAAGCTATAGAGGGGGACTGGCAACTTCCCAGAGTTCAGTGAAAACCAGCAAAGGCTTTTGACTTGAGCCTTAGGGAATGGCGCTGAGACTCCAGAAAGGATATTCCTCTTCATCTGTCACATCAGCATACTGGGCCAGGAGGGCAGCTTTCCTCTGCTTCTCTTCTTCTGACACCATTCTGGGCTTCACCACGATCTGCGCCTGCTTCTCAATGAGGGTGGCAATGGCCTGGACTTCATCTGGGAGGTGGTAGGAGGGAAGTGGGGGACAACAAGGTTGTATGTGAGAGGAAACATGCTTCCAAACCACCAGTCCACCCAGGCAGTGCTTGGAGCAAAGGCAACGGCAGCTGCTGACTGCTGAGAGCCCTGGGGTGCAAAGGAGGTGCCTCAGGGGCCAATGAGAAAGGCAAGGAAAGGCCATGCAGGCCAGGCTTTAGGTCTCATATCCATCTTCAATCAGAGCAGCCCTGCTTTTACTTTTATTATATGCTGAAGTTCTGCTGCTTTAAGAAAAAAAAAAAAGTTGAAAACTACTGCATTAGAATCAGAGAAAATCAAGCCTCCAAACATGCAACTTTCTCTAGTCTCAAACCAGAAGCCTAAGAAGGAATCTGGCATTAACTTAGGCTGGTCTATCCCATGTTGATAATTATGCCAGGTGAAACTTAGATTATTTTAAAAACAAAATTATCTTTTGACATCTCCATGCTCAAAGAAAGGAGGCAATGATGTCAAGTAGGCATCCTGCTTGTCAAGGAGGCAATGATAACTCTCATGCCTGGGTGCACATTAGAATCATCTGGGGGAGCTTTTGAAAAAAAACCGAATCATCTGGGAGAGCTTTTGAAAAAATAACAATGCCTGGGTCCGCACCCCAAAGAGGTTTATATAATTGGCCCATGGTGCGGCCTGGGCACTAGCAGTTTCAAACATACAGCAAGCGATTCCAGTGTACAGCCACAACTGAGAACCAGCATGTGAACAGCTCAGAATAGATTCTATTCAAGTTTGGATTTCTGTTTTGAGCTATGTGTAGCTGATTTTTCATCCTAATGGGATCATCTCTTTCATTTGAAAGGATGGAGGGTTTAGCTGAATGAAGCAAAAGACCAATCACAGTCTGTGTTATGAAATGAGATTATGAAAAGGTTGGGAAAATATAGTTGACCCCATACCTGAGAGCAAATATACACGGGGGAGTGTAAAAAGGAAAGAGAAAGAAAAAAGCAAGAACCACAGTGAAGACAGCCATGGTCAGCTGAAGTGGTAAAATGTAAAAGAAAACCAACCTTCAGTTAAAAAGTTAAAATAAGCTGCCAGGTGTTTACCGGTTTAGCGCACCTGAGTGAGGAAAACTAAAGACTTGTAACAGCTGTACAGAAAAAGTGGTTGGAGGTTAGACCTAAAAACTCCAACTCTACCTTCTTTTTTCACTTTGGTGACAACATTCTGAGTTTCTGACCATCGTTCCACAATCTCCTTGCAGATATTAAGGAGGGAATCTTCTTCCTGGTTGAAAAAGTAGACCAATTAATTTCCTGAGAGCCCTCAACCTAATGCAGAAGGAAATGGCAACTCATTCCAGTACCCTTGCCTGGAAAATCCCATGGACAGGGGAGCCTGGTAGGCTACAGCTTATGGGTTCTCAGACTCCCACACAACTGAGGGACTTCACTTGCACTTTCTCAACCTTATCAAATCTGCGCAAAGGGCAGAGCTCCCCCTGCTGGTGATGGGAAGAAATCACAGAGCAGGTTTGGAACCCACAGAATAGAAATGATGATTCTCTTCTGAGGCTCCCAACACAGAGGGAATCCTATGTGAGTCACAGAAGCCACACCTGCTAGAGCACCCACTCCATCCTGCCAAGCTCCAAAGGAGAGGATTCTCACCAACTCAGGGCAGTCCTCCTCTTGGAGCAAAAACTTGTTGAGTCAAAATGCTCCTCTATGAAAATCTTCCTTGGCCAATATACTCAATTCAGTACATTCTCCAATGTACTCACTGATCCATAATAAAGAGAAATTAAGTGAGTAGATGGTCTCCTATCCAGCCATCTCTCTGTCCATTTTACATAAGCAGACATATTCTGCACACCAACCAATCTTCCTCTTTAGCATGGTATGACCAAAAGGATGTTGGCTTTGGTGTCACACTTAGTTAAATTAAAATCCAGACTAAGAGAAAGTTTCTTTTCATAGAAAAAGGCTGGTGTATGAACAGCTGCCACAAAATGTAATATCCTGCTCACTAAACTCATTGTGATAAAATTTCATGATGTATGTAAGTCAAATCATTATACCGTATACCTTAAACTTATGTAGTGCTGTATGTCAATTACATCTCAATACAACTGGAAGAAAAAAAAATGTAAACATCCTACTTAATGTAATGACCCTACTTAAAACTGCTCGCCCTCCATTCTACTCCCAGTTTTCTCACAATGCTTCTTTTTCTCCTAGCACTATCATTTTCAAATACCCTAGATAATTTACTGATTATGTTTTTCTTTACTGGAATATAACCCCTCAAAGACAGGGATTTCTGTCTGTGTTGTTTCCTGAAGAACCCCCAAGCACTTAGGGCAGTGCCTGGCAGAAGAGTAATCCATCAATAAAAATTTGAAGACTCAATCAGCATAAGTGGAATCACAAGGAATAAAGAGGATGACAGGAAGCTTTTGTTTACTGTCATTTTCCCCCAACCATATATACTGTTCTTAAGTCTTACCTCAAATTGTTGCTGATAAGCTTCTAAATTCCTAGTAATGAATCCTAGCCCAATATAGCGACTAATTTGGCTATCTTTTGTTTTTCCTAAAATGGGATTCAGTATAATAGTTGGGAGCTTTTATACCCAGCCCAACTGACTAAGTAGTGCTATCAGTGATGTTTGGTGTCTACCATATTCACTGGCCTTGCTGCTCTATAAGGTTGCTCCCAAGTTGTTTCATGGACAGGACCCTGCCTCACCATATTGTTCCTGGCCAATTTTTTTCAAAGTTATTTTCTACACAGAAGGGGCTGGGGAAATTACAAGAAAATTAAGTAGGGTTTGTGAACTGGGCAGGGGGAGGAAGGTAAGTCACCTTAAAAGTGAGTTTGTCTTGGAACTTCCCTGGTGGTCCAGTGGCTAAGACTGTGCTCCCAATGCAGGGGGCTTAGGTTCTGTCCCTGGTCAGAGAACTAGATCCCACAAGCTGCAACTAAGAGTTCACATGCCACAATTAAAATGATTCCCAAGCCTCAATTAAAGGTCCCACATGCTGCAATGAAGATCAAAGATTTTGTGTGCCCCAATTGAGACCCAGAGCAGCCAAATATATATATATATATATTTTAAGACTCAATTATTAAAAAAAAAAAAAGTGAGTTTGTCTCTGCAGTTTATGCAAACAAGAGATACAAAAAAAAAAAATAATAATAAATCTGGTCTAGACAACTCTTCTACTAAGACTATAAATAGTCTCGGGCAAAATTCAGGTCTACCTTTATCAGCAGACATACAGTTCTAAGTAATGATACAATGAAAAGAACAAGTCAAGGAGCTGTACTAGTGAGTACCCAAGTTACCTGAACTTCTTTTTCATGGACTCTTTAGGAACTTCCCAGTGGGAAATTTTTTTAAGGTAACTTAATTTGTTTGCCTCCTATTCTTTCCAATTACAACCTGCAATGTAAGGATTCAGGAAAAGAATTTATTCCTCTGTGTTGTATTTCCAGCAAACTCATGAGCTGCATCACAAACTGTGTTAAGGCTTTCCCATTTATAGGTCAATCTCACCAGAGCAGGTTCTGGAATTAAAAAGGGGGCCCTTGCCAGGAGGCCCTGGGACAGCTGCACTAGTGTTAGATTTCAACCATGTTGAAATCAATGAACTGCATTTTCACCAAATAAGAGTAAGCAGAGATGAAGGGGGAGAAGGAAATGGCAACCCACTCCAGTGTTCTTGCCTGGAGAATCCCAGGGACGGGGAAGCCTGGTGGGCTGCCGTCTATGGGGTCGCACAGAGTCGGACACGATTGAAGTGATTTAGCAGCAGTAGCAGCAGAGATGAAGGCAGCAGAAACGGTCAGGTTGGAAAAGTGTGGACTTCTTGGTGACTTACTACTTAAACAGTTTAAAGCACACATTTCTGAAAGCCTGGATCTGCTTCTAGGAGGCTAAGTATCATGTTTATTTCTCTTAAACTCTGATCTCTCTTATTCCTCCACCCACTCCCCCCAATGATTACTGCATTTCTACATACAGTAAAGGATCGAGCCCAAATTTGCTTCCATTCTGCCTAGGCGTGAAAAGACCTCTACTGCCTAAACTGATCTTTTTGGGAATCCTACCTCCAAAATAGGAAACCAAGAGGGTACTTCCTGCGGGCTTTTGTCAGGGGCTCTGCCTCCTATGGGGCACAGACATCCCAGAGCACTTAATTTCCCCCTCTCATCACTGTCAACGGACGGGAATGAAATTGGTTGTTAGACGTTTATGATAAAACTAATTTCAATGCCTTTGGAAGAATACTCACCCAGTTGACCTACAGGCACCTAAGAGGGCAGAAATAAGAGAAAGCTTTTCCTCTCTCTGCACCTGCAACCCTCTGGCTCCCGAAACCCTGGATGAAAAGTAGCTCCCTGTCTCCGAGGCCCAGGGCTCAGAAAATTATTTCTCTTCCAGGTGAGACCACTAATCCTCTGGGACAGTAGGTAGGGGAAAGAAGTACTAACAGGAAATGGCTTAAGAGGCTAAAGGAATGTGTCTGGGCTTCTCACCAGGAAAGCAGAGAGAATACCCTGCAGAGCATCCAGCTTCTCTTCTTCCTCCTCCTCCTGCAAGACACCCAAGATGTAGGCGCCATAAACGGCTCGGTCCACTCCCAGCGCCTCCAACCGTCCATCTAGCCACGATTCAAAGCCGCTGCCCCCTCCATCTCTCTCGCTGGAGGTGGCTGCTGCCACTGCGCTGGGCGCCGCCATCTTGGGGCCAGGGACCTGCCAGCCCGCAGGGCACCTACCGCAGTGCCTGACGGGCCGCGCCGCGGCCCACTGCGCATGCTCAGAGAGGAAATCCACGCCCCCGGCGCGCTTGGCTTAGAGCCCAGTCAACCCCTAGTAACCTGCTGGTGCGTTTTGTACCTTCTAAATAGAGCGCATCCTGGCTTCTGCACGATCATGCGGTCTCTCTGGAATCCTGGCAGGTGAGTATTCTTAACAGACTCTTTTTTACAGTTGGGGAAGTTCAGTGACTTGGCTAAAGTCACGCGGCTACTAACTAAACAGGACTGGAACTCAGCTTCGATTCCAGCGCTTTGACAGGCCTCACCAAGCCGCCCTTTCTTGCCAGTCGTAGAAAGCTAAGCCACCCGCTCCCACACAGCTTTCAAGGAGGAAACCGCCGGCTCTGTGGAATATGCACTATGGCTGTCAACTGCCACCTGCGCCTTTCCAGGCTCCCCCCGCGCCCCGCCCCCCATCAAAACTCAAGCTCCAGAAATCTTCCCTGATTCCCTGCAATCTGTGTTAAATTAAGGCCTCTCCAAAGTGCTGTGGTTGCTTCTCTGCACCTAGCATGCTTGCTTAACGCAGTACCGGACACATAGTGGGTGCTCAATAAATGAACTGGCAACCTCCAGTCGTTTTTCATTCACCCAGTCAACACTTACATAGAAATATCTTCGAAGAGCCTTCTTTACCCATTTCCAAGCGTTATCTAAGAGCTTTTGAGGCATTGCTGCTGCTGCTAAGTCACTTCAGTCGTGTCCGACTGTTTGCGACCCCATAGACGGCAGCCCACCAGTCTCCTCTGTCCCTGGGATTCTCCAGGCAAGAATACTGGAGTGGTTTGCCATTGCCTTCTCCAATGCATGAAAGTGAAAAGTGAAAGTGAAGTCGCTCAGTCGTGTCCGACTCTGTGTGACTCTATAGACAGCAGCCCACCAGGCTCCTCTGTCCACGGGATTCTCTAGGCAAGAATATTGGAGTGGGTTGCCTTTTCCTTCTCCATTTGAGGCATTAGCTCTTATAATCCTCCTAACAACCGTGTGAGGAGATACTTTTATTGTCCACATAGTAAAAATAAGGAAAAAACACACTCACACATTTACAGGGAGCATAACCAGAAGCAAGTGCTCCTTTACATCAGGAAGAGTCTCAGCTGATTCTCAAAACACCTGGCTCTGGACTGAAATGAATTACCCAAGAACCCAGGTTGTCTTTCCCTGAACTGCAGAGGAGGCTGACAAGTCAGTACATATTTATTGGCATTGCTGCTGGGCCCTAAAAGACAAAGATTAATGTCACAAAATCTCTCCCTTCAAAGGATCTTCAGTGGGTTGAACAGACATGTTTAAACTAATAATGGCAATACAGTGAGAGAAATGTTTCAGTGTCTAATGGAAATTTCGGTAGGATGGCTGGAAGATTAGGTTAACCTTGCCTGTTGGATTAAAGTTGGAAACTGGAGATGAGAGATGGAGGAAAGCTTCCTAGTGGAGGTGAGGCTTTCTCTTTTTTGAAGACCAAGTGAGAGTCCTTTAGGCAAAAAGACTGAAAGAGAAAAGTCCTTTAGGCAAAAAGACTGAAAGAGAAAAGGAGCAGACCCAGATGCAGGGAGCTATGGGGGGCCCTCCAGAGAATTATGGATGGCTTGAACCACAGAGTTCGGATAGAAGATATTCAGGGGCTGACAACAAAAGGAAAGGAAGATCTGGTATAACTGGCAAAGGGCCTCTTGAGAGAATTCTCTACCTTTATTATAGTTGGGGTAATGTAAATGGATGGACATGGAACACTGTAAAGCTCAGTAGAAATATAGGATATGTGTCTGTTAGCCTCATGGCTTCTGTGTGCTCCCTGAGCTAGAATGTGACAATAATGGAGTCAGAGGCCAGAGTCAACCCCCAAAGACTTGTCCCAGTTTTGGGTTCTCAGATGTACATTTTAATCCAGTGGCTGTCTCGAAGGTGGAGTTTGTTAGATAACAGACTTGGGAGCCGTCATGACTCAGGGATCACAGTTTGATGTCAGAGACTCCACAATCAGAAAAGGACCACAAAATTTTGTTCTTTCTGAACTTTTTAATTTGAAACTATTCCAGACTCACAGGGAGTTGCATAAGTAGTACATAGAGACCTGTACACCTTTACTCAGATTGCTCCCATGGTAACATCTTGCTTGTATAGCTATAGTATTAGTATCAGGAAACTACTATTAGCACAATGCAACAAAGGCTTTTTGAAGACACACACAAGATTCTCACAAAACTGAGGGAAGGCTCTACAGATTCTGCAATTAAAAGAATCCTCGCTGGCTATTTTATTACAAAAGTACTTAGCTCGTAGTTCAAAAAACCAATTCATACCACTGGACAAATGGCAGAAAACTTATAGAAAAAAAAAAATCAAGATGGGTTTTTACACTATAAAAAATAGCATCACATTTATAATTTTTTAAATATGCAAACAGTGACTTCCCTGGTGGTCCAGTGACTAAGCCTCGGAATTCCCAATACAGGGGGCCCTGATTCGGTCCCAGGTCAGGGAACTAGATCGCACATGCCACAGCTGAGGATTGCATGCCACAACTAAAGAACCCACATGCTGCATCCAAAGAACTCTTACACCACAGTGAAGATTGAACATCCCACATGCTGGCACTAAGACCTGGTGCAGCCAAGTAAACATCCTTTAAAAAATAAAATACGCAAGTTAAACCTGTAATGAGATGCCATGTTTTCTTCTCAAAGCCTGATAATACACAGTGTTGGTCTATGACTGGGTGATACAGGCACTAGGAAATGTTGCTGCAGCAGATGAGCTGGTAGAGTCTTGCTGGAGGGCAGTTTGAAAAAGACCCAACATTTCTCCTTCTGGGAATTGATTATAATATGTGCATGTGTGCAGAATGACATTTATAATAGGATATGTGTTGCAGTGACACTTATTGTAGTGAAAGAACAGAAATAGTTTACATTCTGTCCACAGAAGACTGACTCAAGCTGCAGAAACAAGGATTGTGCAGCTATAAAGGTGGAGGAAGCTCTTGATGTACTGACAACAAACTTCAGGATACATCGTTAAAGAAAAAAAGTGAGGCACAGAATAATATGTAACCTTTGCTACCATTTGTGTTTAAAAAGAGAAAGGATGGGGAGAAATACATATACATATGTGGCCTGGTATGTGCATAAAATATCTGGAAAGATACACAAGGGAATGTGAAGACAGTTGTCACTGAGGAGGAGAACTCAGGGAGACTTGTTCTAAAATTATGAGCTATCGGGATTTCCCTGGTGGCTCAGTGGTTAAGACTCCATGCTCCCAATGGGACACAGGTTTTATGTCTGGTCAGGGAACTACGAACCCACATGCTGCCCAATGTGGCTGAAAATAAATAAAAAATAAAGTAATATAAAAAATAATGTTATTTCTTACATTAATTTACCTTGCGTCTTTTGTTTTAAATCTCCTTTGCTTCCTTCCCTACCCAGAGGAAACTTTTGTTCCTGAACTTTGTATCTGTCTTCCTCTTGAATGTTTTTAAACATAGTACCTATTACTGCATATGCATATGTAATATGTGTGTATCCATGGGTGTGTATCCATAAACAATATATCACATTGTTTTACATGTTGGACATTTCTTTCTGCAGCATGCTTTTTTCATTTAAGATCTTGAAAATATTTTCCTGTGTTGATACATGTAGCTCTTATCCATTCATTTAAACCACTGTATAATATTCCATTGCTTGAATATAGCCCAGCTGATTCATTCCTCTGCTGATAGGCATTTAGATTATTTCCCAGTTCTTCAAACAGTGCTTCAAGTCCCATTCTTATATGTATCTCCTTGCCCCCCTGTGAAAAAATTTATCTGGGCCAATGAGCATCAAACGTTTTTGCTACATTTAGCAGAAAAAATATTTTTGCATACCTAGCATATTAATATGTATTTATGAATTACATAATAGTGTAAACCACTATACAAAATTTGTATGTCCATCATAAGATATATGAAAAGGTAACTTAGAAAGGGTGGTTAAGGGACTTCCCTAGCAGTCCAGTGATGAAGACTCCACGCTTCCAACGCAGGCGGCCCAGGTTAGATCCCTGGTCAGGGAACTAAGATCCCACATGCCACACGGCACACCCAAAAAATAAATAACAAAAGGTTGATTTAAAAGAGAAACAATATGGAGAAGGAAATGGCAACCCACTCCAGTGTTCTTGCCTGGAGAATCCCAGGGATGGAGGAGCCTGGTGGGCTGCCGTCTATGGGGTCGCGTAGAGTCGGACACGACTGAATCGACTTAGCAGCAGCAGCAGTAGAGATAATTAAACAGAACACACAGCAAAAAAAAAAAAGAGAGAGAGAAATAATATGTTATAAATATTTATTTGTAGTACCAAAATACTTAGTGAAAATAATGTGGCTGAATATGCTTCATTCCTTTCCTACATTATTACTATTTAAAAATTTTTATTGTAAATGCTCATAGCATAAAATTTACCATCTGAACCACTTTCAAGTGTACAGTTGATTAGGGCAAAGGATTCATTACTGGCAAGAGTTCCTCTTGAACGTCAGTGATTTTTCTCGATCACTGGCCAGCTGACTCCTCACTGAACCTCAGAGTTTGTACCTGGAGTGTTCACTTGTGTGTGTCATTCAGATTATTTGTAATCTTAACTTTGCTTCTTTGGACAAATCTTATTAAGCCTCTTGTTCACTTCTGGGAGTTAGGAAAATCCAGATAGCATAATCTGTAAATTTATCTGGGGATATGTAAATTGTGGAGAACAGTGTAAAACCAACTCACGCTGAACTCTGCAGAGAAAACACAGACAACCTGTCTACATAGGAAGCTCCCTTACCCTTTACCCAGATAGCTCAGTTGCTTTATTATGTAAGCCAGGATCTCTGAGAAGAGCACGGGAAGGACACCAGCGTTAGCCTGCTTACTAAAGATTATTAAGCTTACTTGTTTTTCTCTTAAATAAAAAAATATATTTAGGGTTTCCCTGGTGGTACAGTGGATAAGACTCCTCCTACCAACACAGGGGACCCGACTTCGATCCCTGCTCCAGGTAGATTCCACATTTTTGTTGTTTAGTGGCTAGGTCGTGTCTGACTCTTGTGACCCCATGGACAGTTGCCCTCCAGGCTCCTCGGTCCATGGGATTTCCCAGGCAAGAATACTGGAATGGGTAGCCATTTCCTTCTTCAGGGGATCTTCCCAACCCAGGGCTCGAACCTGCATCTCCTCCTTTGCAGGCAGATTCTTTACCACTGAACCAGCCGGGAAGCCCAGCTGCCACAGGCAACTAAAGCCTGAGAGCCACAGCTACTGAGCCCATGCCCTAGGGCCCAAGAGCCGAGACTTCTGAAGCCTGAGTGCCTAGCCTGTGCTATGCAACAAGAGAGGCCACTGCAATGAGAAGCCCGTGCACAGCAACCGAGACCCAGCACAGCCAAAAGTAAATAAATATTTAAATACTAATGCTTTCTTTTGGCACCTCTGCGAATATCTTGTGTCTGAGGGGTGCGCACCTCTCTTCAGAGACCAGGATATATCAAGAAACAGAATTGCTGGGTTGAAGGGCATGAGCCTTGCTGGCTATCACCATATTGTTCTCCTAAGTGCTTGTTCCAGTTTACATTCCCTTGCCTTCCTGTTTTTACTAAAACTTGCTTTTAATATACTTTAATTTTTGCCAGTGAAAAGTGTGTGAAAGAGCTTCTAATTGTTTAATTTGCATTACTAGCTTGGGCTTAATTTGCATTCAATTACAATTGAGTCCGAGCACTTTTTATGTATTTATCAGCCATTAAAATTTCCTCATTTTTTTTAAGTGTTTCTTTTGTTTATCTGTTTGTTTGTTGGCTGCACCAGGTAGCATTCGGGATCTTAATGACCATGGATCAAACCTGTGGCCCCTGTGTTGGGAGCTCAGAGTCTTAACCACTGGACTACCAGGGAAGTCCAAAACTACCTCATCTTTGAATTGCCTGTTTATATCCCTTGTGGGTTTTTCTATTAGATTATTTTTCTTTGTCATGCTCATTTGTAGGAATCTACTTTTTCTTTCCTTTTTTCTTAATTTTGTCATTGACCTTATTAATTGTTCTTAATTTCATGAATTTCTTTTATCATTTCTGACTCTCTATAATCTTTGGGTGTACTTTTCATTTTCTGACCTCTCAAGGTGAACACTTAGCTAATTCATTTTCAGTCTGTCTTATTTTCTAATATAGCATCTACATTTAAGGTCATACGTTCTCTCTAGTTACTTCAGCTGAATTTTACAGCTTTTAAAAAGGTATTTAACAGCTTTTGATCTATAGTTTTTCGTTGGTGAGGTTCTAAATATACTGTAATTTCCATTGTTTTATCATGAATTATTTAGAAATGTGGTTTTTAAAATTCCGGAGTAATGTGTTTTGTTTTACTCTTTAAAAGAAACTTAACTTTTTGTTATTGGTTTCTAACTTCGTTTTGTGGTCATAGGATGTATTCTGTATGATATTGGTGTTTTGGCATTGGTTGATACTTAGTGGCATAGTTCAAGTCAGTTTTTTAGCGTTCCATGTACTTGAGAGTATTTTCTAATATTTAT
Organism: Bos indicus x Bos taurus; assembly: GCF_003369695.1. NCBI lineage: Eukaryota > Metazoa > Chordata > Mammalia > Artiodactyla > Bovidae > Bos > Bos indicus x Bos taurus. The sequence goes on from NC_040094.1 coordinate 45,498,824, forward strand.
ATATTAAAATGTATTAGTTATATCACTGAATCTTTTATTTATTTATTTATTTGTTGGGTCCTCCTGGACAGCGCATGGGATCTTAGTTCCACATCCAGGGATCAAACCCTGCATTGGAAGATGAAGTCTTTACCACTGGACCACCAGGGAATTCTCCTCATTGAATCCTTTATATGTTACTAGTCTTGTTTTATTTTTGTTTCATCTATCATCTATTTTTAGGAGAAAAGTATCTTAAAATTTCCTTGTATACTGCAGATTTTATAGTTTTCCCTTCCCTTTCTGGCTTATTTTGATGTTGTTAGAGTCATATAAGGACTAGGTTATTTAGTCCCTGGTAAACTGTTTATCATCAGAAATGACATCTGTATTCCTAATAATCCTTTATCTCTCAAAATCTATTCTGTCAGATTTTAATATCACTGTATCAGATTTCCGTTTACCCTACATTGAGAAGCAGCAGAGAACAACATTAAGAGCATGGATTCTGATGTCAGGCTGCTGGGGTTCAAATTCCAGTACTAACACCTTTTAGGTATGTGACCTCAAGCCAATTTTTAACCTCAATATGAAATGGGTTTAGTTACTACGTACCTCAGAGATTGTTATGAAGATTAATTACTATTTTTAAAGCACTTTGAACGTTATAGTATGCATTTCATATGTATTTGTAGCATTAAATAAATAGATATATGTGCATCCCTTTTCTGTGTCATTATTTTATAGATATTTGTCTAATAAACACCGTGTAGCTGCTAAATATGGTAATGCTTCAGTAAATACCTTTATTACAGAAGTCATATCGAATATGTATGAGTGTATCTGTAGAAGAACTCCTAGACACAGGACTGTTGGGTGGAAAGATACGTGCGTTTATAATTTTCCTAGAGCTTGCCAAATTGCCTTACACAGGAGTCTGGTATAAACCCTACGTAAGGCAATTTGGCAGTCTCGAAAAACTGATCTTTGCCAGTCTGTTAAGTGAAAAATGATATTTCAATATAGATGTCATTTGCATTTATCTTATTTTAAATGATGTTGAGCATATTTGAATGCTCTTTGTATTTCCTTTACTGTGACTGTTCCCATACCCATTTTTCAATTGGGTAGTTGATCTTTTCTGAATCTATCTGTACAAGTTTTTTAGATATTGAAAAATCAATCCTTGCTCTATGGTATGAGCTGACTTTTTTTCTAAGCACTTCCCCTCAGGAATCAAAAACAACCAGAAAGAACAATTTGAATTATTATCTCAAAATATTTTCTGCCAAGTAGTAAATATTCTTTCCTGGTGGCTCTGATGGGAAAGAGTCTGCTTGCAATTCAGGAGACCCAGGTTCAATCCCTGGGTGGGGGAACATCCTCTGGAGAAGGGAATGGCAACCCACTCCAGTATTCTTGCCTGGAGAATTCCATGGACAGAGGAGCCTGGCAGGCTACAGTCCATGGGGTCACAAAGAATTGGACACAACTGAGTGACTAACACACATAGTAAAAGCTACCTTTTCCTGTTCACAGACTTTGCTAAACACATCTTTAATCTTTAAAACCTCACTGCCTGGTAGTAATATTATCTTCACTTTACAAATTAAAAAAAAAATGAAGATCAGAGAGATTAATTTTTTTTCACTCATTTAACAACATTCATTAAGAATGTACTACATTCTTGGGACTTCTGTGTTCATCTGCTGCTAAGACCCCATGCTCCCAATGCAGCAGGCCAGAGTTTGATCCCTGGTCAGGGAACTAGCTCCCACATGCCACAGATAAAGACCCTGAAGATCTTGTGTGCTATAATTAAAACCTGGCACAGCCAGATAAATAAGTTTAAAAAAAAAAAAAAAAAGAATCTACTACATTCTTACTTCGGGGATATAGCAGTGAGTAAAACAGAAAAGGTCCTTGTTCTATAAACTTAACCTTCTAGAGGGGAAATATAGACCACAAACAAGTAAACTACCATTAGGTTGAGCAGTCCAGAAGTCCTATCTGAAAAAAAATGAGATTTGATCTGGTGCCTAAGAAGAAAGAGACGATCTGGGAAATGGAACCATTAGTGCGAAGGTCCTAAGGCAGGAACGAGCCAGGTTTGTTCAAGACTCAGAGCAGTTTGGTCTGAGGAGCAAACTGGGAAAGCCGCTGGCTACTGGGAGTATTTGAAAAGAGGAATTTGATCTGATTTTGTCAGTGAGGATAAGGTAAGTTCTGGTTTTAGGCCCTTTTCGTTTTTGATTTTTGGCCGCACAGCTTTTGAGATCTGAACCCAGGCCCTGGGCAGTGGAAGACCGGAATTCTAAATACCGGATGGCCAGGGAATTCCCTCCCTTTTACATTGTTTAAAATGGAGAATCCCAAACAGCTTTTTTGTTTATGTGTATATTTGTTAATCTATTGCTGTGTAACAAATCACCTCAAAACTTAGGGACTTAAAACAACATTAATCATTTATTTTCTCAGTTTCTGTGGGCCTGCAACTTAGGAGCAGCTTGGCTGGAATTTTTCTGACTTGGGGTCTCTTGTGAGGTTGCAGTCATCTGAAAGCTAAGCTGATACTGAAGGATCTACTTGCCAGATGGCTCAGTCACAGATGGGAAAGTCAGGACCAGCTGTTGGCAGGAAGCCTCAGTTCCTCTCCAAGGAGCCTCTCCACAGGCGTACTTGCTTGAGTGCCCTCATGTTATGGCAGCTGGCTTTCCTCACAGCAGGCATCTAAGAAAGAGCAATGAAGATATTGAGATGTCTTTTATGACCTAGCCTCCAGAGTCACACATTGTCATTTCCTCAATATTCTATTGGTACAGGGGCTCCCCAGTGGCCCAGTGGTTAAGAATCCATGTGCCAGTGCAGGGTGGATGGGCTCGATCCCTGGTCTGGAAAGATTTCACTTGCCGTGGGGCAACTGGGCCTGACTGCCACAACCATTGAGCCTGTGCTCTAGAGCTCGTGCTTCACAATAAACAAGCCTCCGCAGTGAGAAGCCTGCACACCGGAACTAGTGAGTAGCCTCTACTCACTGCAACTTGAGAAAGCCTGTGCAATAATGAAGACCTAGCACAGCCGAACATAAATAAAGAAATATTTTAAAAAATACTCTATTGGTATATAGCCTTACTGGATGTGAGTATGACTATCAGGGGGGCTTCCCTGGTGGTTCAGTGGTCAAGAATCCACCTGCCAATGCAGGAGACTTGAGTTGGATCCCTGGGTCAGGAAGATCCCCTGGAGAAGGAAATGGCAACCCACTCAAGTATTCTTGCTTGGGAGATCCATGGACAGAGGAGCCTGGTGGGCTACATTCCATGGGGTTGCAAAAGAATCAGACAAAATTTAGCAACTAAACAATGACTATCAGGAGTCAAGGATAGTCATTGCAGGCCATCTTCGAGACCAACTACCACCACATGGGTATCTTTAAATTTGTACTAATAAATATATTTTATGTATTTGAGTATATACTTATAAAATCATACTTGATATTTACCATATTAGGAATTAAAACAAGTTTAAAATGCATTTATTCATTTAAAAATAAGCCCACTGTGTGTTAAGATAAATGATACATTTTCTTAAGCACTTAAAAAAATTTTTTGACAGGTACACACTACGATATTTTTAAATTTATTTTTGGCTGTGCTGGATCTTTGTTGTTGCATGTTAGCCTTCTCTAGTTGTGGAGAGCGGCGGCTACTCTCTAGTTACAGTGCACGGACTTCTCACTGAGGTGGCTCCTCTCGTGGAGCACAGGCTTTAGGCACATGGTTTCAGCAGTTGCGGCGCCCAGGCTCAGTAGTTGTGGTGCAAGGACTTAGTTGCTCTGAGGCATGTGGGATCTTCCTGGATCAGGGATCAAACTCATGTCCTCTGCCTTGGCTGGCGGATTCTTATCCACTGCACCACCAGGGAAGTCCTAATGATGCATTTTAAATGGAATTAAAAGAGTGGCATTATTTTACATTTCTGCAAATCTTTTAAATATCTGATATAATGAAAAAATGCTAGATTCTCATTTTTGCTTTTGCATACTCTACTGAATATTCATGACACAATGAGAGCAAAAGTGAATAATGATGTTAGTATTATTGTAAAAACAGTTTTGACCTCATGGAACCTTCTGAAAGGGCTGAACCACACTTTGAGAAACTTGAGCCAGATTCTGGTTGTTGTTGTTTAGTCACTAAGTTGTGTCTGACTCTTTGTGACCCCATGAACTGTAGCCTGCCAGGCACCTCCGTGGGATTTCTCAGGCAAGAAATAACAGGAGTATATTGCCATCTCCTGCCGGGGATCTTCCCAACCCAGGGATCAAACCCTGCATGTCTACTGTATTGGCAGGCAGATTCTTTACCACTGAACCACCTGGGAAGCCCCAGGTAATAAATGATGCCCAAATCTCAGTAGCTTACAACAACAAAGGTTTATTTCTTGCTCATGCTACCTGGAGAAGGAAATGGCAACCCACTCCAGTATTTTCACCTGGAGAATTCCATGGACAGAGGAGCCTGACAGGCTACAGTTCATGGGGTCGCAAAGAGTCGGACATGACTGAGCGACTGTCACTCATGTTACATGTCAGTTATGGCTTGCCCATGCTTCTGTTGCAAGTCTTCACCAAGGAACCCATGTTGACAGGGTACCCTCTGGCTGGACATTGCTAGATAAGGGAAAAGAGAACTTGATAAACCAGCCTGGCTTTTAAACTTATTCTTGGAAGTGATGTGTCACTTCTTTTCTTTTTTTTCCATCAGCCAAAGCAAGTCACATGGCCAAGTTTGTGTTCCCCAGGAACTCAAATCTGCAGGGAGAAGCCCCACTGGAAGGGATACAAGGTGTTTGTGGTATATACACTTCTACCATGGGTTTAATGAATAATGCTGGTTGCTCATGGAAAACGGATTATATTGGGAAGAGGCAGAAAGCTATTTAAGTGTAGAAATATGTTAGGAATTAACTGCAGTACTTTGGGCAAGAAATTGGTGGCTGGGTCTGATTCAAGAGGTACTTTGGAATTGGTAGAATTTGTTTTGGGAGCAGGGTGGGGATAAGGGAAAGTTCTGAAAGATAACTTAAAGTTTTTATTTTTTAATTTTTTAAAAATATAACGTAGGTTTGAACTGAGTGGATAATGAGATAGGATAAGGATAGGTGAGGAGGGTTTTTTTTTGGCAGGGGGCAGTGGAACAAATGTTGAACTTGTTAAGCCTGAGTCTTCACCTAAATGGAAATGTCCAGTAGATACTTGACCATATGTCTGGAGATCTGGGGAGAAGTCAGAACTCAGGCGTTAACACAGAGCTGAATTTTAAAGTTATGGAGTTGGAAGAGATCTCCTTGGGAGAAAGTGTTAATAGGGAAGAGAAGAGGGCTAAAAGCTAAAGCCTTGGTGCACACCAACATTTATAAGTGGAACTGGCAATGGATCCAGCAAAAGAGATGGAGAAGGAGCCCATTGAGGTAAGGTGAAAATGGGTAGAAATGGAAGCAAAAGGAAGAAAGTGTTTCAAGAAGGAGGAAGTAGTCTGTTTCAATGTTCTAAAAGTCAGCTAGGGGAAAATGGAAGTCACAGTTGGCTGGGTAAGTACGGTTTTGATGGAGAGGTGAGAATCAAGCTCTAATCAGGTGAATGGAAGAAAACATGGAAGTGAGGAATGGAGACACCACTTTTGAGATTTTTTTTTTTTTTTTTTTGGGTGGGTGGATAAGTAGAAAATGAAGGGAGACAAAGATGTGAAGATGAAATTCTATGTATGTGACATCTTTATGTAAACTGTAAACGCTCTATCTATAAGCGTTAGGTTAGTTATTCATTATTGAACCCCTAGGAATTTCAAACTAGCTCAATGTGAAGAATCACTAAAACGCTACTGCTAGTCCCCAGCTCTCTGGCTATTAAACCTCAAAAGATCTCAAGCCTATGAAAAGTGGACAGATGAAGAGACAGAAAGAGCAGAGTGAAAAATAAAGGGGAAAAGAGAGGGCGGCCTAGCTAATATTGTCCTCCGAGGGCCTCCGTATGGCAGTCTCACAGCTCTTACGTAATTTTAGGGGCGGGGCCAACAGGAAATTTAAACCGAACCCGCGGCCGAGGGCGCCTGGAGAATACGCCGTAGTTGCGGAGGAGCAGTCGGTGCACGGGAGCTTGAAAGAGCCCATGGAGCCCACGATTGGGATACGGCGGCCTTGAAGGAGTACGGAGACCGGGAAAGAGCAGAGAATTGGAGGAGGGATCCGGGAAAGGGTACGGATGCCGAAAAGGGGAAGGAGGGATAAGAAGGAAGGTGGAAAGAGTCAAAGGCGTTAAAGAGGGTTTCGGGGTTGGGAAGTGGGCATAGGAATTGGGAAGCAGATAGGTTACGGGAGCTGGGAGGGTAGAGGGACCGGGGAGGGGTCATAGGAATTGAGGAGACAGAGGTCTAAAGGGGCAGAGGGAGCGTGGGGGAACAAGAGTCTGGAAGGAGGCGCGGGAGAGGGGATGTGGGTTGGGGTGGAGTTGAGTCTTGGAGTTCCCGGGGGCCTCGATGGAAATTGTGCAGGACTTGGGAGGTTGGAGGAGGGGATGATGGAGGGTCGAAGATTAGTGGAGGTGGTTCACCTGATGTTTTGGCTTTTTTCAGGCAACGATCGCCTTCAACTGGAGAATTCAATGGATGAGAGTAAGCTACGGGCTCCGGACCCAGGTAGGTAACAGGGCAGTTAATGAGGGTTTCGAGGTCACAGTTGGTACTCCTGCCCCAGAGTCTCTTGGGAAGAAAAGGCCGAGAAATGTTATCTCTTGGGGTTTTCTAGTTACTCTGTGTGTGTGTGTGTGTGTGTGTGTGTGTGTGTGTTGGGAGGGGGTTGTTTGTGTTGAGGGATGTCATGGATCATTAAGGAATTCATGATAAAGGTCAAACAAGAGTTTTCTCTCTGATATTATGAGCAGATGGAGAGTCAGGATGGAGTAACTTATTAAACCTATATTCATGGTTACTTTTACCATAAAATTCTTAAATTTATTGATAAACTTAAAGAGCCCCACCCAATTAGATAAGTATTTTAGCACTAGTTACTTCCCTCAGTGCTCCCCTTTGCCCTCTTAGTATCATCTAGTTTGAGTTCTGGATTTTTACAGATATGCCATTTCGTTGTTGCCTTTTAAACGGTGATACATTTCACTAAATTATTTACTCTCTCTTCCCATATGGTGTTGCTTTCTTCTAGCTCTAGTTCTCTTTTGGCTGATGAACTTCGTCCGAGCATATTTTCAAAAGGGGGCTTTATGTGATAAACTTTTTGAGGCTTGTATGCCTAAGAACATCTTTATTTCACCCTTATATTAAAGTTTTTGAGTCAGTTTTTTTCCCTTCAACACATTGAAAAGTGACAGTGGTCTCTTCTTGCTAAAAAGTTGATGCTGTTGAGAATTGATGTCAATCTGATTCTTGTTCCTTAATGTATAACCTGCTTTTCCCTGTAGAAGATTTTAGATTATTCTCTTTGTGTTTGTTCTTAAAATTCACAATAACTGTGTTAATTTTAGAGGGTTTTAGTTTTCATAAAAATAAAGATACAAGAATTGAAAACATGCGGGTAAAGAAGCAGCAGTTAGAACCAGACATGGAACAACTGACTGGTTCCAAATTGGGAAAGGAATATGACAAGGCTGTATATACAGAGAACATCGTGCAAAATGCCAGACCGGATGAATCACAAGCTGGAATCAAGATTGCCAGGAGAAATATCAACCTCAGATATGCAAATGCTAACACTCTAGTGGCAGAAAATGAAGAGGAACTAAAGAATCTCTTGATGATGGTGAAAGGAGAGTGAAAAAGATGGCTTACAACTCAGCATTCAAAATACTAAGATCATGGCATCTGGTCCCTTACTTCATGCCAAATAGAAGGAGAAAAAGTGGAAACAATGACAAATTTTATTTTCTTGGGCTCCAAAATCACTATGGACAGTGACTACAGCCATGAAATTAAAAGATGCTTGCTCCTGGGAAGAAAAGCTATGACAAACCTAGACAGCATATTAAAAAACAGAGACATTACTTTGCTGACAAAGGTCTACATAGTCAAAGCTATGGTTTTTCCAGTAGTCATATAAAGATTTGTGCGTTGGACTGTAAAAAAGGCTGAACACCAAAGAATTGATGCCTTCAAACTGTGGTGCTGGAGAAGACTCTTGATAATCTCTTGGACTGCAAGGAGATCAAACCAGGCAATCCTAAAGGAAATTAACCCTGAATATTCATTGGAAGGACTGATACTGAAGCTGAAGCTCCAATATTTTGGCTGCTTGATGCAAAGAGCTGACTCATTGGAAAAGACCCTGATGCTGGGAAAGATTGAAGGCAAAAGGAAAAGGGGGTAGCAGAGGATGAGACAGTTAGATAGCATCACTGACTCAATGGACATAAATTTGAGTAAACTCCATGAGATAGTGGAGGACAGAGGAGCCGGGCATGCTGCAGTTCATGGGGCTGCAGAGTCAGACACGACTTAGCAACTGAACATCAACCATTCATCTGCAAATGATTGTGCATATTACTCTGTTTTTTTAAAATTCTTATTTATTTATTTTTGACTGCACTGGGTCTTCTTTTCTACTCAGGCTTTTTCTACTTTCGTCCAGGAGGGTCACTCTAGTTGCCATGCACTGGCTTCTCATTGCAATGGCCTCTCCTGTTGCAGAGCACAGTCTCTAGGGCAGGCGGCCTCTAGAGCACAGGCTCAATAATTGTGTCTCAGGCTCAGCTGCTCCAAGGCATGTGGGATCTTCCTGGATCAGGGGTCGAACCCCTGTCTCCCGCATTGGCAGGTGGATTCTTTACCACTGAGCCACCAGGGAAACCCTAGCTGGGATTACTTTTTAATGTTAATCTCTGTTGGGTGATGGGGGTAGTGAGTTCTTAATCCACACGACTAGAATGAATTTGAACTCCAGTCTCTTGAGAGGCCTGTACTTTGGATTCTCAGTGAAGATTTTCCTTTCATGTGGAGCCCAGGCTAAGATAGGCAGTATTCCTTTTTTATCTTTTCTAGTGGATGGATTATTTTCTGGCTTCCCTTTTCTCCTAGATTCATGCAGGAGTTCCCAATCCTCGCTCCCCACTTTAGGCTTGCACAAGACCTCATCTCCACGGCTCATGTGGCTCTTTAGTCTCAAGCTCTTTGCTTTTAAGTCCATAGACTCCCTCCCTCAGGGCAGTCAGCATTCGCTTTCACCACTGTGGTTTTCAACTTTCTCATCATGTGGGGTACTTTTGTTGTCTTCTTACTGATTTTGTGGACTTAGCAGTTAGATAGGATTGGTATTTCTATTTCAGCTGGTATTTTTAGACATTTGCGTTAAGGAGGGCTTTTAGGTAACCTCTCCAATATTACCTGAAATGAAGCCAAAATCCTCTCTTTCTCTTCAGCATCCTGAAATTTCATGAATAGTGTGCCATGGGACTTTTTTCATTCATGGAGCTAGCACTTGGTGGAAACTTTCAATCTGGAGGCTCGTGTTCTTTATTTCCTTTGTGTGGATTACCACATTTTATCCATTCATTAGTTGATGGACATAAGAGTTTTCTGTTTCCTGGCTATTATGTATAATACTGTTATAAACATTTGTTTCCAGGTTATCATTTTTTTCTTTGAATGTATACCTAGAAGTATAATTGCTGGGTCCTATGGTAAGTCGGATGGGGAAACAGTGGAAACAGCGTCAGACTTTATTTTTGGGGACTCCAAAATCACTGCTGATGGTGATTGCAGCCATGAAATTAAAAGACGCTTTCTCCTTGGAAGGAAAATTATGACCAACCTAGATAGCATATTAAAAAGCAGAGATATTACTTTGCCAACAAAGGTCCATCTAGTCAAGGCTATGGTTTTTCCAGTGGTCATGTATGGATGTGAGAGTTGGACTGTGAAGAAAGCTGAGCGCCGAAGAATTGATGCTTTTGAACTGTGGTGTTGGAGAAGACTCTTGAGAGTCCCTTGGACTGCAAGGAGATCCAACCAGTCCATTCTGAAGGAGAGCAGTCCTGGGTGTTCATTGGAAGGACTGATGCTAAAGCTGAAACTCCAATACTTTGGCCACCTCATGCAAAGAGTTGACTCATTGGAAAAGACCCTGATGCTGGGAGGGATTTGGGGCAGGAGGAGAAGGGGACGACAGAGGATGAGATTCCTGGATGGCATCACCGACTCGATGGACATGAGTTTGAATGAACTCTGGGAGTTGGTGATGGACAGGGAGGCCTGGCGTGCTGCGATTCATGGGGTTGAGGAGAGTCGGACACAACTGATCAACTGAACTGAACTGATGGTAAGTCTCTGTTTAACTTTGTGAGGAACTGGCAGACTTTCCCTGTTGGCTACACCATTTACATTCCCACCAACAAAGTATGAGGATTCCAGTTCTGCAGGTCCTCACCAACACTTGTTATTACCTGTCTTTTTTGTTAAAGCCATCTAGTGCATTTGGCATGAGACCCTATAGCTCAGGGTTTAGGGCGCTGGTCTTATAAACCAGGTGTCAGGAGTTCATATCTCCCTGGGGCCTGCTAAGCAATTCTCGTATTGGGCTTCCCTCGTGGCTCAGATGGTAAAGAATCTGCCTGCAATGCAGGAGACCTGGGTGTGATCCCTGGGTTGGGAAGATCCCCTGGAGGAGGGCGTGGCAACCCACTCCAGTATTCTTGCCTGGAGAATCCCCATGGACAGAGAAACCTGGCAGGCTAAAGTCCATGGGGTCGCAAAGAGATGGACACGACTGAGGAACTCAGCACACAGACAGTGGGTTTGAAGTGGTATCTCTTTGTGTTTTCAATTTACATTTTCCTAACAAGGCTAATCCGGAGGAGGCAATGGCACCCCACTCCAGTACTCTTGCCTGGAAAATCCCATGGACGGAGGAGCCTGGTAGGCTGCAGTCCATGGGGTCGCTAGGAGTTGGACACGACTGAGTGACTCCACTTTCACTTTTCACTTTCATGCATTGGAGAAGGAAATGGCAACCCACTCCAGTGTTGTAGCCTGGAGAATCCCAGGGATGGGGGAGCCTGGTGGGCTGCTGTCTCTGGGGTCGCACAGAGTCGGACATGACTGAAGTGACTTAGCAGCAGCAGCAACAAGGCTAATCGGAGAAGGCAATGGCACCCCACTCCAGTACTCTTGCCTGGAAAATCCCATGGACGGAGGAGCCTGGTAGGCTGTAGTCCATGGAGTCGCTAAGAGTCGGACACGACTGAACGACTTCACTTTCACTTTTCACTTTCACGCATTGGCGAAGGAAATGGCAACCCACTCCAGTGTTCTTGCCTGGAGAATCCCAGGGACGGGGGATCCTGGTGGGCTGCCGTCTATGGGGTCACACAGAGTCGGACATGACTGAGGTGACTTAGCAGCAGCAACAAGGCTAATGACCTTGTGTATCTTTTCATGTGCTTATTGGTCATTTGTATACCTTTGGAGAAATGTCTATCTGTTGCTCATTTTTAAATGATTTTTTTTTTTTTTTTACTATTTGAAGTGTTTTTTAACTATTGTATTTTTTTATATCCCTTATCTTCAATTAATTATTTTATTTACCTGCTGTTCTTCTTTTATGTTTCTAGTAAGCTCCTTGCCTTCTTGAGATATTTATTATGCTTTAAAATTCTCCTTTCTGTCTGGTCCATTACTTATGACAGAAGGGCACCTATGCCAGAGAAGGCTTCTTTTATAGTACTTGCCTTCTTTGGTTGCCTCATATTTTCTTAGAAGCTAATGTTCCCTTGAGATTGCTAGCCACTCTAACTGATAATGTGCGCCTGGAAGGAAGATGCAAAAGCTTAGGTTCTGTGTTATGCTCCTCCTTTGAGTTCAGGGATTGGGGTTTGGTTAGAAGAGGAAAACCACCCTAAGGTGGGAAGCCCCTGGTTCCAGTGTGGGCTCAGTCACCACCCGCCTCTAATACACGTGTTGCCTTGTACTGCTCATTTGCAAGAGCTGCTGTTTTCCTTAAGTTGTAATTTCCTGATTCACCAAATGAATAGTGAGGAGGGAGGGAAGCTCATTTGTGCCAGCCAGCTCACTGACCTCCTTGACTTCACAACTCCCCTTGACCCTGACCTTTTGTTAACTGCTTCACACTCACACACTCATACTCACATACACTCACACTGCCTTGATGTTAGCCTACTGTCTCTGGTCAGTGCTGGCACTGGCTACAGGCGGCAGGGGCCCACTGAGCACAACTAGAAGCCCTTCTCTGGTCTCACCCTCCTGCGAGTCCTGGCGCTCTTCCGCTTTAGGCTTGCTGTTCACCCAGCACAGCACTGCCCTCACCCTCACGCCAGTGTCTGACTCTGCCAGTCATCTCATCTAATTCCTTCTTTCTTCAGAGATTTCCCTAGGATTAGGTCCTGTGGAGAAAGTTGTAGGCCTGTGTGAATGTCAAAAGGGCTTACTCTGAGAATGCCTTCTATACAAATATTGAATCATTATGTTGTATCCCCTGGAACTAATATAATGTTGTATGTCAGTTAGACTGCTCAATAAAAGGAAAAAGAGGACCTTCCCTGGCAGTTCAGGGGTTTAGACTTCACCTCCCAGTGCAGGGGTTGCCGGTTCAGTCCCTGGTTGGGGAGCTATGACCCCACATGGCTCACCTTCTGGAGAAGATGGCCTTAGGGAGGGACCCAGAATGGCTACAGTTAGAATAATGCCCTGGCCTGACATGCAGCTGGTATTCCTGGTATGGCTGGATCAGATGTTTCTGTCCAGTCTCCATCCTGAGTGCTTATTAAGTATTTGAATAACTCTTAAAATACCATTACCTGACACCATTTATGATATTTTACGTAACCCATATGGACTGCCCATGAGAGTGGGTGTTTATTATTACCACTATTTCAGAAGTGAGGAAATAGAGACTGAGACATCCTAAGTAAGATTACTGTAAGTACGATTACTTACTTAAGATTACATCCTAAGTAAGATTTAGGGTTACACAGCTAGTAAGAGATGGAAGCAGGACTCAGAACAAAGGCCTTTTCTGTTAAATGCCAAGCTGACTTTCCAGTTTTCAGTCTCTAAATACCTAGGACTTTCAGGAAAAGGGAGGTTTACAGGACCAGAGGGTGAATGCTTGAAGGTCAGATGCTAGCTGAGGATGGGAAAGCAGGATCTAGTTTAAGCATTATGGGAATGTACAGATGGGACTGCAGCCATGAAATTAAAAGATGCTTACTCCTTGGAAGGAAAGTTATGACCAACCTAGATAGCATAATCAAAAGCAGAGACATTACTTTACCAACAAAGGTTCGTCTAGTCAAGGCTATGGTTTTTCCTGTGGTCATGTATGGATGTGAGAGTTGGACTATGAAGAAAGCTGAGCGCCGAAGAATTGATGCTTTTGAACTGTGGTGTTGGAGAAGACTCTTGAGCGTCCCTTGGACTGCAAGGAGATCCAACCAGTCCATTCTGAAGGAGATCAGCCCTGGGATTTCTTTGGAAGGAATGATGCTAAAGCTGAAACTCCAGTACTTTGGCCACCTCATGCGAAGAGTTGACTCACTGGAAAAGACTCTGATGCTGGGAGGAATTGGGGGCAGGAGAAGAAGGGGACGACAGAGGATGAGATGGCTGGATGGCATCACTGACTTGATGGACGTGAGTCTGAGTGAACTCCGGGAGTTGGTGAGGGACAGGGAGGCCTGGCATGCTGCGATTCATGGGGTCGCAAAGAGTCGGACACGACTGAGTGACTGATCTGATCTGATCTGATCACATGTAAGTCAAACATCTCTTCCCAGGGACTTCCTTGGTGGTGCCGTGGCTAATACTCCAAGCTCCCAATGCAGGGGGCCTGGGTTCAATCAGTGGTCAGGGAACTAGATCCCACATGCCACAGCTAAAGATCCCACCTGACGAAACTAAGACCCAGTGCAGCCAAATTAAAAAAAAAAAATCTCTTCCCCAAGTAGTTTTTGGTCTAATGGAGTGAGTAAACAAGAATATGAAGCTGAAAATACTACAAGGACAGATAATAAGTAATTTGTAACTCACAAAAAGAAAAATAGTATCTCATCAGGGCAAGCAGGGTTTAACTGAGGAGGTCCAATTAAAAGCCTGACTGGATGGTAGATAGGAGAGTTGCAGGAATTTATAGAATCAAAGTTTTGTAGAAAACTTTTTAAAATATCAGGTCCAGGGGCTTCCCTGGTGGCTCAGTGGTAAAGAATCCACCTGCCAATGTAGGAGACACAAGTTCGATCCCTGATCTGGGAAGATCTCACACGCCTCAGAGCAACTAAGTCCGTGCTGCACAACTATTGAGCCTGTGCTCTGGAGCCCGGGAACTGCAACCATTGAGCCCATGTGCCACAACTGTTGAAGTCCACATGCCCTAGAGCCCATGCTCCACAACACGAGAAGCCAGTGCAGTTAGTGTCTGTCCTCTTAGTTTTGTCAGGCTCATATGTTTGTTTACTCTCTCCTTTGGGTCCACCTCTGACTTCATTGGAGAAGGAAATGGCAACCCACTCCAGTGTTCTTGCCTAGAGAATCCCAGGGACGGGGAGCCTGGTGGGCTGTCATCTATGGGGTCGCACAGAGTCAGACATGACTGAAGCGACTTAGCAGCTGGACTGCAGCACGCCAGGCTTCCCTGTCCATCACCCACTCCAGGAGCTTGCTCAAACTCATGTCCATCAAGTCGGTGATGCCGTCCAACCATCTAATCCTCTGTTGTCCCCTTCTCCTCTTGCATTCAATCTTTCCCAGCAACAGGGTCTTTTCCAATGAGTCAGTTCTTCGTATCAGGTGGCCAAAGTATTGGAGCTTCAACTTCAGCACAAGTCTTTCCAATGAATATTCAGGACTGATTTCTTTCAGGATTGACTGGTTTGATCTCCTTGCAGTCCAAGGGACTCTCAAGAGTCTTCTCCAACACCCCAGTTCAAAAGCATCAGTTCTTCAGCACTCAGCTTTATGGTCCAACTCTCACATCCATACATGACCCCTGGAAAAACCATAGCTTTGACTAGACAAATCCTTGTCAGCAAAGTAATGTCTCTGCTTTTTAATATGCTGTCCAGGTTAGTCATAGCTTTTCTTCCAAGGAGCAAGCATTTAATTTCATGGCTGCAATCACCATCTGCAGTGATTTTGGAGCCCAAGAAAATAAAGTCTGACTATTTCCATTGTTTCCCCATCTATTTGCCGAGAAGTGATGGGACCAGATTCTATGACCTTAGTTTTTTGAATGTTGAGTTTTAAGCCAGCTTTTTCATTCTCCTCTTTCACTCTCATCAAGAGTCTCTCTAGTTCTTCTTCGTTTTCTGCCATAAGGGTGGTGTCATCTGCATACCTGAGGTTATTGATATTTCTCCCTGCCATCTTGATTCCAGCTTGTGCTTCATCCAGCCCAGCATTTCTCATGATGTACTCTGCATATAAGTTAAGTAAGCAGGGTGACAATATACAGTCTTGACTTACTCCTTTCCCAATTTGGAACCAGTCCATTGTTACATGTCTGGTCTTAACTGTTGCTTCTTGACCTGCATACAGATTTCTCAGGAGGCAGGTCAAGTGGTCTGATATTCCCATCTCTTTAAGGATTTTCCACAGTTTGTTGTGATCCACACAGCCAGTGAAGGAGAAGTAGATGTTTTTCTGGAATTCTCTTGCTTTTTCTATGATCCAATGGATGTTGGCAATTTAATCTCTGATTCTTCTGCCTTTTCTAAATCCAGCTTGAACATCTGGAAGTTCTCAGTTCACATACTGTTGAAGCCTGGCTTGGAGAATTTTGAGCATTACTTTGTTAGTGTGTGAGATGAGTGCAATTGTGCGATAGTTTGAACATTCTTTGGCATTGCCTTTCTTTGGGATGAAAACTGACCTTTTCCAGTCCTGTGGCCACTGCTGAGTTTTCTGAATTTACTGGCATATTGAGTGCAGCTATCAGGGCTTCCCTGATAGCTCAGTTGGTAAAGAATCTGCCTGCAATGCAGGAGACCCTGGTTCGATTCTTGGGTTGGGAAGATCCACTGGAGAAGGGATAGGCTACCCACTCCAGTATTCTGGCCTGGACAACTGGGGTTGCAAAGAGTCGGACACAACTGAGTGGCTTTCACTTTCACTTTTTTAATTAATTAATTTGGCTGCCACTGGATCCCTATGGCATGTAGGATCTTAGTTCCCCAACCAGGGATTGAACTGGTGTCCCTTGCATTGGCAGGCAGACTCTTAATTACTGGACTACCAGGGAAGTCCTGATAGTTCATTGGTTTTTATTGCCAAATAGTATTCCATCATATGAATGTGCTACATTTTGCTTACTGTTTTATTCACATTTGAATTGTTGCCACTTTGGGGCTACAATGAGTAATGCTCCTGTGAACTTTATCTGGATGTATGTTTTCATTTCTCCTGGGAGTATGCCTAGGAATCGGATTGCTGAGTCTTATGTTAACTCTATCCTTGACCTTTCAAGAAACAGCGGCACTGTTGTCTAAAGTGGCTGCACCATTTTACATTCCAACATCCATGTATGCGGATTGGGTTTCTCTGCACCTGGGCTTCCCAAGGGCAGGAGCAGGAGTCTCGTGTCCGCCTTGGTGGCCAGGGCCTGGCCAGGCACCACACAGGGGCTGTCGGCCACAAAGGCTCCTTGACCCCTAGGGGTCTCTCTCACCTCAAGCTTTTCACTGTCTTCCCCTTTATTGTTGTCTTCTAGGAGCTCAGCTCGCAGTTTCCAGTTGTCTGGGAAAATGCCAGAAGAGCTCACCAGATGCCAGGAGGCAGCCCTTTTCTGGAAAATCCTTCTACTTGGATCTGCCCGCCGGCAAGAACCTCCAGTTTTTGACGGGGGCCATTCAGCAGCTGGGTGGGGTAGGTAACCTGCTTCTCCCCTGTGGTGCCACGTGCCTTCGTGGATTCAAGGGCAGGAGCTGGAGAGGGGTTCTGCCTGTGACTTCCAGGTATTGTCAGGGGTATCACTGCATTTTCCAAAGCAGCTTAAATGTAAACCATTTTTTAAAAGTAAAGATAATTTTTTTTTCCTAATTAGAAAAGTAATTTCTGTTCATTCTAGAATTCTGGAGAACTGGAACAGCAGAGTGGCACTGCTAAGGAGTGGACTTGTTGGGATAGGAGAAATGTGTGGCCCTGAAATCATTTATCTTTTTGCCATATTACAGAAGGTAGACAGACATACTCCTTCAACCTATCACTTTAAAGATTTTTTTAAATGGTGATAAAATTTATATGACATAAAATATGCCTTTGTAATTGTTTATAGGTTCATTCTTCTTAATTTAAAAAAAGTTTTATTTTGTTTGTTTTTTTTTTAATTTGGCTGCCATGGGTCTTTATTGTGGCACACAGGCTCAGTAACTGCAGCGTATGGGCTTAGTTCCCCAACCAGAGATGGAACCCATGTCCCCTGCATTGGAAGGTGGATTCTTAATCACTGGACTACCAGAGAAGTCCCTGGAAATTAATTATTTTTAAGTTCATGGACATTAATTACATTCACCCTGTTGTGTAACCATCACTCTCTGTTTCCCAAACTTTGATCACCCCAAACAGAAGCTCTGTAACCTTTAAGCCAGAACTTCCCCTTTCACCTCCCCCACCTCCCCAGCACTCACATCTAC
The DNA here is from genome assembly GCF_003369695.1 of Bos indicus x Bos taurus. NCBI lineage: Eukaryota > Metazoa > Chordata > Mammalia > Artiodactyla > Bovidae > Bos > Bos indicus x Bos taurus. The sequence continues at coordinate 45,516,447 of NC_040094.1, forward strand.
GCTATGTTTCTGAATTTGCCCGTTCTAGATAAGTGGGATCAGTGGGGTCACTGGTGTTGGTTCTTTTGTTTCTGGTTTGTTACACTTTAACATAAAGCTTTCAAGGCTCACCCATGCTGTAGAGCAGATCAGAGTTTCCTTTCTCTCTCATGACTGAGTAGTGCTCCACCGTATGGACAGACCACATTTTGCTTATCCATTCATACGTTAATGGACACTCGGTTTGTTTCTGCATTTTAGCTATTATGAATAATGCTGCTGTGAACGTGGGTGGACAAGTGTCCGTTCGAGTCCCTGTTTTCAATTCTGTTGGACGCATACCTCGGAGAGGAGTTGCTGGGTCGGGCAGTAATCCATGTTTAGCTTTTGAGGGACCGCAACTTCTGTTTTAAACCTACGTGCCAGGTTTCTCCCATCACACCGCAGAGAGATCATCCATCCTTCCTTTCACAGGGTGCTGGGGCTGGCTGGTCCTGGCTCATGAGAACCAGTTATTAGCATCTCTTTCCACTCCCACATTCAGGGATGTCATATGGCTACCTTGAAATCAGCCCCAGTAGTATTTTACCCCACAGAAACCAGCAAACGCTACAAAGCAGGGCTTTTTTTTTCCCCTTTCCCCCCAAGAGTCTGGCATTAAGCATTTGCCAGCTCACTACTGCTTATTTCCATCTTTTCTTCTTCCCCCAGACATGAGTTGTGTCATTGTGTTTCCAGCACTGTTTTGGGTTTCTTAGGATGAGTCAGACCCTCTCAGTGTCATAAAGGGCTTGCAGGTAAGATGAGCGGACACTTACGCAGCTGAGTAATATCCAGAACCCAATTTTATTTCAGGCTCCTCTTGGTAGTGTGGTAAAGATGACAGATGCAGCATCTGGATGGCCCAGTATATCTTCACAGCAAAACCATGGCTTAGCCAAGCTCCTGATCCTCCAGTCCCATCAGCGTGCTCTCTCTCTTTCGGCAAACCCTCACCAGTCAGATATTCAGAGCCCACAAGGCTCTGCTGGGAGGACTACAGTTCTGGAGTCAAGAACCTGTGTCCTGTACATAAACCTTATTATATTTTGGGATGATGTCTTCTCGGGGGCCCAGCACAGGATTGCATCTGATCTGTTTAAGGACATTAATTCTGGAGCTTCTGTGAGCTGACCTGATTGCCTTCCTCAACCTGTCAATATTGATGATTCTACTTCTGCCTTTTGGGTTTCAGCCACCTCTGTGATCTGGTTTCAGGTAATTGAGGGTTTTCTGAGCAAAGAAGTAAGTTACATCGTGTCCAGCCGCAGGGAGGCGAAGGCCGAGAGCAGCAGGACAAGTCACAGAGGCTGCCCCAGCCCCAGCGAGGTCACAGTGGACACACCGCCCGTGGCCAACCCAAAAGGCAGCCGTGCTAGGCCCGCACAGAAAGCCATGGACCCAGTAAGAACCTCGTGGGGCGGGAAGTGTGTGTCTAGTAAACAAAGGAAGTAGGCCTTTGTGAGCCCACTTCAACAGTTTCTGGTTTTAGTTTCATCTGGTTTATTTTAATCTCTCATTTGAATTCAGGGGCTGAAACTATCTTATCACAGCTCTGGATCCACACACCTCAGTGACATGCCGTCCCTATGCCCTCCCTTCTGTGATAAATATTCACTTTTCCTGGGACTTCAGAGTCTGAGATTCAGAAACAGTAGGGGAGGACTTTCCCTACTGTTCAGTGGTTAAGAATCCACCTGCCACTGCAGGGTCCATGGGGTTGATCCCTGGTCCAGGAAGATCCCACATACCATGGGGCAACTAAGCCCGTGCACCTCAGCTACTGAATCTGTTTGCTCTTGAACTTGCGCTCTGCAGCAAGAGAAGCCCACACACCACAGCTCGAGTAGCCCCTGCTTACCACAACTAGAAAAAGTCCACGTGCAGCACTGAAGACCACCAGCACAGCCAAAAATAAATAAACATTTTTGTAAAAAATAAGAAAAAGAAACAGTAGGGGAATAAACGAGAGAGGGCTTGTTAGGATTGACTGACACTTGTCTGCTGGGGAGTGTGAGCTTTTAAAGAGAGGTCTAAAAAAATAACAAAGAAGAAGAAGAGAGGTCTCGGGACCTTTGTAACACTTGACCTTGGGTGAATTCAAAATGCCCCTCCCCAGGCTTCAGGCCGCCGGGGCTGCAGCTCCCTGTGAGTGACCCGAACCTGAGGATGGCTTTGCCTTTACCTCTGGAAGGTTCTCCCAGCTTTCACTTCTGCCGCTGCTCAGATGTCCCTGCTCCCAGCTTTCCGAGGGACATGACTCCCAGACATCCTGGCCAGCCCCTGTGGAAACGTGTGTTTGTGCGCAGGTGGTCTCCACAGCTCCCCCATCACTCCTTTCTTCCGCCAGGTGCCTCTGAGCAGAGGGAAGGAGCTCCTGCAGAAGGCCATCAGAAACCAGGTGAGCCGAGGGGGCCGGGCTGGAGGCCGGTGTGTCTGGCGCAGGGAGAGAATAAGCCCCGCCTCTGAAGGGTCTTCTGAAGCACTGACACAGAAGGCATGCCCGGCCAGACTTGTAGCACTGTCATGATTTCCTCCTTTCTGACGAGGAAGTGGGGCTCAGAGGAGTTCAGTCATCTGTCCAGAGTCACCCAGGCTGGAGGTGGAAGAGCCAGGTTTTGACTCCATGATCTTAAGAACCTGGGAGAAATGCGGTGGGGTGTCTTTCGCACGTAGCTGTTTGTCCCTTCTGTGAGGACCCAGGGCCATTACAGTTGAGTGGCAGCAGGAAGAGTTAATGTGATCTTGCAGAGGAGTGGTTCAAGTGCCATCAGGCTGGTGCCCTGGCCGTGGTCTGTGATGCAGGAGGGTGGTGTGGCCAGCGTAGCTTCCTGTACGATGAGGGTGGTGTTTATTGTGTCCCTCCTGTGGGCTCAGAGCGTTCCTCACAGAAGCTCTCCCAACAAGCCGCTCACATGAACACACATGTCCCTTCCTGGTTCCGAGGTGGCCGGAGCAGAGCCACCAGCCAGATCCGTGCCTCCCAAGGTGGCCAGCCCTCTGCGAAGGACAGGGTCCTCCCAGGGTTTGAAGTCGACTTTCCAGGCTCTGTGCTTGCTCCCCTGCCCGCCTTCTCGCAACAGCTCCGCACATGGATGACCTGGAGCTCCCAGAAGCCAGGCCAGCCTGTCCCCAGGTGGTTGAGCCTCAGGCGGGGGTCTCATCCTCCTGCCTCACTCCGCTTGTCTTTCCAGGGCAGCAGCAGTGGAGGCGGCAGTGGGCACGGCAGCAGCCTCCTGAGCAACGCCCGCTCCTGGGGGGTGCAGATTCTCCACGTGGACGGTACCCTTCCTGCCCAGGGCCGCAGAGGGGAGGGTTGGCAGCTTTGCCTGGGAACCTGGGCTGTGAGAGGGGTCCGCGTCACGTACTGGCTGAAGCCAGATGCATTCAGTCACTTACTGTGTTGGTCCACAGCGGTGGAGAGCAGCCGCAGGAGTAGCAGAGCGCAGGTGCTGGGAAGGGCTGCTTCCTTTAACCCCGGGGCCAGCTTTCCTCAGCAGGATTGAATAAGAACCAATCCTAATATCCATTACCCCTTATCAGGTATTTACTCCGAACTAGGAAACACCTCATTTAATCCTCACCACAGTCTCTGCCCATTGTACAGATGAGGAAGTTGAGCCTCAGAGAATAGATTGAGTAAATTACCCATAGTCTTACCAGGCCCACATTCCCTCCTAGTTTGGCTCAGCTACATTTCCTGTTCTTTCTTTCCTCTAGGGTTTGCCACACATTATAACCCCCTGTGTGCAGGCTGTAATACATTTACATGAGAGCAGCTGTCTTGAATCTGCTGGCAGTGGCCAGCCCTCCCACCCAGCTCCACTTTGAGTCTGGCATTTTCTCTGACCCATTAAAGGGGGCAGGTCTAGATCCAGCCTGAGATCTGCCGGAGGGGCAGGGAGCTGTGCCAGGGCAGGTCCTGGTCTGGGATGGTGGGAGGTTCCATCGTCTCTGGAAAACCAGCCATTTCTGACTTGATCTAATTTCCTGCTTTTCTGTGTATTAGAGAAGCTCCAGCATGTATAGCTCCTGCTGGGTCTCCCACCAAGGATATAACTGAGTAAATGCCATGGCTTGATCTCCCCCACAAAACTGCTCTTCAGTAGCACCTTAAAGCCCTTATGGGTCATGAGGCACCTCCTGTTCAAGACTTGTATTCAGTGCTCCAAAGGAGCATGCAGCCAGCACAGGTACTTTTCCAGGGATAGAGGAGCCTGAGCTCTTTTATTATCAGCAGGTGCAGAGATGACACATAGCCAGAAGGTGGCAGGCAAGGCTGGTGTGATCCAGTGAGCCAGGCCAGGTGGGACCTTCAGTCCCCCAGCCCCAGGACAGGGCTGTGCTGGGGAAACAAGAAGAGGAAGGCTTTGGCCACAGCCCTCTGTTTCCTCCCCAGAAATGCTGATACGGGTGCAGCAACTGTCTCTTGATGCTCCACGTGTGAAGAAACAAGGGCTGAAGAAGCCAGAGGTAAGTCATCCCCTCCCAAACCGAAGGGAAATGGGAAAGTCTGTGACAGCATTGGGAAATCCATGACCTGCCCCAGTCACCTCCTCCTGGCCTTGCTGGGAAAAGTGGGAGGAACACAGCCTCTCAGCTCAGCCCTGGTGCCCGCAGCCCTGTGTGGGGCCAAGGACTGCCTGCAGGTAAGTCCTCATGGCCTGCTGGCCAGGCTGCCATTCTGGGGATAGTTCTTGGTCTGGAAACAAGCCTGCAGATTGCATGGGTGATGGCAGAGGGGTGGTGGCATTTGAAATAGCTGCCATATTCCAAATTCTTGTTTGGCTTTTCCTTCTTTTTCTGGGGTTAGAACTGTGTACTACCTCAAGAGAGCCCAGGCTGATTTAAAGCTGCAGGGTCTTCACCCAGCCCTGAATTCAAGGAAGAATCAGGCCCTACAAGTCCGTCCAGGGCCTGGCACCCAGGAGAGGGACCACATCCGAACCAGGTGGAACGCTCAGCCTCACCGGCCCTCACCCCACCCCCTCTGGTCTGGGCATCTTTAAGGTTTTGCTGTAATGTGTACAGGCCTTCCCTGATGGCACAAGCATTAAAGAATCAGCCTGCAATGCAAGAGACCAGAATTTGATCCCTGGGTTGGGATGATCCCCCCTGGAGGAGGAAATGGCAACCCTCTGCAGTATCCTTGCCTGGAAAATCCCATAGACAGAGGAGCCCGGCTGGCTACAGTCCATGGGGTCGAATATACTGAAAGTCTCTTTCCCCTCCAAGTTCTGCTCCCCAACCACCAAGCTCCCTCCCTGAGGTCAATAGTGTGAACAGTTGTGCAAATGTCCTTCCAGGGCTCCCAAGTATCTACAAGCAAATACATCGAAATTCCCCCCTTTTACGCAAATGTGTAGTATTATTACTTTGCTTTGTTCGCTTAATAATCTCTTTTGTAGCTACTTGGGACTCTTTTGGGGCAAGTTTTGGGTGCAGTCTGCTGATGGGGGAGGGCCTGTTGAAGGCTTCTTTGGGCTGTGTTGGCCCTGGTGGCGTGGCCTGGAAGAGAATCTGGAATCCCCTTGGGCCCAGAGGCCCAGACAGTTACATAGCCACTGGATCTCTCATTCTATCCATACCCTCCCAACTCTTTAGCTGATTTTTTAAAAATTTTGTTTCATTTGGCTTGTAACATTAGCTTTGTTTGACCTTGGCCTGAAAGCCAGTTTTGACAAACACAGTCAGGGTGTGTAAGATAGGGTACTGAAAACCAAAAGGCATTGTCTTCACCCTCATCCTGTCGGCTGCCCTGGCATGCCAGCCGCGCCCAGAATACATGGGCTGCTGCCAGTGAGCCCCTCCTCGGCGCCAGGTGTGTCACCTGTTGCAGTTTCATCTGTGCCACATCCAGGGTGTTAGGTGGGAACCCGGAACATCATGGGCGGCACGGGCCCCATTCCCACGGTGGTTGGGTTTGCTCCCCAGCCCTTGCTTGCTCTTTGCTCTGCCCTGCATTCCTTGCACAAAGTCAGGGCCCTTGAGATTCACGCTCAGAGCTCACCATGCAAAGAGCATGGTGCTCAGGTCTGCTCCAGCTCAGGGTCCAGCCGTGGGCAGAAAGCTAAAGTGGGGCAGACGAGCAGCAGCTCGGCTCACCGGGCCCAGTTCCTCGACCCCCCTAGCTCCCTCACATCCTTAACCTATTTTTCCTTTCCATTCAGGGAACATGTCCAGCAGAGTCAAGAACACGGAAAGGTCAGTGCAGGAGCTCTTCCTCATTTAATTGCCATCCCTCCCTCCCTAAACGCTCCCCCACGACTCCCTCTGTGGCAGCATCTGCTCACTTTTCTGCGGCAGGAAGCAAGTCCAGGTTGTGTACAGCCTCGTCCTGTTGCCAGGGCCCGAGCTTCAGAGAGGAGGGCAGCGGGAGAGGGAGTCTGTGAGCAAGTCCAGGGCTGCTGGGCCGGGCCTTCTCTGTAGAGCGAAGACCTCCTGTGGTTGCTCTGGCTCCTGCAGCCTCTGGCTGTTCCCAGGCATCGATGGAAGTTCAGCATCCTTTTCTTTCTGATTCAGGAGCAGTTTGGGGTGGGCAGTTTGACAGCTGCCTACTACTTTCAGAAATGCCAAACTCCCTGAAATTGACAAATAGGCAGATTGACGGGCCCAGCTCCCGGCTCCTCTTGGACAGCAGGAAAGTTTCTCCCCCTGGATATTTCTCCCAAAGATGCTCTGTCGGTGGCATTTATTCGTGCACAAGTGGGAACTAATAAGGAAAGTCATTTGGCACCTCTTACGCTTGCAAATCAAGGAAGTCTGTGGGAGAATTGATTTTAATCACTGTGTCAGTTAATTAGAAAGATGAGGAGTCACCCCAAAAAAGTAATTAAGGAAGAAAGGCTGCTTCTGCTCGGGCACTGGGAGCTGAGAAGCGCCAGCCTCTTGGGGATTTGTGGCAGCTAGCTGTGCCCAGCCTTTCAGTGCCTCAACTGCCCCTTTGACAGGACTTTTGGGCATCGTGGAAGGGCAGAAGGGGTTTATAATGCCTCAGAGAATCTGTTAACTGCAGATAGCCAGGTAGTAGGGGACAAATCTCGTGATTAACTGACTCCAAATCTGTTTTCCCAGCACCCGTTTGCCCTATTTTTTTCAAGAACCAGATTTCACTTTTTTTTTTTTTAAACTGTCCTTCTGCCAAGACCTCGAAACACTCTTCAGTTCTCCTCCTTGCTGTTCCTCCTCTCTGAAACCCCAGACTCCTCGTGGAGAATTCTGTCTGAGAACCATCCTCAGGGCCCCTTGGGATTCTGAGACACCAGGAATTAAGATCTGGGAAGGAGCTGAGGCTCTTAGCAGAAACCAGCAAGGGCCGGGTTTCTCTTACCCAGCCAGGTTCCTGACCCTCAAGGTTGACAGCCTTCAGCACCCACATGCAGGAAGCTGAGGGTGGGCACATTTAGGACCCTGGGGTAGTAGAGGCTGGAGGAGATGGCAGCAGGGGCCTCACTCAGCCAAAGGAAAGGCACTCCTTGGGGCCACGAGGGCTCTGGCTCTGAGAGACTCTTGGGCTTTGGCAGAGCCTCGTCTCTCTGAGCATTTCCTGCGGGCAGAGCTTAGGCTCTGCACCAGGGCAGACAGATGGCTGACAGGCACACTCTTCCTTCCAGTGGCCAGACTGAAGGCACCGTTCCTCAAAGTCGAAGATGAGAGCAGGTGAGTGGACCACCAGACCTACATAGAGGAGAGGTACTCAGGGGCCCCAGGCTGCCATGGGGAGGTCTCATAGATCAGAGGAGCCTATCCCAGCTGGCACTCCTCTTGGTCATGAGTCAGAGGTTAATAATCCTATAGGTGAATTCTTTTCTTATTTTTTTAAATATTTATTTGTTTGGCTGTGCCAGGTCTTAGTTGCAGCACGTGGGATCCAGTCCCCTGACCAGGGATTGAACCTGGGCTCCCTGCACTGGGAGCTCAGAGTCTTGGCCACTGGACCACCAAGGAAGTCCCTGAATTCCCTCCTTTCAAAGCTCTGTGTTTTTGAGTCTGTGATGTTGCATCCAGGCTGTTTGACTCCCCATTTCCCCCATGTGTACACTGACACTCAATACGAAATCATTGCTGGTGTTAGTGCTGGTACAGTCTTTGCTAAAGTGAGGATCTCTGTGGTGCTATTGGGGTTCCCTTGTCAGATCACCTTGTATCAACACTTGACCAAGCCTTTCCATTTGCTGTGTGAAACCCTTTCCTGGTATGTGTTATCTCCTCATAGCCATGGGTAAAACTGCCATGAGAAGAGTCCATCCTCTTCCCAGTGGGGAAACTGAGGTCAGAGACATTAAGGGACACGAACACAGCCACTTTGCTAGTAAGTCTCAGTTTGAGGCTAGAGTCCACATCCAGCCTGGGGCCCTCTCCCCTCTGCCCTGTCTGTCCCCGTGAGGGCCCTTTCTTACCTAGCAGGAGAGTCACATCAATGATAACCTGATGAGCTGTTAGCTACCTGGGTTGTCACTGACTCTTCGGTAAGTACTAGATTAAAAGTCTGTGAAAATCCAGAATTAACCCCAGAAGTTTTTTTAAAGCCCAGAAGAGACTCCTGGGTCAGAATGCTCTGTGTCCCTCAGCTTTGGGCTGGCCACCAAGAGACCCAGCCCCAGGAGCCTGGCAGGCCTGCCCATGCCTCACATGACAGCGGCACACCGGACAGAGTTGGCGCTGGTGGCTCAAAAGCCAGTAGGAGGAATCCAGGGCTGGAAGGAGGCCCTCTCATCTCCCCGTCCAGGCGGGTTGGGGGAGGGGCATGTCCGTCACAGTCCACGTTTCACAACCAGCGGGTACAAATAGTCATGACTGGAACGCTGTGGCCGAGACGCCACTAGGGCCTTAGTGTCTCTGCACATGGAGCTGAGCCTTCTCTCGATCCTTCTTTGCATGCTGTTCTAAAGCAGGCGCTCTTCAAAACTCAACATAGCCGCACCAGCCTCAACTTTTCAACCTCCTCAGCAGAAACAAAATAACACGGAGGAGGGCGAAAGGCGGGTACCAGGGCTGTGAAGGGCGCCTCCTTCTCCCTCAGGATCCAAGAAGACATTTTATTTTGGCTGTGCTGTGCACTCTACGGGATCTTGGTTCCCCAACCAGGAATCAAACTAGGGCCCCCTGCGGTGGAAGCTTGGAGTCCTAGCCACTGGACTGCCAGATAAGTCCCCAAGAAGACTCATTGGTTAATTTCCTCCTGAGGCTGCAGCGTCTCAATATGCCCCTGGTACCCAGGGCCTGCTTTCCCCTGGAGCACCGTCCACTGCACCCCAACATGGTGTGGTCAGGGGCTGCCGAGTACCCACAGATCACGTCTGGCTCCGAGAGTCTTCTGAATGTGAGCTACTTAAGGCAGACGACTCAGTGTATGTCTGACTGCCCAGAACCTTCACTGCGCCTCTCTTTTCCATTCAGAGCACCACCCCTCAGATAGTACAAAGGCCCAGCCCATAGCAAAAATATTCCTCTTCATGGAACAGGAAGATCACTGATCTGGTCTTAACATCCTTGCTTTTAGATTCTGGCATGCTAGAGTTCTCAGAGGTCACTTGAGGGTCGAGAAACAAAATGGAAAGGTGGGAGGAACTAGATCAGAAGTTGGGAGACGTGGCTTCCCGTCTGGACTTGGCTGCTTATAGGTCATGAGCCCTTGGGCAAGCCACAGAACCTTTAGGGCTTCGTTTCCTCTTCTGTGATATAAAACATGAAAACACCGTTATTCTGCTCAGCTCAGAGGTTGCAGGATATGGGGGAGGCAGTGATTGTAAACAGGCTTGGAAAGTAGACAGGAAGAGTGTTCATTTAAAATATTAATCTAACCCAGTAAGGCAGATAAGAATGTTGTTCTAGTATTTAAAAGCTGGGCAAGTGAGGGATTTCCCTGGTGGTCCAGTGGTTGAAATTCTGAGCTTCTAATACAGGGGGCACGAGTTTGATCCCTGGTCAGGGAACTAAGATCCCACATGCTGTGTGACATGGCCCAAAAAAGATGGGCAGGTGAGAGTCTGCTTTATTAAGATGGGAATTCTCAGGATTTGGGCTGGCCCCTCTTCCTCGCCTTTTCCCTTCACCACTGGAGTCAAAGTGGAAGTTTTGTGTGTTTCAGGAAGTTTCGTCCTTTCCACCTTCAGTTTAAATCCTTTCCTGAAATTTCTTTTCTGGGACCCAAAGCCACCAGTCCTTTTGAGGCCCCGATGACTCCAAGCAGCTCGCACCATACCAGGTGGGTCTTTCTGGTTCCTGAGTACAAGGGCTGGTTCCAGGTCAAAGTCCTCCCCGCTGGGGGCTTGCTGGTCAGCCTGGGGAATGGCCATGTGTTAGCTCCTTAGGCAAAGTCTATTCTGGGAACTTAGCCCAGAGAAGAGGGACACCGGGAGTGTTCATCCGTTTTATCTGGTGTTCTCCATCCATACTGAAGAACTTGACTTGTGTCCAAAGGGCACGAGGCTGGTTTCTGAACCTCAGAGTATAAACCTCCTTTCTTAGAGTCTCCTTGTGAAAGTGAAGTCGCTCAGTCATGTCTGACTCTTGCAACCCCATGGACTGTAGCTTAAGGGAGTCTCCTTGGGGGCCCGTTAAAAATGCAGGTTCCTGGACTCCCCCGCTGCGGAATCACAGTCTCTGGTGATGGAGCCCCCAGAGCTCCGTGCTCCCAGGCTCCCCACGTGGTTTCAGTGCACGTCCAGGTTTGAGGCCTTTGAAGCTAAACATAGCAGGCAGAGGGTCTGGGGGACCTGCCACACTGTGTGGCCTGAAGTGACTTGTAGGCTGCTTGGTACCCCTACTCTGCAGATAGGTGAGTTTGGACCCTTCATTGACCAACATGCAGAAGGCATGCGGTTCAGGTGATGACCTGGACACCTTCCCAGACCTTTCTAACTTACGGGCCAGGAGACTAGAGGGCAGATGCCCAGCCTGAGGGTCCCCAGTGCCAGGGAGGACCTGTGGTTTCCACCAGCAGACAGGGGCTAAGGGGTCAGGAAATAGTGCGAATGGGAGGAAAAACAGAAAGGGACTGTGGCAGTAGATAAAGAGCGGAGGAAGGTGAGGACAAGCCAGGGTGAAGTCCAAGGGCCCTTCATCCCTTTCCCAGAAGAAACAAGGGACACAAGAGGGGCAGCCCAGCGGCTGCCTGGGCTGGGGCTGCGGGGGTGCTTGGCCTGGGAAGGCCTGGGGATGGCACAGGAGCTGATAAACGGAAGATGAAGGGTTACAGTGAAGCGTCTGTATTCTTTGCCCCTCCTCCAATCTCTAGACCATGAGTCTCTCCAGAGAGAGTTTATGGACAGTACATCGTGTACCCTTTGTTCTCTCTCCTCACAAAGAGTAGCAAAATATTCACTGTGCTGGATCTTGCTTTTTTTTCCACCGAATATTTCTTAATTTCCTATTAGTACCTGAAGAGCTTCTTCATTCCCTTTAATCACTGCAGGGTATTCCATGGTACGGATTTACCGTATTTTATTTAACATATGCATGGATGATTTCCAGTCTTCTGCGGTGAATAGCCTTGTTCAGAGTAAATCTATGATTGTTCAAGTATATTTGCAGGACAAATTCCTAAAAGTGGAAATGCCAGGTCAAAGGGTGCCTACATTTATACTTTTGAGAAGTGCAGCCAAATCGCTTTTTGTGGAGGTAACGCCAGGGCACACTTTCACTCGCAGTGGATCAGAGCCCATTTTCCCGTCCCCGTGGCTAAGAGAGTGAGCTGTCAGACTTGTGACTTCAGCCAGTCTGATAGGTCAAAACCCATATCTCAGTGTAATGTAATTTTCATTTTTCTCTTTATGAATGAGCTTAAATATGTTTTCCTATGTTGGATCATTTGAATCTCTCTTTTTTTAAATCTCTTTTTGTGTGAACCTTTTTCATAGCCTTTGCCAGTTTTTCTATTCAGTTATTGATCACTTATTGATTTGTAAGGAGCCCTTGGCTATGTTATTAGTTATAAATATCCTCCTCAGTTCCTGGTGTGTTTTTTTGAGTTTGCTTATATTTTCTACCATGCATATATATATTTTTAATTGTTTATCGTTGAGCTTTTTTTACTGTTTCCTGGGTTTTGTGTCATACTTAGAAAGTCCTTAGGGGAATAGTTTGGACCCACTGAATGTGCTCAAATACCAGTACCCTACAGGCCGTTTAAAAATGCAGGACTGACTACAAGTAATAAATGCTGGAGAGGATGTGGAGGAAAGGAAACCCTTCTACACTGTTGGTGGGGATGTAAATTGGTGTAGCCACTGTGGAAAACAGTATGGAGTTCCCTTAAAAAATTAAAAATAGAGTTGCCATGTGACCCAGCAGTCCCACTCATAGGCGTATATCTGGAGAAAATGCTAATTCAAAAAGATACTTGCACCCCAATCTCATAGCAGCAATATTTACGATAGCCAAGACACGGAACCAACCTAAATGTCCATAAATGGATAAAGGAGATGTGGTGCGTATATATATGTATACACACACACAGTGAAATACTGCTCTGCTCAACCATAAGCAAGACTGAAACAATGCCATTTGTAGCAACATGGGTGGATTTAATAGAGATTATGAGTGAAGCAAATCAGAGAAAGAGAGATATCATATCACTTATATGTGGAATCTAAAAAATAATACAAATGAATTTATTTACAAAATAGACTCACAGACATGGAAAACAAATTTATGGTTACCAAAGGGGAAAGCAGATGGAGGAGGGATCAGTTCAGTTCAGTTCAGTCGCTCAGTCTTGTCTGACTCTTTGCGACCCCATGGACTGCCGCACACCAGGCTTCCCTGTCCATCACCCACTCCCAGAGTTTGCTCAAACTCATGTCCATCAAGTCGGTGATACCATCCAACCATCACATTCTCTGTCGTCCCCTTCTCCTGCGTTCAATCTTTCCCAGCATCAGGGTCTTTTCCAATGAGTCAGTTCTTCGTATCAGGTGGCCAAAATATTGGAGCTTCAACTTCAGCACAAGTCCTTCCAATGAATATTCAGGACTGATTTCTTTCAGGATTGACTGGTTTGATCTCCTTGCAGTCCAAGGGACTCTCAAGAGTCTTCTCCAGCACCCCAGTTCAAAAGCATCAATTCTTCAGCACTCAGCTTTCTTTATGGTCCAACTCTTACATCCATACATGACTACTGGAAAAACCATAGCTTTGACTAGACAAATCCTTGTCAGCAAAGTAATGTCTCTGCTTTTTAATATGCTGTCCAGGTTAGTCATAGCTTTTCTTCCAAGGAGCAAGCATTTGATTTCATGGCTGCAGTCACCATCTGCAGTGATTTTGGAGCCCAAGAAAATAAAGTCTGTCACTGTTTCCATCTATTTGCCACGAAGTGATGGGACCAGATGCCATGATCTTAGTTTTCTGAATGTTGAGTTTTAAGCCAGCTTTTTCACTCTCCTCTTTCACTTCCATCAAGAGGCTCTTTAGTTCCTCTTCACTTTATGCCATAAGGGTAGTATCATCTGTGTATGTGAGGTTATTGATATTTCTCCCAGAATCTTGATTCCAGCTTGTGCTTCATCCAGCCCAGCATTTCTCATGATGTACTCTGCATATAAGTTAAATAAACAGGGTGACAATATACACCCTTGATATACTCCTTTCCCAATTTGGAACCAGTCCGTTGTTCCATGTCCAGTTCTAACTGTTGCTTCTTGACCTGCATACAGGTTTCTCAGGAGGCAGATCAGGTGGTCTGGTATTCCTATCTCTTTAAGAATTTTCCACAGTTGGTTGTGATCCACACAATCAAAGGCTTTGGCGTAGTCAATGAAGCAGATGTTTTTCTGGACTTCTCTTACTTTTTCCATGATCCAACAGATGTTGGCAATTTGATCTCTGGTTCCTCTGCCTTTTCTAAATCCAGCTTGAACATATGGAAGTTCTCGGTTCATGTACTGTTGAAGCCTAGCTTGGAGAATTTTGAGCATTATTTTGCTAGCGTGTGAGGTGAGTGTAATTATGCGGTAGTTTGAACATTCTTTGCCATTACCTTTCTTTGGGATTGGAATGAAAACTGACCTTTTCCAGTCCTGTGGCCACTGCTGAGTTTTCCAAATTTGCTGGCATATTGAGTGCAGCACTTTCATAGCATCATCTTTTAGGATTTGAAATAGCTTAGCTGGAATTCCATCACCTCCACTAGCTTTTTTCGTAGTGATGCTTCCTAAGGCCTACTTGACTTCACACTTGAGGATGTCTGGCTCTAGCTGAGTGATCACACCATCGTGGTTATCCGGGTCATTAAGATCTTTTCTGTATAGTTCTTCTGTGTATTCTTGCCACCTCTTCTTAATATCTTTTGCTTCTTTTAGGTCCATACCATTTCTGTCCTTTATTGTGCCCATGTTTGCATGAAGTGTTTCCATGGTATCTAATCTTCTTGTAGGGATCTCTAGTCTTTCCCATTCTATTGTTTTCCTCTATTTCTTTGCATCGATCATTTAGGAAGGCTTTCTTACTTTTCCTTGCTATATCAGATGGATATATCAGATAGAGGAAGGATAAATCAGGGTTAACAGGTTGGGATTAACAGATACAAACTACTGTATATAAAATAAACAAGAAGGTCCTACTGGATAGCACAGGGAAGCATATTTACTATCCTGTAATAAACCATAATGGAAAAGAATATGAGAAAGAAAAAAGAACTAAATCACTTTGCTGCATACCAGAAACTAACACAACATCTCAAATCAACTATACTTCAGTTAACAAATCAAAACTCAAATCCAGGACTGAAATTCAAAGAAGTCAGGCTTGAGAAAGATGTGAAAGTCCTCAGGAAGGCACAGCTGTGTGGGTCAAATGACCCTGGCTTTGGGTATGAGCACGGAGCTGGAATGTCATCAGGGATTCTTGCCTGTGGTTTGAGGTGTGTGCGTGGGATCAAGATGGAGCTAAGATGGGGTACTCACAGAGAGGCCTCTCCTTCCTTGCTGCCTCTCCTGCCCACCTTGGACGAGTGGTGCCAACTGTAGGCAGGCCAGTCTGTGCCTGCCCTACTCCGGCCATTTTGGTCCCTCCTCCCCCACTGGCCTGGACTCCAGGCCACAGGGCCGCAGTTCGCTCTAAGGGCTCCAGCAGTGACCACTTCCCCCCACCCTGTATTCTCCCCAGAGAAGCCAAGGACCAGGAGCCAAGCCGGCGATCGGCTGCCTGCACTGTGCCCAGGAGGAGGAAAGGGTACTGTGAGTGCTGCCAAGAAGCCTTCGAGGAGCTGCACAGGGTGAGCTCCTTCCCCACCACGCAGCTGCTCCCAGACGGTCTCTCCACCCTGGTGAGGTTGGGTGGTCTGCTTATGTCCCACCCCAGCCTAGTCTAACGCCCCGCCTGCCTCCTCTCACCCCAAACAGCATCTCCAGAGCCCCCGGCACCAGGGCTTTGCCCTGGAAGCCCACCTGTACGCTGAAGTTGATCGGATCATCGCCCAGCTGAGCCACAGCTTTGCAGACGTCCCCTTCCAGGCCAGCCTCCCCGGGTAAGCACCACCGTGCCACCCTGCCGCGGGTGGCGGGCATGACTGCCTTCTCAGCTCTCCTGCTGCTGCCCTGAGGTGGAGAGGAACCCTCAGGTTGGCGACAGCAGAGGCCCGGCTGTGGTCCCTCAGGGTCCTTCCTTCCCTTTCTTTTCCTGCCATCTTCTGTTCTGTTCTTTAGGGGGCGGTCAAGGGAAGGCCTTCATTTGGGGCTTCAGCCCATCAGATAAGGAAGGACCCCAACCAGAGCTCCCTTCCTGACGCCACAGTTGGGGATGCAGGGGGAGCAATTCAGCTGTCGCTGCTGCTCCTGGCATGTGTCTGGTCATGTGCCTGTCTGGCCTTCTAGAAGTAGGGTGGGGGATTCCTGGATCTGTCCTGTGTAGGTGAAGAGGAGGGTCTTCCTGCTTCTCTAGAAGTTTACCCCAGAAAGGATGGCAGAGGATTTGGCAGAATCCCAGGGCCCTCTGAGCACCCCCGCCCCTGCTGCCCACCAGGGAGCTGTGGCTTCATACCGCACACCCCCAAGTCTCCACCTCAGGCAGCCTCCCTGGGCTCAGGGTGGACAGCCAGGACTGGTGCTGCTTTCTCTAGCCACCAAAGGGCAGCCTCCTCCATGACTGCCTTATTAAACAGAGCAGCCTCTAACCTGTTCCTCTGGCCAGCCCCGACCACAGACCGCAGAGCCAAGAATAGGCCTTTCACCTGGGACCCAGAATGGTAGCTCTCTTCTAAACACCAAACCCCAGAGGGGTAGCACCATACGGGCCTCAACTGTGCCCCCAGCCCGGGAGGACCCCCGCTTGCTCTGGAGTTGAACTCTGTGACCCACTGGGTGTTTCTGTCCCCACAGGCAGCCAGGCTCCTTGGCTTCCGACTGTGACCCTCTGTGTCCTGAGCCTCCGCCTCCCCACTGGCCCTCCCCTCTCAGGGCAGTGTCTCCCTGGAGGAGGAAAGACGATCATCAGCAGGCCCCAGGTGCCACCGAGCATGGTGGGACTGTGAGTGGCATGAAGGCAGCGGCAGAACCTGTGGAGGCTGGCAAGGTTCCTGGACCGACAGCAAGCTGCCAGGAGCTGAAGGGGTCAGCTGACAGCTTTGTGGACCCCCCAGAAACCCCAGGGTCTGGAAGCTCTGCTTACCAGGACCTCCTAACCAGCTCAGGACTTGCTGAACTCTCCTCTGGCCCAGAGCTGCCTCATTTTGGCCACAAGCGGAAGGTTCAGTTCCCCACTGGCAGTGCCGAAAAGAGGCCAGGCGCATCCTGGCCACAAGCCTCACTCTTTGTCCCGAGAGCCCCCAGCCCCTGTGGCACCCCCAGCTCCAGTGGCATCAGGACAACCAGCAGCAAGCACCTTCCCCTTCCAGGCCATGAGCCCAGGTCTCTGGCCTCCCTCCAGCCTGTGCGCCACCCACAGGGAAAGACCTGCCTCTCCCTCCCAGGCAGCCCCCCAGTAGGTTGGCAGAGTGCTGGGCCACACAGGCCCCCTGGCCTGGGGGAGGAAGGCTCCCAGGACCCAAGTGTTCTGAGAGTGCCACCCCTGGCCCTGTCTCCCAGCAGGCTGAGCAGCTCTGGGCCAGCTGCCAGCCCACCTGCCCTCAGCTGCAGGCACAGAGCCCCCAGGAGGACCTGCAGAGAGCCCGGCTGCCTCTCCCCACCACCCTCTGCCAGCCGGCGGGCGGACCAGCTGCTCCCGATGGTTCTGGACCTCCCAGCCTCTTCCAGGCCCCTGACTCCCAACCCCAGCCCACCGCCAACAGAGAACTACTTTTATGAGTCCCTGCCCACCCCTGGGCATGCAGCTCTGGGCCAGACACCTCCCAACTTGAGGGCAAGTTATACGTCAGCTGAGGGCTGCACACCCAGCCCAGGCCGACCAGACACACAAGGAGGAGCCAACCCGGAGTCTGGCCCTGGACGATCATGGCCGAGCTCTAGGTGCATTAGATGGAGCCAGTCCTCCCAGCCACCAGGTCTTTGGGGCTGGGGGCTGCCCTCTCCAGCCATGGATCATGCAGGCGCGGCCAGCTGCTCAGGCCAGGAGGCAGGGGCAAGGTTGGCATAGGGAGGGCCCACAGAGAAGCCAGAGCAGCAGGAGTCCTGGCCTGGCTTCCTGTCCCTCTGCAGGCACTTGCTCAGCCAAGAGGGTTAGTTGTCGGTGTTCCCCACCCCCACCCCAGCCTCCTTTCCCACAAGCGTGTGGCTCTCCTGCTTTCCGAGATGCCTGTGTGTTGTCCCCTCCCCCAGCCCCCCACGCTGGTGCACACAGATCCTCAGGAACATATGAAGCAGAGGAGGGGCTCGGCTGCGCCGTTTCCAAAGCTCCCTCCCCGCCACACTTACTGGGGGCCCAGCACTGACCCTCCCCTGAGCCCAGGACGTGGCCTCAGCCCCTCTGGGGACCCCTCTCAGCTCTTCCCTGCCTCCTCAGCTCTGGCTGCCCACCCAGAGTTCTGTTCCAGGGTCAGTAGCTCACCTGCCAACTTCTGCATCCCCCTCCTTCCCCGAGGACCTCCCCCCATTTCTTTCAGCTGAGCCATTAATCTGGAGACAGAGA
The DNA here is from genome assembly GCF_003369695.1 of Bos indicus x Bos taurus. NCBI lineage: Eukaryota > Metazoa > Chordata > Mammalia > Artiodactyla > Bovidae > Bos > Bos indicus x Bos taurus. The sequence goes on from NC_040094.1 coordinate 45,534,489, forward strand.
TGAGTTTGCTATCGATTCTTTGGCCACTTTTTTTTTTTATTATTATTACATCTTGTACTGTGGTTCTTCTCACCCTTCTCTGCCTCTGTGTTTGTCTCTTTAAATGTTGAAGCTTCCAGAAGTCTGGTGCTATTCTGTATCTCATTTTGGAGGAAGAAACTTGGGCGGAGGGGGCGCCTAGATGCAGGTGAGGACCTGAGTTGTTAGTTTGGAAATAGAACGGCTATGTGTACAATGCTCACAGAAATCAGGTTTGGCCTTTTCATGCCATCCTGCTAAATTTCACAGTTAACCTTGGTTCAGGAGATGTAAAATAAATTTATTAATATCAAATAGCAAAGAGATGGGGCTGGCGTGTGATGTGTCTTGATCCGCCCTTCAGGGCCTTGATCTGCCCTCCAGGGACCCATGCAGGCTGACAGCCCAGCAGATACAGACAGAACAATGAGGTAGCAAGCTGGTGCCACCTGCAAGCTGGAGGGCGTGAGTGGGTACCCCCACGCTCCGCAGGCCTGGCCCCAGAGGGCTCAGGGGAGGTGGGGGCACGCCTGTCCAGTCTGCTCAAGTCACTCGCTGGCCCTGCTGCCCACCTCACAGTTGCCTGAAGCGGGCGTACATGCCACCCACTCCCAAGGAATGAACCAGGGCTCCAGGTCCTCCTCTCCGCCTGGAGCCCAGACAGTAGCTTCTTTCCAGGCTTCATGGGTGCATCTCTTCTACAATTCAGGGACATGCCTCGTCCCCCACTGCTGTTCCCGCGACACTGCCACTTGAGTGGGGAGCTCCCCTGCCCCTTTCTCAGACCTCTGAGAGCCTCACGTGCTATTCACTCAAAGACTGACACACCAGGTCCTGATGCCCTTGTCACCATCTGCCCAGGACCTCGCATCCAACTATATGGCCTTCCCCTCCCATTTCAACAACTTGATGTGACATCTGGACGTCACATCGCTGCCAGGTCAAGCCCCAGTGTTACATCTCCCTGCCTCCAGGTCTCTGTTCCGGCTTCTAGGATGTCAGTTGAGAGAGGAACCCAGGCCACCTGAGCCCAGAGCCAGGACAGCGAGGTGCTGCTTGACACAAGCCCCTTGGTGGCTCCTCCACACGGGCACTGTTCACACCTCCTTCCCCTCCCTTCGTCTCAGCAGATGACCTTGACTCAGCAGGACAGCCTCAGCCTGCCCTGTGTCCCCCTTCAGTCTGACTCTCAGAGGATGCAGTGTGCCGCTGTCTGCTCTCCAGCCCACCCCGCCAGCCTTGGCAGTGTCCTCCTCCGGCTTGTCACCTCTCCTTCCTTCTGACCGAAAACTCCAGCCTGGAGAACACTTGCATTGATTCAGCAGCTTAAAGAGAGCTCCCTTCTGTTCTCTGGCTACATCTTGCGGTCTACAGCCACTGCCTCCGTGCCCGAACCTCCTGCCCCGTCCAAACCTCCGCGGTGGCTCTACCCGAAGCACTCCGCTAGGATCGTCCCTTCCAAGGTCACCTCGGAGAACCTGATAACGACCAAAATTGGCATCCTTTTCCTTTTTTCCACCTTGTTGGAACCTGGCTCCCCTGCTCCCGCTGACCTCAGGTTCCCCTCCCTCCCCCAGCCTCTGCCCTCTCTACCACGGGCACTGGTTCCCTCAGCAGCCCCAGCCCACAGCCCCCAGCCCTCACTGCCTCTCCAGATGTGAGTCTGGGCCCTTGTTCTCACCTCCCAACTCTGGTTCTTTCAGCAAATTGGTAGCTCCACCCCTGACTCCCTTCTGAGTTCCTGTCTTCACCCATGCTGGGTGAGAAGGCAGGAGATTTAGCCACACTCAACACAAGACCCTTTACTGCCCTGGGTCTTGGTTTCCTCATCTTTAAGTGAGGGGCTCATGTGAGATGATTGCAAGGGTCCTTCCTCCAATAATAAAAAAAACAACCACCTCCTGTGAATCCCTTGTATGCCTCCTGTTCTACTTGCCTCAGAGGGACTCGCCTAGAACTCAGTCCCTGGGCGAGAACCACTCCCCTGCCCGCCCCATCTTACATCTCTCCCCCTTTCTTGGCAGCCGCAGGCCTTCCTGTCCCCTCTCCCTGTTGACCCTCCTCCCCTTAACCCACCCTGCCTCCCTGCCCTCTCCGCCACCTCCTGCCAGACCACCCTGGGCCATCCAGCCCCTGTGTGCCCACTTTTAGGCCCTGACCTGACCCTTGACAACAGCCAGAATGCTCTTCAAGGCACACCCTCCATATTCTCCATGAATCCTGTAGACTTCAAGTCACGCAGGCCTGAGTTCAAATCCAGGTCCTACCACTCTGTGACTCTGGGCAAACTCCTGAAAGTCAGCTTTCTAAATCTAAAGAACGGAAGTAAGAGTCGTTGCCACCTTACTAGGGAGTCAGAATGAAAGCTTGGTCTTCCCCTGGTGGCTCAGTGGTAAAGACTCCACCTGCCAGTACAGGAGACATGGGAAGACCCCACATTCCCCGTGAGCCACAACTGTTGAGCACACGCTCTGTCGCCCGGGAGCTGCAACCACTGAGCCCATGTGTCACAACTACTGAAACCCGCCTGCCCTATAGTCTGTGCTGCAACAGGAGAAGCCACCGCAACGAAAAGACTGCATACCACAACCAGAGAGCAGCCCCCACTCGCGGTGACTAGAGGAAGGCCACGCAGCAACAGAGACCCAAGCACAGTCAGAAATAAATATTAGTAAATAAAAATATATTTTAAAAAATTAAATACGTTGGTGAGGTGCGTGGCACATTGTAAACACTCAACAAACGTATTTCAGCCCCCACCAACATACACACACCTGCGAGTCCTCTGTTCTAGAAATTTCAATGGAGCTGATTTTCACTCATTTCCCTTGTTCATGGCTTGCTGACCCAAAGCCCCATCTCCAGTGTAAATCTGTGGATGAAGCCACTAAAGGATTGTATGAGACACCCCATCCCTGAGCTCCCCGACTTTCCAACAGCTGGTTCTCCACAACTCCAGGAGGATCGCTTGCATTGGGCAGAAGTGGCAGGGGAGCACTGTGCTTTTGGGCCTTTGGGTGCACAATCGCAAAGCATGACTCCAATGCAAGAGACACCGGTTTAATCCCCGGTCCAGGAAGATTCCACACGCCTCAGAGCAGCTAAGTCCATGGGCCACAACTATTGAGCCTGTGCTCTAGAGCCCAGGAGCCGCAACTACTGAAACCCGAGTACCCGAGGGCCTGTGCTTCACACGAGAAGCCACCACAATAAGTCCAAGCACCACGACTAGTGAGTAGCTCCCACTCACAGAGAAAACACGAGAAAAGCCCACGTGGCAACCCAAGACTCAGAGCAGCCATAAATAAATAAACAAGTAAACAAAAAGGAGGAGGCCATCCAGCCAGCCAGGAGGGAGGAGACTGAGGCTTCCCTCCAAGAGATGCTCAAATGACAGTAGCAGTCCTCTCCTGGTTGAAAAGGACGGTGATGAGCCTTGGGAGGCGGCAGAAGGAACTCCTTGTTCTAGTGCTGCGGGCATTTCCCTACTCCCCGACCCCTCAGTATCATGTCCTCAGTCTCCCCGCGTGCTGGGTAGAGGGGACACCGAGGCCCCCAAGCCATAAAGGAGTCCCTTGGGTTTTGGACAACGGCCAGGAGCTAGTTTCTTCCTCGGGAGTGTTAGGGCGACGTGAACACTGCGAGCTCAGGGTGAGTGAACCCTTGTCACCAGGCGCTGTTCTGAGCTCCAGAGGCTCGTCTACACACTTATCCCTCTGCAGCCCTGTTGGGGAGCACTTTTGAAGCCCCATTTCCCAGGTGAAGAAACGGAGGCTCAGAGAGATTGGAGGACTTGCTCCAGGTCACACAGCTGTTAACCAGGATTGGGACCCTAGTGGGTTTCCTGGAGCCCTTTCCCACCTCTCACCCTGCCTCCTTGCCTGGCACGGCCTCTGCTGCAGGCCTCTCAGACTAGGCGGGGGTCTGGGGGGCCTCTGTCAGCAGGATCCCTGCCCACTGAGCCCCCCCAGGTCCAGGGCAGCAGACTCCCCTCCCTAACCTGCAGCTGCTGCTGGGTGGGACTAGGTCTTCGCCCCGCATCAGCCCAGCTTGGCCCCTGTGCAGAACAATTTGAAGGGAAAATTGGCTGAAGGGCAGGAAGAACTGCACAGGGGAAGGAGGCCCCAGCCTCCTGACGGTCAGGGGCTCCTGAGGGAGGGCTCTGGCGGGGACCAGAGCCTAACAGCTCCCCCAGAGGGTGGCCCAGGGGTGGTGTGAAGATGACAATGGCCACCAACCTCTGGTTTCTTCCGAGTGGGAGAAACAAGCGCTGGGCCGAGGGTCCAAAGGACCCGCCACAGCTGTGAGGTTGTTGGGGGGGGGGGCACCCCCCAGGAAAACTAACCTCTCTTTGAGGGGGAGGCACAGGCCCTGCCCTCAGGGCCCCCAGTCTAAGGAGAGAACCCATCCTTGGCGACAATCCCCACCCCACCTCTCCTTTCCCAGTCTGAGGAAAGGCTGCCTGCAGCCCCTGACCTCAGCAGGGAAGTTGGGTGAGGGATCTGAAACAAGCCTTCTGATTGGGCAAGGTGCGCAGCTGGCATCAGAGCTAACCCCGAGGACAAGATTCAGGGAGGGGCCTCAGGGCAGGGAGTGGGATGTGGTCAAGGGAAGGTCAAGATGTCCAGCTGGGCTTGTTCAGAGCTGGGAACCCAGGGAGGTAAGGGGCTATTGGAGGCCAACAGTCCATACACTTGAGTACCAGTGGAGCTGGTCCAGAAAGCTACCAGAGACGTGTCACTCAGGGTCAGCAAGTTCTCCCCAACAAGCAGCCCCAGGAAACATGGCCACAGAGTCAGGACTGTGCCTCAGCCTTGGGGGTCAGGGCCACAGACTGGGGTCTCTGTGTGGTTTTGGGCATGTTGGGGAGGGGGATCCAGACTATGAAATGACAACCCCACTTCTCCTGGGAGGCCCTGTAGCATGGTGAGGGTAGGGTACTACAGGCTCACTCTGGTGAGTGGGGGTGAAGGGTGGGCTAGATGGAGTAGATGGGCCA